>NC_045437.1:29286233-29470850 GCF_002776525.5 Piliocolobus tephrosceles
AAAAAAAAAAAAAAAAAAAATCATCTACTTAACAGAAACAAAAGAAAATATTAAATATGATGTAACTTGTGAAGGTTTATAGATACTACATAGTGTTTATGTTACAAATAACTTTTATTGTAAATACTTTTAGTGTAAATAACTGTCTAGACAAGTAAATTATTCTTGCTGGATAACTTGCGCCAGCCAAACTCATACCTGCAGAAGACTGACTCCCAGTGAATTAAATAAAACAAAACGTTGTCATGGAGCATCTCCAAAGCCAGAGAGAGGATAATGGATAAGTACTCTTGGCCTGCAATATTCATAAACACAGGAGAATATCTTTTATTTTTCTACAAAGCCAAATAGGTTAAAAAGAATTACAAAACTGTCACATAGTAGTTGTTGATTATAAATGGAAGAACGGCTTTTAAAATACGTGTGTACTTTACAAAAGCCTACTATGTATTAATCAGTGTCTTTAAACATCCACTTACCAGGTAAGTAATCACAGAAGAACGTTTCTGTGTATGTGCTTATTTATCTACACACACACACACATGCACGCACACGTGTATTATACTACGTGGTGCAGAGACATTGGAATTTTGAATCTTGTGATTTGGATTCAATAAGTCTTTCATTTACCAAGTTTGAGAATTTACTTAACTAACTTAGTTCATCGGTGAGGGTAACTTTAAATACAAAAACAAAAATTGTATAATGACTCAAGCACAGTAGAACTTTGCCTATTGCTTGTGAAACTGTAATGAGTGGGTGAACATGAATGGGGTCGTCTTCCTCCATTTGGTTATTTAGGTAGCCAGGTGGAAACCAGGTGCAGCCAAAGCTCTATCAGTTTAAAAATATGGCTTCCTAGGTTTCCTTGGAAGTTCTCTCTGTTTAAACCAGAAGGGAAAAACATAGAAAAAGGCATATGCAACACATGTTAACTGGCACTGGAGGTGACACATATCCCCTCTACACATATATTAAAATTTATAGTCTGTTGATCCAGTTTAGTCATTTGGACACAATTAGTTGTATGGGAATCCGGAAACAGTAGTTAGAAAGCCAACTAAACAAAGTAAATAAAGAGAGAAAACAAATTTGAATGTGAATGAGGTGTTACTAGTTTCTGCCTCCCTACCATGACTACTTTTTCTCATGTGTAAACTTGTCATATTAATTCCTCATGGGAATGTTATGAGAATCAAAGTCAACTAATATATCTAAGAGTCTGGTACTTTTTAGTTGCCAGATTGTAGTTGTTTTTACTTTTACTTTGTCATCAAATATACAAATAAAGAAGCATCATTTTTTGATGGTTGATAGCAATATATTCCCCACCACTACATCATGTGCATTGAAAATCCACTTTTACAGTCACTGTACATTTCCTCTAAAAAAAAATGTTGAAAAAATGATGGGGATTTTAATTATGCACAATTCACTGATTGTTTTTTGAGGATATTTCTAGCTCTCTTACAATGGCAGTACTTTGGGAAAATTATGAAAGATTTAAGGCTCTGTTTAGTTCATTTCTATGCTAGAACATCTTCCTTAGGTCTTGCCTACGTGGGAGTGGGCAAAATGAATCAACTCTTCCAAATTTCAGTAGAAGCAAGTGCTGTGTGTCAAATTTATCTTTATGAAGATCTTAAGTTTGAAGACTCATGACCTTTGGTTCCAGAGAATTACATCCTCAGGTTGGCTACTTGGCTATTTTACACTTGTAAAGCTTCTCGACATGAATAATAGAAAACCAGCCATCTCTGATATAGCTCAAGTCAATGAAAATTTGGCTTAATATATAATGGGTTTGGTAAACTTGATGAACTTATATCCTCTAAATCACCATAACTAAGGTCATTAGTTAATGGTTATTCTAAAGCAGTGTTATCCAGTGCAATCATTTCAAAATAGCCATGAAATGATAATTAATAAAGATTCATATTAAACAAAATATGGAAAAAATTTCTGAAATTAAAAAAATTGACAGCTAAAATCCAACTTCTCTACAAAATTCACAGAACCTCCGAAAAGAAGTATTCATTTATAAAAAAAGAATTTCTTCAATATTTTAAGAAGAAAAATACTAGGGCTATTGTACTTCCCTCTATTTTATCATCAGATTTATGTTTTGTAAGCGAGTCATATTAAGGTTTTAAGAGAACATTAAATTTGGTAGGGCAATTTTGACAGGGTAATCCAAGTTTTTATATAGTGAGATATAGTCAATGCACATTTGAAATTGCTTCTGCTCATAATTATTTGTTCAGACAGTTGTACAACTGAACACTTTCAGGTATCTAATATCCAAATTTAAATTAGAGACCACAGAACAAATGGACTTATGCCAGAAATTGATAAAAATTGAGTGAATAAATCATGTTTTATAAAATAATTATTTAGGTCTTAGGTTGAACAAATATATATTTTTACAATATCCTTAGAAATGACACTTCATTTCAAACTGTTGAATACACTCCCCTACCTCAATTTAAACGTGGCATACAAACAGTAATCTTGTATTGGACATTTTTAGTTAGGAAAATAGAAACCAATCTGGATAGATCAAAAGAGGAAGTTTAAATACAAAAAGTCAGATACATGTAAAACTGTTGGGAGAGCTGAAGAGATGAAGACAAGGAAAAACCTCTGCTAGCATCAGAAATAGCATAAAAAAAGCCCAAGAGCAAGCTGGGATGGTTACAATTCTCAACATACCGTGGGAGAGTTTCAGGCAATCACTCAGAAGGCCCCTGAAAAATTTCATGTCTGCTGAATCAAGACACCACCAGAATTGCAACATGTGGCAATTGTTTCTGTTGCATTTTTCAAATATTCCATTTGCAAAACATAACCTAGCAACTCTCGCTAGGATTAAATATGCAAACATACTTTTATTAATTCAAAAAAATTATTCTATTTGTGAATTCCTGGATGAATGCTAAGCTATATGCTCTACTTTGATACTTGCATTTTTTTAAATAATTGAATTTCTACATAGCATTTATTTAATAAACAATTCCCTCACAGTTATTTGTTATGCTGTCAGTTTGATAGTTTAAGTTGTTTTTAAAATTGTCCATTCGTATATCTTTGTGAGTCATTTATTCAGATCCATTGTTACATCTGCAGTCTGTTGATACAAACATAATACATCATTACAATTGCTGGAGTGTCCAGGCACAGTGGCTCCCACTTGTAATCCCAGAACTGTGGGAGGCAGAGGTGAGTGGATCACCTGAGGTCAGGAGTTCGAGACCAGCCTGGCCTGGCCAACATGGTGAAACCCTGTCTCTACTAAAAATACACATACACACAAAAATTAGCTGGGTGTGGTGGCAGGCCCCTATAATTCCAGGTGCTCAGGAGGCTGAAGCAGGAGAATCGCTTGAACCCAGGAGGTGGAAGTTGCAGTGAGTCAAGATCATGTCACTGTACTCCAGCCTGGGCAACAAGAGCAAAATTCTGTCTCAAAAAAAAAAAAAAAAAAGTTGTAGTCCCATGATATTTTCATACATCTCAGGAAAAGTCTCCTTAAAATATTTTTATTCCTATTTCTCCTGTTTTCTTTTTCATGAAGATACAGTTTTTTTTAAGATTTTGTTTGAACTTATATATTTTTACAAGTTCTCCAATACAATGTATTTTTACTGGGATTGTAATTTTATACAATAGCTCTATTTACTGTACCTATTTTAATTGTTATCTTTCTTGTGATCAACCTTATATTTCCTTTTAAGAAAGGCAACTTGAGCTACTTATTCATATATCTAATAAATTTTATATGTTTAAAATATATGGATCAGTGAGTTTTGGAAAATATACAGTCATGTTACACCACCGCAATCAAAACATGGAACATTCGAATCACATGCACACACAAATATTCTACTGTTCTTTGCAGTAAACCCATCAACTCTCTGATTTTTGTCCTCGCAGTGTTGCCTATTCCAGAATATAGCAAATGGAATCATATAACACCTTACCTTTTGTGTCTTGCTTCCTATACTTACCATTATACATTTACTTTCAGCATTACAATTTATCACTGAATATTACATTGTAGAGAAACACCACTCTTTTTTTATCCATTCACAAGCGGAGGCATTTTTTTTTTCTCATGTGTCATGTATTCAGTTTATTCTTAGGTATTTTATGTTATGTGTTACACTATTGCTACATAATCTCCATGATAAAAGGAATTCTATTTTGTGCATCCTATAGAACATGTTCTGACACACAGCAATGTTTCAAAATGTTTGTTGAGTAAATCAATGAATGAGTGATCATTGATAATAATGTATTTTTTCTTGTGACCTGCATTTGTTTTGACTGCCTAAAATTAATGAACTATATAACAAATGTTTATGAATTTCAATAGCTTTTCAGTTAATTCTCTTCCTTTTGCTAGATAGAACATTATATATCTTCTTTTTCCATGGTTACATATCTGTTTGATGTCTTACTGCATTTTTCAGAACTTAATAATTACTATATTTAATACAAAAGCAAGAAAATGTGTAAAGAGCATACTTTACAGAGATAAATGGTTGGTTTAAAATCACTCAAAAACTCAAAATTTTTCATCTTACTTTTATCAGTAATAGGGTAAAATAAAATATATCACAATTCAATAGATAATATCTCTAACCTTTTACTACCCTAATATTTCTCTAATTTTTTATGATTAGTATTTAAATATATATTTCATTTTAAATAATCAAAAAGTCTGTCAGATAAATTGATGATGCACTATAATTTTTTTTTAATTTTTAAATGCAATATCAATGAATTACTGAGAGGTATTTTTAACTTCACATGTTGAGAAGATTCCCAAGAATACTGTAGTCATGATACTTTAAAAAATAAGCAAACAAAAATGACAGAGAAAAATGTATATACAATTTGAATCACCATGCCCATGTTTTCATGTTTTAAATAACTACATTTACTCTTCTGTAACATGGTGTTGTCTATTAAATAAATTATGGAACACAGAGTTTGTACACCTTTGGTTTTGATGATAATAAGAGCAGAAAATTACAGTAATACTTAGTTGTATAACCTTATACAATAAATCTTTTACTTCATTTGTTTCAGACTTTCATATATAATTTAATTTATAATTTAAAGACTGGTTTCATAATTTTATTAAAATAATATAAATGTGTCATAATAAGTTAATACTTAAAATGCAGTGTTCTCATTTATAATCTATTAGTCTCAATAGAGTTAGTTTAATTCTCCTTGAATTCTTGATAGCTATGTGTTTGCTCTATGTATTCTTATGAAAGAATGTGATATAAAAAGTGATATTAAAAGTGTCCTCTCAGATTGGATGTGAGGGTGATCTGGCTGCAACATCTGTCACCCCATTGATTGCCAGGGTTGATTCAGCTGATCCGGCTGGCTAGATGGGTGTCCCCTTCCTCCCTCACTGATCCATGTCTATCCTTCACAAAGCTGCACACTCGGTGGAAGAGGACAACCATCCCCGATAGAGGAGGACTAGTCTTCTGTCAAGGGTGTAGGAGTAGCTGCGCTCCCCTGCTGGAACCTCCAAACAAGCTCTCAAGATTGCAATTTATTAAATCATTTATTCATTCATTTTGTATTATTTTTAAACCATTTATACTGAATAATTATAGAGAGAATCCGGTTTGCTAACTACCAGTCTCAAAGGAGGACTTCCAATGCATAGAGGAGAGAAAATGTCATCCACCAGGAATAGCAGTCCTAACACTTCTGCCCACTGCATCTTGGGCTGCGGTTTCAACAATTGCCTGAATCCAATGTGACAGAACACACTTACATGCAGCAAGTTATATGAAGTAGGTTTGTTTCTTACAGATAGGCAGCAAGGGACAAAAAAAAAAAAAATACTAGACTCCATTGTGAGTCAGTCCCCTTAGGCTGGAAAAAGCTGTTCAGGGTGGATGGAGTCTTGACTGAGCATGACCCCCTTTGCATGAAAGGCAGTCTGCCCCAGGTTATATACCTCAGGGGCAATGTGACTCACTGGACAAAGCTTTGAAGCACATCTTGCTTTCAGGGGAGAGGGAAATAAAGCCCAGGTTGTCCCAGGCAGCTCCTCTCTGATTCATGATGTTACATTTCCTAAGCGAGACTGGAACAAGGCCTTGACTGTTTCATGCAGTTCCTTCCTATCTCAAGGTATTGCATTCCTCACACATTCTCTGGTTATTCTGAGAGCTGCATGCAGGTAGATTGGAGAAAACAGGGTCATTCCAAGCCACCTGGAGAACTCTCTCATATATAGGTTCATAGGAAAGTGAAAAAGACCCAGAGCAGTCTTGCATGCTCTTCTCCCAATTTCCCCCAATGATAATTCCACACATAACTACAGTGTAGTATCAAAACCGGGAAGTTGACAATGGTCAACTGGAATAATCTATACTCTCATTTATGTATGTGTGTGTGCATGTGTGTCTCTGTGTGCATGTAGTTCTATTAATATTTACCACATTTAAAGATTAATATAATCACAACCACAATCAAGATACAAAACTGTGTTATCACTACCAAGAAATTTGCTAGTACTATCCTTTTCAAATTGTATCTACCCAGCCTCCCACCTCCATAATTCCCTGCAATCATTAATCTATTCTTGATCTCTATAGTTTGGTCATTTTGAGAATGTTATGTAAAAGGAATCATTTGGTATCATTCAGCCTAATACCCTAGGGGTTCATCAAACCAGGTTCTTGAGTATACTAGTAGTTCATTTTTTTTTTTTTTTTTTTTTTTTTTTTTATGAAGGACCTGGAATCCTAGTCAGAAAGGAAGCTTGGACCATGATGTAACTCAAATTCTGGGTAGCACGTGAATAAAATGCTATTTTATTTTTAAATTTTGCTAGTCATCTTAGAAATTATAAAGTATATATCTTTTATTTAAAATATGATATACAAATCTTCAGTGTTTCAGTAATCAAAACTTTAGTTCATATTCAGACCTGTATGCATCCCATAGTTTATATCAATTTTCTTTTAAAGTGCTTACTTTGTTGGGAAACCAAATCAGTTCTCATAAAAACAGCAGCTGCTTTTTAAAAGCCATGCTTCACGATGGCCAAAGTAATTCCCCTGGGACCATCTAAATGCATATGGCCAGGAGGAAGATCAGCCTGTATTTAATATTTATATTGGATGCCAGTTCACATTACTATTGACTCTTGTGAAAACTGATGCAGAAATTTTAATTCTAAAAATTTCTCACCTTTTTGATAGCTGGCATGTGTTTTATTCTTAAAAGAAAATAACACTACTTTGGAAATAAGCTATCATTAATTAAAAACAAACTCTACACATTAAATCCAACTTCTAAAATGTCATTGTAGTTCATTGGATGTCTTTAGGGCTACATATTTTCACCACAAGATAAATTTGATTGTCATAAGGCTTCCTGCTTTGAAAGAGTCACTTCTTCACCAGGAAAACACCTGGGCTTGCTGCTCAAGATATAAAAGGAGCCCAGTTTTACTCAGTGTGGTAAGTAGCCTACAAGCTGCCCCCTGATGATCTTGTCCCAGTGTTATCACCTTTTTTTTGTTGTAACTAGATTATTGAACCTTGCTATAGTTTGAATTTTTTGTTCTTTCCTAAACTCATGCTGACATTCATTCGCCATTGTAAGTTACAGTACTAAGAGTTGGGACCTCTAAGAAATGAATAGACCATAATGCTCTACTCTTCTGAATGAATTAATGCTGTTATTGGAAAAGTGAGTTCATTATAAAAGGACAGTTTGCCCCCCATTGTCTCTCTCTCTCTCTCCTTTATACCTTCTTGCATGTACCCTCCAAAGATACCAGCTCCTTAATCTTGGATTTCCTAGCCTCCAGAATTGTGAGGACATAAATTTCTGTTCATTAGAAATTGCCCCGACTGTAATATTTTGTGATAGTAGCACCAAATGGACTAAGACAGGCCATGTGACTAACAGCATAAGCAAGAAATCATGATACGTCATGTTAGAGCTTAGATCATAAAGACTGAAGCTTTTGTTTGGGACTTTCTTTTTCTGTTCTCTCGCTCACACGCGCGCACTCTCGCTCTCTCTCTCTCTCTCTCGCTGTGTCTTTTCTGCCATCAGTCATCCTGTTGGAAACCAGCATACATACCATGAGGATATTCAGAGATCCTATGTAGAGGCTCATAAGGCAAAAACTGGGATCTGCAGCCGAAAGCCAGTGAGAAGCTAAATCCTGCCGACAACCGTATGAATGTTTGGAAGCAGCTATTCAAGGTCTAACAGACCATTTGAATGCAACATCATGGGAGTCCCTGAGCCAGAGCCATGCAGCTAGCTGTTCCCATATTCTTGACCCACAGGAACTGTGAGATAATAGATATTTATAGCTTTAAGACTCTACTTTCAGAAATAATTTACTGTGTAGCAATAACTGGTACATAACTCATATGTAGTGAATGCAGATTTTTTTTTCTAATAGAAGTGGAATGCCCCTATAGCCACACCATAGGAGTGACCTTAGAAATGGCAGTCCCCAGGAGCTAAACAAAACTGTATGGATTCCAAGGAAATATGTGATACAAGCTTGAGACTTGAACACATCATTCATAGAATTTGGGACTTTGGAGATGTGCTGGTAAGTCTTTCATAGAAGGCAAATATTTTTATAGGGAACTATAAAAAAAAAAAGAGATCCATGTTAATAAGTGGCAGAACATTCAACATCCCTGTTGCCTGTATTAATGTGAAAGGTAGAAAATGTACCTAAAGGACTAGGTGATTTAGCTAAGGAAATTTCCAACAATAATGTTGAAAGTGTGTCTTTTTTCCTTCTTGCCACTTATAGTAAAATATAACAAGACAGTAATAAGTTAAAAGCATAGCTGCTAAGCTAAAAGTAGCTAAGTCTCGCTTGTATTAAAGATTTGCAGTCTTTCCAATGGCAAAGAACGTTAAATTTAAGAAATGGTTTCCAATCAGAAATTACATTCAGGGTACTCACTCTAAAGTATGATCTGAAGGTGAAGCTGAGGGTATGACTCTAAAAATCCTCTAAAACCTCAGAAATATCAAAGATGGCATCTCTAAGCACTATTCAGTCAGACAAATGCTATCTAAAGAAGTTGCAGGTATACCTAAAAGATTGTTTTCAAAAATTGAAATTAAAGTTGTTGTAACTTTATTTTGGATGGTTATTAAGAAAGAAACATGAAAAACTTTCGAGTGGTCTTAATTTGTCTTGATATTCTAAATACCGTCTTTTTAAAAATTACCAACGAAAAACAAGATATACACCTGCACATATAGCTGTGAACCTGAAATCTAGAATCCAGTCAGCTCTTACTACACCTTCACCTAGCACAGTGGATCCTCACTGGGTTTGTTTTAATAGCCACTAACTTCTCTGCCTTCTTCTTTCCTCTTCCATCATTCTTTCCTCAAATCTATTCACATTAATTTTGTGATTTTCTTCTAAAACATTACCTAGATAATATCATTCCTCTACTTAAAACCCTGCAATTACCCCCACTGCACTCATAATAAAAGCCAAATATCTAAAAATAGCCTAGAGTCTCTAAATAATATGGTCCTGGTACCCCTTGATCTTAACATCAATTGTTATTTTCGACACCAAGGAGGACATATATCCAACTAGAAATTTAGTGGAGATATCAATTTGGTTAAAAAAAAATCCAGAACAATTAAATGAAATAAGAGAAGTAAAAGAATCAGGAAGAATATGTTGAAAAAGAAGATAGGCAAAGGAGATCTAAAAATAGGCTATTGTGTGCCACTCATTGAGTAGTCTCACTTCTCCTAATCTCACACCTGTTTACAAACGTATATACTAAGTTTTCTATTTGGTTCTCAGTGTCTAATTCTATAATATAAATGAGCAAACATGGATAGTCACACACTTAATAAAAGTCTCCATTAGTAAAGACAGATGCCAAAATAATAATAATAATAAAATATATGAAAAATACAAACAGAAGATGGGGGAGAGAGAGAAAAAAAAAACTGAGTAATGAATTAACTTTTAACTGTAGTAAAAATTTGAAATTTTATGAGAAGGGAAATACTACCTGACTCAGAAGTAGTCAAAGGAAAACTTAAGCACATTTAAATGTTAGAGTTTATTTGATCATTCAGCAATTCATCAATGGGGCAGCACCAAACCACAAGGGGTCAGCACTCAGCTGAGAGGGTTAAGAAGGAAACTTTCAAAAAGTGATTGCGGAACTAAGACAAAGAAAACAAATTTGTTTGGTTAGAATGAAAAATTCCTACAAGGAAGTTGGTGGTTTCTGACTGTTTAAATTTTGACTTTCAATTTACTGTTTACATTGGGCATTGGTTTGTTTCTGTAGAACTTTAAAGTGGCGGAGCCACTCCCGTGTAATGACCCACCAACTAGAATCTGTTTATTCACAAACATTAAAAATATTAACATAGTTATAACAATGTAAATAATTATAATGAGGTAATCTGAAATATTGTGAAATTGTGGCATTGTTGTGAGAAAGTTGGCATTTGAGAGCAAAATTTTTAATTACCATAAAATAAATAAACAGATGGGGTTTCGCCATGCTGGCCAGGCTGGTCTCAAACTCCTGGCCTCAGGTGATCTGCCTGCCTTGGCCTCCCAAAATACTGGGATTACAGGCATGAGCCACTGTATTAGGCCTGTTTTCACTTTTTTTTTTTTTTTTTTTTTGAGACAGAGTTTCGTTCTTCTTGCCCAGGTCAGAGTGCAGTGGCACCATCTCAGCTCATCTCAACCTTCACCTCCAAACACCAAACAACAGTAATATATAATTAAATAAATATAACTAAATAGATAAATAATAGACTGTGACTAAAAAATTGAAAATAATTTCCTCTGGGAAGAACTCAAAAATCAAAGTTGGTGGGCTAAAAGAGAATTTTCAAGTTATTTGCTTTTTAGTATTTTTTTTGTTTGTTTGTTTTTTTGTTTTTTTTTTTACATTTTAGCTGCTTGTATTTTTTAATCTGGTAAAATGATGAAATTTGTTTTGGAAAAATGACATATCTTTTGAAGATTAAGCAGAAACAATTTCTAAAATACTAAATATTATACACTTATATGCCAAAAAATCATTGCTACCATGTTAAAACAACAGCAAGTCTCAAAATTTTCTATTGTATTGGAATACTTATTGGATATATTACATACTCTATTTTTTCTGCTCTTTTCTTGAATGTTCAATGTATATGCAATTGTATAAATTTTTATGAATAGTTGATGAGCCAATTTTCATTTATTATCTCATCATAATGGAATGAGCTTAAAAATATGAAGCTCCTCTAAGCACATTATCTAAACATGATAACATATTACAGCAGTTCATCTATATTAGCTACACTTTTTAGCATCAAATTAAATATAAATGACCCCATGAGTGAATGGAACCAATAAGGACACAGGAAGAAGACTGGCTCAGTGTTACAGACATATCCCAGTTAGGATTTCTTAAAAACAATTAATACTTTTAGATGTTTTATTTGAAATTGATGACAAATTGTGCATTTTTAGTGATGTTTTAAGAATTTTGGGGAAAGGAAAATAGAAAATGATCCCAAATAATCTATACTTTTTTTAAAAGATTTTTAATAGAAAAAAGTGAACTATAAAATCTTTAACATCTTTCAGTGACTCACTAAAAATGTACTGTGATTTAAAATATCTCTGAAACACGATGAAGAGAGTCAGATTAAGCCACATATATTTTGGATTCTTCATATTAATGACTCTTAAATGTAGGCATATTCATGTTATTCATTTTAAAATGAGGATACGTGTAATTTCCTCAAAGGATAGACTGTAGGCTTGATAAGTACCTGAAAAAGAGAGATATTCATGTAATAGCAACAATCTATTACCAAGTGCACAGGAATTTGCTGAGATTGTGACCAGTTACTTGTGCCTGCTGGGGAGATAAGTATATACCTAGGGTTTCCAAAAGTGCTACAGGAGTCCAAAAGCTATAAGGAAAAGCTAAGCCAGCTTAGCAAACTGCCGATGAAAGCACCTTTCTAGGCAGATGGCATTATTGGAAGGTGGCTAACTCCGTGGGGAGTACACTGAAAGCCTGGACATTTGATATGGAGTCTTCTACTGAGAAATGTGTTGTATTTCTTGCTTTGCATATTCTTCTTTGTGCTGAGCTGTATTCTTTGTCTTCTTTTCTGTTGCCTTTATATAAATCACAATCACACTTGGCACACCATGTACCTTTGTGACTAAAGTAGAATCAATGCAATCTTTTCAGGACCTAAGGATCATGGTGAGTGGCCATAAATGTTAGAAATGGAAAGTTTCCAGAATGGTAGACATATCACACTTGTTCCAGAATGTAAGTTGTCTATTCTGCTAGGGCTGCCACAAGAAACTCCACAGAATACATGCCATTCACAACAGAAACTTTTTCCTACAGTTCTGGAGACCGGAAAGTCCAAGATCCAGGTGCCAGCCAGTTTAGTTCCCAGTGAGCAGCTCTCTTCCTGGCTTGTAGACGGGGTTGCCTTCTATTTCTTCACGTGGCTTTCCTTCGTGTGTGTGCGCAAACAGAGAGGGATCTCTCTTTACCTCGTCTTATTTGGCCTCTCAATGTATTAGATTAGAACGTCTACCTTTGTGAGCTCATTTAACTTTACCTCTTAAAAGCCCTATCTCTAAATACAGTCACATCAGAAATTAAACCTTCATCATAATAATTCTGGGTGACACAATAGCCCATGGCACAAACCTCTGAGTTTGGTAAAAAAAAAAAAAAAAAAAAAAAAAAAAAAAGGCACACTCTCAAGTGGCAATCATATATTTCCATAGAAGGGATGAAGTAAATTGAAACCAATGAAGGATGAAGGCATTAGAAGGCTGCACCAAACCGTCTAAGGAAGACACAAATAGTGTGGTATTGTTGGTTATTATGCAAGGCCCCACAACCACTGAGGGTTTCCAGGAGATTGGCAATTGGCAGCTAACAACTTTCTAAGATAAGTAGTGGTATCAGTTTTAAAAGTGGGGATGGATTAGTCTTGTAGACAGAATATGTTATAATATTACTACACCAACTCCTTCTATAGAAGTGTTCAGAAAAACAGAAACTACAAAAGATAGAAAATAAAGAGATAATTAAGACTTTAAATGCAGGAGGGGGTAATGATGATACTAATAAAGTTATGTCTTTTTATTCTTAATGTAATAAAGAAGAAATCTGCTTACAAATTAATGTTCGAAAATTTGTGTTTTTAATAAGCACCCCCTCCTTGGGGCATTATTGATTCTACACTTTGTGATTTGTGCAATCTAATAATATTTTAGTGACGTATATAGTGTAAAGTTCAGATGTGCAAGAGACTACTGAGCAAAACAATATAAATTACTTAATGGAGAAATGAAGCATCATTAGGAAATGCACAAAAAGCTATTTTTTCTTAAAAGACAAATGAGTATCATACGGCAGAGCATACAATGTCCCAACTATAAATGTTTTAGTTAAATGTGCCTTCAAAATGTTGACAATATCACATTATTTTAATTTCCTGAGTACCTAGATTTTTGAAGTTAACCTACATGTTTTCATAATTACTTATCACTGATATGACTCTTTTCAAGATGAACTTCTAAGATATAAGAAGAGAGGGATTGATGTTGTACATACATAGAAAAATATTATAAAAGTACTTACATGAAAGGCTTCACAAAAAGGAAACTACAGGCAATGTAGGAAGAATTAGATGGACAGACATGAATAACAAGAATCAATATACCTGTGATAGGTATGTCTAAGGTTCCCCCTAGTGATGTTCACAGCCTGATATTTACAGCCTAATCATATTTTTTCTCCTTGAGTAGCTTTCTTCTATCAAACAGAATACCTCAATGTTTAGTAAAATGTCACTTAGACGTTAGATTATAAGAGACTGACTTTTGCTTGCTAGCACACATTTTCCCTTTCTGGCTTTCATGAAAAAGTTGCCATTTGAGGAAGTCCATATGACAAGAGACTGAGGGTGGTGTCAGGCCTTCAGTCAGTTTGAAACTGATGCCCTCCATCCAAGTACTCAAAAAGAACCCAAACTATGTAAATGACCTTGGAAGTAAGTTCTCGCCTGTGGAACCTTCAGATGAGACCCCATCTCTTGATGACACCTTGATTGCAGCCTCATGAAAGACACTAAATTGGAGGTCCCAGCTAAGCTGCCACTGAATTCCTGACTCACAGAAACTGCGAGAAATGAATTTATGCTATTTTAAGCCAGCAGAGTTGTGGTAATCTGTTACACAGCAATAGATAACAAATAAAATATCTTTCTTAACCAAAGATATATCACGGCAAAAATTCAATAAAAATATAGAAAGCATAAACAATACAATGAAAAAGTCTATTTCGTGGATGGTATATTTTTGTTTATGTCAAATTGACCAGGCTACAGTTCCTAGTTATTCAATCAAATGCTAGTATAGGTATAGGTATTGCTGTGAAAGTATTTTATTAAGGTGATTAAAGTCCATAATCAGTTGACTTTAAATAAGAGAGATTATCTTACATATTCTGTATGTCTTCTTCTTCTTTTTATTATTATACTTTAAGTTCTAGGGTACATGTGCATAACGTGTGGGTTTGTGACATATGTATACTTATGCCATGTTGGTGTGCTGCACCCATCAACTCGTCAGCACCCATCAATTCATCATTTACATCAGGTATAACTCCCAATGCAATCCCTCCCCCTTCCCCTCTCCCCTTAATAGGCCCCAGTGTGTGATGTTCCCCTTCCCGAGTCCAAGCGATCTCATTGTTCAGTTCTCACCTATGAGTGAGAACATGCGGTGTTTGGTTTTCTGTTCTTGCGATAGTTTGCTGAGAATGATGGTTTCCGGCTGCATCCATGTCCCTACAAAAGGACACAAACTCATCCTTTTTTATGGCTGCATAGTATTCCATGGTGTATATATGCCACATTTTCTTAATCCAGTCTGTCACTGATGGACATTTGGGTTGATTCCAAGTCTTTGCTATTGTGAATAGTGCCACTATGAACATATGTGTGCATGTGTCTTTATGGTAGCATGATTTATAATCCTTTGGGTATATACCCAGTAATGGGATGTCGGGGTCATATGGTACTTCTAGTTCCAGATACTTGAGGAATCGCCATACTGTTTTCCATAATGGTTGAACTAGTTTACATTCCTACCAACAGTGTGAAAGTGTTCCTATTTCTCCACATCTTCTCCAGCACCTGTTGTTTCCTGACTTTTTAATGATTGCCATTCTAACTGGTGTGAGATGGTATCTCATTGGTTTTGATTTGCATTTCTCTGATGGCCAGTGGTGATGAGCATTTTTTCGTGTGTCTGTTGGCTGTATGAATGTCTTCTTTTGAGAAATGTCTGTTCATATCCTTTGCTCAGTTTTTGATGGGGTTGTTTGTTTTTTTCTTGTAAATTTGTTTGAGTTCTTTGCAGGTTCTGGATATTAGCCCTTTGTCAGAAGAGTAGATTGCAAAAATTTTCTCCCATTCTGTAGGTTGCCTGTTCACTCTGATGGTAGTTTCTTTTACTGCGCAGAAGCTCTTTAGTTTAATTAGATCCCATTTGTCAATTTTGGCTTTTGTTGCCATTGCTTTTGGTGTTTTAGACATGAAGTTCTTGCCCATGCCTAAGTCCTGAATGGTACTACCTAGGTTTTCTTCTAGGGTTTTTATGGTTTTAGGTCTAACATTTAAGTCTCTAATCCATCTTGAGTTAATTTTCATATAAGGAGTAAGGAAAGGATCCAGTTTCAGCTTTCTATTTATGGCTAGCCAATTTTCCCAGCACCATTTATTAAATAGGGAATCTTTTACCCATTTCTTATTTTTGTCAGGTTTGTCAAAGATCTGATGGCTGTAGATGTGTGGTATTATTTCTGAGGGCTCTGTTCTGTTCCACTGGTCTATATATCTGTTTTGGTACCAGTACCATGCTGTTTTGGTTACTGTAGCCTTGTAGTATAGTTTGAAGTCAGGTAGTGTGATGCCTCCAGCTTTGTTCTTTTGACTTAGGATTCTCTTGGCAATGTGGGCTCTTTTTTGGTTCCATATGAACGTTAAAGCAGCTTTTTCCAATTCTGTGAAGAAACTCATTGGTAGCCTGATGGGGATGGCATTGAATCTATAAATTACCTTGGGCAGTATGGCCATTTTCACGATATTGATTCTCCCTATCCATGAGCATGGTATGTTCTTTCATTTGTTTGTGTCCTCTTTTATTTCACTGAGCAGTGGTTTGTAGTTCTCCTTGAAGAGGTCCTTTACATCCCTTGTAAGTTGGATTCCTAGGTATTTTATTCTCTTTGAAGCAATTGTGAATGGAAATTCATTCATGATTTGGCTCTCTGTTTGTCTGTTACTGGTGTATAAGAATGCTTGTGATTTTTGCACATTAATTTTGTATCCTGAGACTCTGTTGAAGTTGCTTGTCAGCTTCAGGAGATTTTGGGCTGAGATGATGGGGTTTTCTAAATATACAATCATGTCATCTGCAAATAGGGACAATTAGATTTCTTCTTTTCCTAACTGAATACCCTTGATTTCTTTCTCTTGCCTGATCGCCCTAGCCAGAAATTCCATCACTATGTTGAATAGGAGTGGTGAGAGAGGACATCCCTGTCTTGTGCCAGTTTTCAAAGGGAATGCTTCCAGTTTTTGCCCATTCAGTATAATATTAGCTGTGGGTTTGTCATAAATAGCTCTTATTATTTTGAGATATGTTCCATCAATACTGAATTTACTGAGAGGTTTTAGCATGAAGGGCTGTTGAATTTTGTCAAAAGCCTTTTCTGCATCTATTGAGATAATCATGTGTTTTTTTTTTCTTTGGTTCTGTTTATATGCTGGATTATGTTTACTGATTTGCATATGTTAAACCAGCCTTGCATCCCAGGGATGAAGCCCACTTGATCATGGTGGATAAGCTTTTAGATGTGCTGCTGTATTTGGTTTGCCAGTATCTTATTGAGGATTTTTGCATCGATGTTCATCAGGGATATTGGTCTAAAATTCTCATTTTTTGTTGTGTCTCTGCCAGGCTTTGGTATCAGGATGATGTTGGCCTCATAAAGTGAGTTAGGGAGGCTTCCCTCTTTTTCTATTGATTGAAATAGTTTCAGAAGGAATGGTACCAGCTCTTCCTTGTACCTCTGGTAGAATTTGGCTGCGAATCCATCTGGTCCTGGACTTTTTTTAGTTGGTAGGCTATTAATTATTTCCTCTATTTCAGAGCCTGCTATTGGTCTATTGAGGGATTCAACTCCTTCCCGGTTTAGTCTTGGGAGAGTGTATGTGTCCAGGAAATTATCCATTTCTTCTAGGTTTTCTAGTTTATTTGCATAGAGGTGTTTATAGTATTCTCTGATGGTAGTTTGTATTTCTGTGGGTTCAGTGGTGATATCCCCTTTATCATTTTTTATTGTGTCTATTTGATTCTTCTCTCTTTTCTTCTTTATTAGTCTTGCTAGCAGTCTATCAATTTTGTTGATCTTTTCAAAAAACCAACTCCTGGATTCATTGATTTTTTGGAGGGTTTTTCGTGTCTCTATCTCCTTCAGTTCTGCTCTGATCTTAGTTATTTCTTGCCTTCTGCTAGCTTTTGAATGTGTTTGCTCTTGCTTCTCTAGTTCTTTTAATTGTGATGTTAGAGTGTCAATTTTAGATCTTTCCAGCTTTCTCTTGTAGGTATTTAGTGCTATAAATTTCCCTCTACACACTGCTTTAAATGTGTCCCAGAGATTCTGGTATGTTGTATCTTTGTTCTCATTGGTTTCAAAGAACATTTTTATTTCTGCCTTCATTTCATTATGTACCCAGTAGTCATTCAGGAGCATGTTGTTCAGTTTCCATGTAGTTGAGTGATTTTGGTTGAGTTTCTTAGTCCTGAGTTCTAGTTTGATTGCACTGTGGTCTGAGAGGCAGTTTGTTATAATTTCTGTTCTTTTACATTTGCTGAGGAGTGCTTTACTTCCAATTATGTGGTCAATTTTGGAATAAGTGCCATGTGGTGTGGAGAGGAATGTATATTCTGTTGATTTGGGGTGGAGAGTTCTGTAGATATCTATTAGGTCTGCTTGCTGCAGAGATGAGTTCAATTCCTGAATATCCTTGTTAACTTTCTGTCTCATTGATCTGGCTAATGTTGACAGTGGGGTGTTGAAGTCTCCCATTATTATTGTATGGGAGTCTAAGTCTCTTTGTAAGTAGGACTTGCTTTATGAATCTGGGTGCTTCTGTATTGGGAGCATATATATTTAGGTTAGTTAGCTCTTCTTGTTGAATTGATCCCTTTACCATTATGTAATGGCCTTCTTTGTCTCTTTTGATCTTTGATGGTTTGAAGTCTGTTTTATCAGAGACTAGTATTGCAGCCCCTGCTTTTTTTTTTGTTCTCCATTTGCTTGGTAGATCTTCCTTCATCCCTTTATTTTGAGCCTATGTGTGTCTCTGCATGTGAGATGGGTCTCCTGAATGCAGCACACTGATGGGTCTTGATTCTTTATTGAGTTTGCCAGTCTGTGTCTTTTAGTTGAACCATTTAGTCCATTTACATTTAAGGTTAATATTGTTATGTGTGAACTTGATCCTGTCATTATGATATTAACTGGTTATTTTGCTCGTTAGTTGATGCAGTTTCTTCCTAGCATCAATGGTCTTTACATTTTGGCATGTTTTTTCAATGGCTGGTACCAGTTGTTACTTTCCATGTTTAGTGCTTCCTTCAGGGTCTCTTGTAAGGCAGGCCTGGTGTTGACAAAATCTCTAAGCATTTGCTTATCTGTAAAGAATTTTATTTCTCCTTCACTTATGAAACTTAGTTTGGCTAGATATGAAATTCTGGGTTTAAAATTCTTTTCTTTAAGAATGTTGAATATTGGCCCCCACTCTCTTCTGGCTTGTAGACTTTCTGCCTAGAGATCTACTGTTAGTATGATGGGCTTCCCTTTGTGGGTAACCCAACCTTTCTCTCTGGCCGCCCTTAACAGTTTTTCCTTCATTTCAACTTTGGTGAATCTGACAATTATGTGTCTTGGAGTTGCTCTTCTCAAGGAGTATCTTTGTGACATTCTCTGTATTTCCTGAATTTGAATGTTGGCCTGCTGTACTAGGTTGGGGAAGTTCTCCTGGATGATACCCTGAAGAGGGTTTTCCAACTTGGTTCCATTTTCCCCCTCACTTTCAGGCACCCCAATCAGACGTAGATTTGGTCTTTTCACATAATCCCATACTTCTTCAAGGCTTTGTTCATTTCTTTTTCCTCTTTTTTCTTTAGACTTCTCTTCTTGCTTCATTTCATTCGATCCTCAATCACTGATACTCTTTCTTCCAGTTGATTGAGTCAGTTACTGAAGCTTGTTCATTTGTCACGTATTTCTCATGTCATGGTTTTTACCTCTGTCAGTTCGTTTATGGCCTTCTCTGCATTGATTATTCTAGTTATCCATTCTTCCATTCTTTTTTCAAGATTTTTAGTTTCTTTGTGCTGGATATGTAATTCCTCTTTTAGCTCTGAGAAGTTTGATGGACTGGAGCCTTTTTCTCTCAACTCATCAAAGTCATTCTCCGTCCAGCTTTGATCTATTGCTGGCAATGAACTGCATTCCTGTGGATGGGGAGATGCACTCTTATTTTTTGAATTTTCAGCTTTTCTGCCCTGCTTTTTCACCATCTTTGAGGTTTTATCTGCCTTTGGTCTTTGATAATGGTGACGTACTGATGGGGTTTTGGTGTGGGTGTCCTTCCTGTTTGTTAGTTTTCCTTCTAACAGTCAGGACCCTCAGCTATAGGTCTGTTGGAGATTGCTTGAGGTCCACTCCAGACCCTGTTTGCCTGGGTATCAGCAGCAGAGACTGCAGAAGATAGAATATTGCTGAACAGTGAGTGTACCTGTCTGATTCTTGCTTTGGAAGTTTTGTCTTAGGGGTGTACTCCACCCTGTGAGGTGTGGGGTGTCGGTCTGCCCCTAGTGGGGGATGTCTCCCTGTTAGGCTACTCAGGGGTCAGGGACCCACTGGAGCAGGCAGTCTGTCTGTTCTTAGATCTCACTCTCCATGTTGGGAGATCCACTGCTCTCTTCAAAGCTGTCAGACAGAGTTGTTTGCATCTGCAGAGGTTCCTGCTGCTTTTTGTTTGTTTGTTTAGCTGTGCCCTTTCCCCAGAGGTGGAGTCTACAGAGACAGGCAGGCCTCCTTGAGCTGCTGTGGACTCCACCCAGTTGGAGCTTCCCAGCGGCTTTGTTTACCTACTTAAGCCTCAGCAATGGCGGGCACCCCTCCCCCAGCCTCGCTGCTGCCTTGAGGTTAGATCACAGACTGCTGTGCTAGCAATGAAGGAGGCTCCCTAGGCATGGGACCCTCCGGGCCAGGTATGGGATATAATCTGCTGGTGTGCCGTTTGCTAAGACCCTTGGTAAAGCTCAGTATTGGGGTGGGAGTTACCCGATTTTTCAGGTGTTGTGTGTCTCAGTTCCCCTGGCTAGGAAAAGGGATTCCCTTCCCCCTTGCCTTTCCTAGGTAAGGCGATGCCTGGCCCTGCTTCAGCTCTCGCTGGTCGAGCTGCAGCAGCTGACCAGCACCGATTGTCCGGCACTCCCTAGTGAGATGAACCTGGTACCTCACTCGAAAATGCAGAAGTCACCCATCTTCTTTGTCACTCCCGCTGGGAGCTGGAGACTGGAGCTGTTCCTATTCAGCCATCTTGCTCTACCCTGCCATATTATGTATGTCTTAATTTAATCCATTGAAGGACCTGAAGAGCAAATTTGAGGCTTTCCTGAAGAAAATTTCTGTCTATGAATAGCAGCTTTAACTTGAGCGTGAGAATTTTAGTTTTCCTTCCCAGCAGCCTGTCACACACTTTTGGACATACTGAACCATCCCATATAATAATATAAATCAGTTCCCTGCATTAAATCTCTTAGACTATATCTCCAATTGGTTATGTTTCTCAGGTACAAAGCTAACAGATTTAGACTTTTGTACTGAAGGTGGTTTTGAAAGAACAGAATTTTAAGTATGTGCTTTCCAAATTAGTTATGAGTTTCTTGAAATTGATTCTCTGATCTAGTTAAATTTCCAGGCCTTAATGAGTTTTTTTCTGGTGGTAAAGACAGCACAGGTGGATCATGGCATGATCTAATAACAGAGATATTTAAAATGTCACCAATGTTTATCCTTAATCAAATGCCTGTAAACATTGAAGTTTTTTGCCTATTTAGTTGATATCTAGATAATTAGATATCTAGATATTTAGCTGATATCTAGATAATCTAGATAATTAGACTCACACATTGAGTCTAATTAAGGAGTATAATAGGTGTGGCTGATTGCTGGAAACTGCTCTGGAAAAGTGAAGACAGGAAATAACTGCTCAGGTCTTCCAAGTTCTGGTTTAAGCTCTATAGTGATGATATGAATGCGTCTAAACATGCTCCTAAAGAAACCCATGTTATCTCCCACAGACATAGAAATAAAATATCTGAAAACTAATCTCACAGTTATCCCTCAAATGGCCAATAGAGGTAGTTAATAAACTTCTTTTATCAATAATAATAATATTGATGAAAATCAGCAATAGCAAAATAACCTCCTTTCCAGATACAAAAATTTGCCAAATCTATCAAAATAATAGTAGAAATAAATTAAATATAAGTAATTAATACATGTAATTATTATAAATACCTGTCGGGTTCAATTAAAGCAGTACTTACAGATAACTTTATTATATCAAATACATATATTAATGGAAAAACACAAATTATATATTAAAGTAAAATTCACTATAGAAAAAGTAAATGAAAAATGAAAAGAATGCAGAAAATAACATGCATATAAACAGAAACTAGTAAATTATGACAGAAAATATACTGGAACTAAATAAAAGCTAGTTCTTTACAAAAAGCAATAAAGTAGTGCAATTTAAAGGGAAGATGGAGGGGTGGAGCAAGATGGCTGAATAGAAGGCTCCAGTGATCATCCCAATGAGAACACCAGTTTATTATCTACACACACCCACCGAAGCACCTTAATAAAACCCCCAAATCATGTGAATATTCACAATACCTGGTATCAACCTTATATCACTGAAAGAAGCACTGAGGAGGGTAGAAAACAGTCTGAAATCACCGATGTCACCTTTTCACCACCCCAGCACTGGTATCGTGGCACAAAGAGAGAATTTGTCAATTTGGCAGAGTGACAAGGTAGCAATTACAAGACACTACATAGAACTCGGAGCTGCCTGTCATAGCAGAAAGCAAAATCAGGTTGAACTCAGCTGCCCTCTCACAGAAGAAGTTTAAACCAGCCCTAGCCAGAGAAGAATCACCCTTCCCAGCAGTCGGAACTTTAGTTCTGGCAAACCTCGCCACCATGTGCTAAAGTACTCTGGAGCTCTAAATAAACTTGAAAGTCCAATGTAGAACACAATGACTGCAACATTAGATTAGTCCTAGTGTTAAACTGGACTCAGAGCCAGTGAACTGGGAGGACACGTGAACTATTGAGGCAACATCTGGGGAAGCAAAAGAAGAGCTTGTGCCAGCCCTTCCCCAGACCCAGGCTGCACAGCTTGCAGCTGCAAAGGGAGACCCTTCCTTTAGCTTGAGGACAGGAGGGAGGACTTTGTCTTCCATCTTGGATACCAGTTCAGCCACAGTGGGATAGGGCACCAGTCAGAGCATGACTCTAGCTCCCAGACAACATTTCTAGACACACACTGGGTCAGAAGGGAATGCACTGCCTTACAGGGAAAGACCCAGTCTCAGCACGATCCATCAGCTGCTGACTAATGAGCCCTCGGGATCTGAATAACCAGTAGTGATACCCAGGTGGTACACTGCAGGCCTTGGGTGAGACTCTGAGACTAGCTGATTTAGGTGAGACTCAGCATGTTCCCATCTGTGATGCCTATGGGGAGAGACTCCTTTTGCTTCAGAAAATTGGAGGGAAAACTAAAGGGGGTTTTGTTTTGTACCTTAGGTACCAGCTCAATCAGGTGGGTAGAGCACCAAGCAGGTGCTTGGGTTCCCAATTCTAGGCCTTGGCTCTTAGAAAGGATTTCTGGACCTGCCTGGGCCAGAGGGGAACCCACTACCCTGAGGGTTAAGTCCCAGACAGGGAAGTATTCACCACAAGCTGACTGAAGAGACTTTGAGCTTTGAAGGGTGATTGGCGGTAGCCTGGAAGTACTCCTCCTAAGCCTGTGCTTCTGGTGACCATAGGGTGAGGCTCCTCTGCCTGTGGAAAGGGGAGGGAAGAGTGAGAAGGACTGTCTCATAGTGCCAGTTCAGGTGAAGTACAATAGAACATCATGCAGACTTCCAAGGTTTTTGACCCTAGTCCCTGGCTCCCAAATGGAAGCTCTGGACCGGCTTGGAGCCTGAGGAATCTTGCTGCCCTAAAGTGAAGGACACAAGCCCGGCTGGATTTGCCACCTGCTGATTGTAGAGCCCCAGGGCCTTGCACAAACATAGGTGGTAGTCACATAGTGATTACAGAGGGTGTTGGGCAAGAACTTGTGCTTGGCTGGCCTTGGGTATGACCCAGAACATTTCTAGTGGTGGTGACCAAAGAGGGGCTTGTGTCACCTCAGGCCATTTAGAACAGAGAGAGAGGGACTTCCTGTGGAGTAAAGCAAAAGAAAGGAACAACAGTCTCTGCCTGGTAATACAGAGAACTCTTCTGGATGTTATCCTAGGCAATCAAGGAGGTTTACAAGTCTGCAAAACCACAGGGTTATTGGACTTGGAGTGCCTCCCAATGCAGATAAGGCTTAGATCACAACATACAAGTATTTTTTTTTTTTTTGAATACCTAGAAAGCCTTCTCAAGAAAGATTGTTAAAAATAAGAATGAACTGAGAAGACTACAGTAAGTACCTAACTCTTCAATACCCAGACACTGATAATATTCACAAACATCAATATCCTCCAGGAAAACATGACATCACCAAATGAACTAAATAAGGCAACATGGACCAAACCTGGAGAAACAGAGATATGTGACCTTTCAGGCAGATAATTCAAAATAGCTATCTTGAGGAAACTTGAAGAAATTTAAGATAATATAGAGAAGTAATTCAGAGATCTCTCAGATAAACTTAACAAAGAAATGAAAATAATTAGAAAGAATCAAGCAGAAATTCTAGAGTTTAAACATGTAATTGACACACTGAAGAATGCATGAGATTGTTTTCACAGCAGAATTAATCAAGCACAAGAAAGAATTAGTGAGCTTGAAGACAGGCTATTTGAGAATACAGTCAAAGGAGATAAAGGAAGAAAGAATAAAAAACAAAGAAACATGCCTACAGGATCCAGAAAAGGGTCTCAAAAGGGCAAATTTAAGAGTAATTGGCCTTAAGGAGGAGGTAGAGGAGACAGGAGTAGAAAATTGAATCAAAGGGTAATAACAGAGAACGTCACAAATCTAGAGAAATATGTCAATATTGAAATACAGGAAAGTTATAGAACACCAAGGAGATTTAACCCGAAGAAGACTACATCAAAGTGTTTGATAACGAAACTCCCAAAAGTCAAGTATAAAGAAAAGATCTTAGAAGAAGCAAGAAAAAAGAAACAAATAACATTCAGTGGATCTCCAATACATCTGGCAGCCAACTTTTCAGTGGAACTCTTATGGGCCAGAAGGGGTAAATTATATGACATATATAAAGTACTCAAAAAAAAATTATCCTAGAGTAGTGTATCTGGCAAAAATTTCCTTCAGACAAGAGGGGGAAAAAAAAGAAAAAAAAAAAAAAAAAAAACAAAGAACAAAACATTATCCCAGATAAACAAAGCTGAGGAATTTCATCTTGGCCACTTTACTGACTGGAGACCTCCATAGCTGGTGATCCTCACCACCTAGGCCTCATTTGTGCCTGGACCTGCCACTCTAGGCACCCTGCCAACTTGGCCTGATTGTATTACACCTTTTACCCATATTCAGTGGTTACTGAACTCTTGTCCTGCTACGAAGAAGAATGAGGATACACTGACAATTTGAATAATGAGGAGGGCAGGGAAGAATTTTATTGAGTGACAGATCAACTATCAGTGAACCAAGAATGCAAGGATGGTACCCCATCCCTTCATTCAGGTGATTTTTCTCTCTGTGTGGCTGGGTCTGGGGCTTTTATGGTCACAGAATAGGGGAGTGCATGCTAATTGGTTTGTAAGTATGCACAAAAGGTTAAAGCAAATACACTATTCAGAGGTGGGCACAAAAGTGTAGAAAGCCAATTAGAAAAGGGTAGGTATATGTAAAATAGGCGAAGAGTGGGGATGAATTAGAGAAAAGTGTGCCAAACAGGAAGACAGATTCTCAATCTGTTCCATGGATTTGACTGGTAGCTTGGTTTTCAGGCTTCAAACTGTCTTTGGCTTGGAGGTAAGCGTTCCACTAGGGACCCACCTGTATCTGTCTAGGCATTTGCCTGTCTCCTCCACTATCAGTATGTATGGAAAAAATGTCCTTCAGACATATAGGAGAAATAAAGACTCCCCCAGACAAACGAAGCTGAGGGATTTCATCAACACTAGACCTGCCCTATAAGAAATAATAAAGACAGTACTACAAACAGAAAGAAAAGGATGGTAATGAGCAATAAGAAATAATTGAAGGTACAAAAGTCACTGGCACTAGTAAGCACACAGAAAAACTCAGAGTAGTATGATACTGTAACTGTGATGTGTAAGCTACTCTTATCTTAATTAGACTAAACAATGAACCAATTAAAAGTAATAACTACAACAACTTTTCAAGACATAAACAGTACAATAAGATATAAATAGAAACAACATAATGTTCAGAGGCAGGGGAAAAATTAAAGTATAGTGCTTTTATTAGTTTTTCTCTCTGCTTCATTTGTTTGCTTCTTTTTAAAAACACTGTTAAGTTGTTTTCATCTTAAAATAATGGGGCTGGGTGCTGTGATTCATCCCTGTAATCCCAGCACTTTGGGAGGCTGAGGTGGGCAGATTGCTTGAGGTCAGGAGTTTACGACCAGCCCAGCCAACATGGCAAAACCTCATCTGTACTAAAAATGCACAACAATTAGAATGAGCCAGGCATGGTGTCATGCACCTGTAATTCCAGCTACTTGGATGGCTGAGACGTGAGAATTGCTTGATCCTGGGAGGCAGAAGTTGCAGAGTCAAGATCACACCACTGCACTCCAGCCTGAGTGACAGTGAAGTGATGATACCTCAGTTACTATGATGAGATAATTACACACTGCTTGTCTCTACCAAAATATCTCATGTAACCCCAAAATATATACACCTACCATGTACCCACAAAAATTTAGAAAAGGAAAGAAAGTTGCACAATTGCACAAAAAATATGACAAATGATCAACTCTAAGCATTGAAACAATGACAATTTTAAAAATGTGAAGAGCTAGTTTGTATACATTTAAAATTATTTTGAAATACACTTGCTAAAAAATAAATGTCATGGATAGTTCTATAAAAAAATATAGCTTACCCAAACTGATTTTAAAAAAAAAGAAAATTCTAAATAAATCTATTTCCATAGAGAAGCATGTGAAAATATTGTTGCTTTCTTACAAATAAAAAGAATGGCTCCAGATAGTCTCACCTCTGCATACATTTTTTCTAAACATGCTAACATCAGATAACAAACTCCAAGACTCCATTAACTCATTTAACTTTCCAGGGTAGAAAACAGGGGGGAAGTATTCAAATTATTTTTTTGTGAAATACCAATAACATTGGTATAAAATACAATTAATGTTACATAATAGGATTAAATATGTATCAGGCCAATTCTATTTTTGTATATTCCCTAAAGTTTTCAATTAAATATCAGCAAACAGTAAAAGAATATATTAAACAAATATTATATGTTCCACTAAGTTATAGTGATCACTTAAATCCAAAAAAGTATGTACTGTACAAAAAGAAATCAAATAAATTGAAACGTAACTTAAAATGAGACTCACATATATATAGTCCATTGAATTTCAATGGAAGTATTAAAGCACTTAAATGTGTAAACTGTTTCAAAAAAATGTATAAAAATAACTGGATATTTGTATGTAAGAAGAAATCAACTATGGTTTTCATCTCACAACAAATTCATACATTAAATAAAAATGGATAATAGACCAAAATGTAAAAAATTAAAATCCTAAAAATTTTTAAAAGAGAACATAAAAAAAAAACTTGCAATGTTGATATAGAAAAATAATTTGCCTGTTTCAATATGACAACCACAGGCTAGAAATAGAGGGATAGAGGAAAATCTACCAATCAAATGTAAAAAAACAAAGGTTGCAATCTGAATTTCAGACGAAACATACTTTAAACCAACAAAAATCAAACAGACAAAGAAGGGCATTGAATAATTGTAAAAGGTTCAACAGGAAGACGTTAATTATCATAAATATATAAGCACCCAAAACAGGAGCACCCAGACTCATAAAACAAGTTCTTAAAGACCTTGAAAGAGGCTTAAACTACAATACAATAATAGTGAGAGACTTCAACATTCCAATGACTGTATTAGACAGCTCATTAAGGCATAAAATTAAAATGGATATTCATAACCTAAATTTAACACTTGACCAAATGGATCTGATAGACATCTACAGAACTCTCCACCCCAAAACAACAGAATATACATCTGCACATGGCACATACACTAAAATCAACTGCACAATTGGACACAGTCCTCAGCAAATACAAAAAAACAAAACAAAAAAAAAAAAACTGAAATTATACCATCAACACTCAGGGACCACAATGCAAATAAGGCAGAATTTAATACAAAAAAAAAAAAAAAAAAAACTCTCAAAACCCTCAATTTACAAAGAAATTAAACAACCTGTTTTTGAGTGATTTGGGGAAAATAATGAAATTAAGGAAGAAATCCTTAAGGAAGTTCTTTGAAGCTAATGAGAACAAAGATACAATAAACCAGAAACTCTGGGGCACAGATAAGAGAGTGTTAAGAGGAAACTTTATAGCACAATAGACCACTAGCTAGACTAATAAAAAGGAAAAGAGAGAAGATCCAAATAAACATAATAAGAAATGACAAAAGGGATATTACCACTAACTGTACAAAAATACAGTAACCATCAGAGACTATTATGAACACCTGCATGCACAGAAACTAGAAAATCTAGAATAAATGGGTAAATTCCTGGACAAATACACCTTTCCAAGACTGAACCAGGAAGAAATTGAATCCCTGAAAAGCAAAAAAAGAAAAAGAAAAAAAGCCCAGGACCAGATGGATTCACAGATGGATTGTACAACCAAAGTCTACCAGTTGTAAGAAGAAGAGCTGGTACCATTCCTACTAAACTATTTCAAAAAAATTAAGCAGGAGGGACTCCTCCACAATTTATTCTATGAGGCTATTATTATCCTAATCCCAAAACCTGGCAGAGACACACATGAAAAAGAAAACTTCAGGTCAATATTCTTGATGAACATTGATACTGAAATCCTCAGCAAAATACTAACAAATGGAATTCAGCAGCACAACACAAAGATAACCTACCATGATGGAGTTGGCTTTATTGCTGAGATGCAAGTTTGCTTCAACATTCACAAATTAACAAATGTGATTTGTCATATAAACAGAACTAAAGACAAAAACCACATGATTATCTCCATGCATGCAGAAACGGCTTGAGATAAAATTCAACACCTCTTTATGTTAAAATCTCTCAATAAACTAGATATTGAAGGAACTTGCCTCACAATAATGAATCATCTACAACAAACCCACAATCAAAATCATACTGAACGATATAAAGCTGGAAGCATTCTCTCTGAAATCCAACACAAGAAAGGATGCCTTCTATCACTACATCTATTTAAAATAATTTTTTAAAGTTTTGTCCAGGACAATAAGGCAAGAGAAAGAAATAAAGAGCATTGAAATAAAAAGAGACAAAGTCAAACTATCCTTGTGTGCAGATGACATAATTCTATATCTAGAAAACCCCATAGTCTTGGTTCAAAAGATCCTTAAGCTGATAAACAACTTTAGCAAAGTCTCAGAATACAAAACCAATGCACAAAAATCAGTAGTGTTCCTATACACCAACAAGAGTGAACCCAAGAGCCAAATCAAAAACACAATCCCAGTCACAATTGCCACAAAAGGAATAAAATTCCCAGGTATACAGTTAACCAGGGAGCTGAAAAATCTCTCCAATGAGAATTACAAAATGCTTCTCAGAGAAATCAGAGATGATACAAACTAATGGAAAAACATTCTATGCTTCTGGAGAGGAAGAATTAATATCATTAAAATGACCACAGCGGTCAAAGCAATTTACAGATTCAATATTGTTACCATCAAACTACCAATGATATTCTTCACAGAACTAGAAAAAAACTATTTTAAAATTCATATGGAGCCAAAAAAGAACCCAAATTGTCAAGGCAATCCTAAGCGAAAAGAACAAAGCGAGAGGTATCACACTATCTGGCTTCAAACTATACTACAGGGCTACAGTAACCAGAAAAGCATGATACTGGTACAAAAGCAGATATATAGAGGAATGGAAAAGATAGAGAGCCTGGAATAAGGTCACACATCTACAACCATCTGATCTTTGACAAAGCTGACAAAAGCAAGTAATGGGGAGAGGACTCTCTGTCTAATAAATGGTGCTGAGATAACTGACTAATCATATGCATAAGATTGAAACTGGACTCCTTCCTTAGACCATAGACAAAAATAAACTCTAAATCAATTAAAGACTTAAACTCAAAATAGATTAAAGACTTCAATGTAAAACCCCAAACTGTAAAAACCCTGGAAGACAACCTAGCTGATACCATTCTGGATGTAAGAACTGGCAAAAATTTTATGACAAAGATACTAAAGGCAATTGCAAGAAAAATAAAAAGTGATGTATGGAATCCAATTAAAATAAAGAGCTTCAGTGCAGGAAAAGTAACTATCAACAAAGTATGCAGACAACTTATAGCAAGGGAGAAAATTTTTGCAAACAATGCATCTGACAAAAGTCTAATATCCAGCATCTATAAGGAACTTAATTTACAAGAGAAAATTAATTTGCAAGGAACAAATTTACAAGAGAAAATAAAATCCCATTAAAAAGCCAGCAGAAGATATGAACAGACACTTTTTAAAAGAAGACATACGTGTGGCCAATGAGCATACAAAAAAAAGGTTTAGTATCACTGATTATTACAGAAACACAAATCAAAATTACAATGAGGCACCATCTCACACCAGTCAGAATGACTGCAATAAAAAGTCAAAAAAAAAAACAACAGATATTGGCAAAGTTGTAGAGAAAAGGGAATGCTTATACACCGTTTTGGGGAGTGAAAAAAACTATTGTGGAAAGCAGTGTGATGATTCCTCAAAGAGCTGAAAACAGAACTACCATTTGAGCCCACAATCCCATTACTTGGGATTAGTATAGTATATACTAAAAGGAATACACATCATTCTATCATAAAGCCACATGCACATGTATAGTCATTGCAGCATTATTCACAATAGCAATGACATGGAATCAATCTAAATGCCCATCATTGGAAGACTGGATACAGCACATGTGGTACATGTACACCATGGAATTCTGTGCAGCCATAGAAAAGAAGAAGATCATGTACTTTGTAGGAACATGGATGGAGCTAGAGTCCACTATCCTAAGTGAACGAATGCAGGTATAGAAAACCAAATACTGCATATTTTCACTTATAAGCAGGAGCTAAATTATGAGAACACATGGACACAAAGAGGGGAACAGCAGACATTGGGGACTACAAGAGAGTGGAGGGCAGGAGGAGGGAGAAGATTCGAAAAACTAACTATTGAGTTCTAGGCTTAGTACTTGGGTGATGACATAATCTGTAAATAAAATCCTCATGAAATGAGTTTACATATATAACAAAACTGCACATGTGCCCCTGAACCTAAAATAACAGTTTATTAAATAAGTAGATAAACAAGAAGAGAAATAAATCTTAGTTATAACATGCAAAAAATAAATAAATAAGAGAAAGCAATATAAATTATACTTGATTAAAAAATAGAGCTTTTTCCTCAAATACGTGATTGTTGAAACAGAATAGGAGAAAGTGTTTGTAATATACATGACTGATAAAGGACTTATGTTGATAATATAAAAAGAATAATTACAACTCAATAATAAGATTAAAAATTGTTAAAAGATATAAACAAATAGTTCAAAAAATTATATATTCAAAAGCCAATAATCACATGACAATAATCATATGACAATTTAAGCATTTTTAGTCATCAAGAAAAAGCAATTCAAAACCCAATTGATATATCAATGCTTATTCATTAAAATTGATTCAAATAAAATATGGACAATATAAAGTGTTATGAGAATATCCAACAACTGTAACTCTCATACACAGTCTCTATGGAAAACATTTTTGGCAGTTGCTCACAAATGTAAGCATGCATTTACCTTACATTTACATACATATATATATACACACACACACACACACAGTGCATGCAAAAGAAATGAAAGCATGTGTGTACACAAAGGATTGTACATGGGTGTTCATAGTAGCTTTATTCAAGATAGCCCTCAAAGTTTATATAAACCAGGTAGTCACCAATAGGAGAATTAATAACACATTGTAATTAGTCTGTAATAAATGGAATATTAAAAATAAATTAAAAGGAAAGAGCTATGGCTAAATACAGTAACATCTACTAAACTAAAAGTTATGCTGAATAAAAGAAGAGTGCATACTGTATTTTTTCACTCAAATAAAATTTAGAAATTACAAATTCTGTTATACTAAGAGAAACAAATAAGTGTTTTGTGCAGGACAGTAATAGATTGAGACACGCCTGAAAATGCTCATAAAGAACTTTTTAAATTTCATGGAAATCTTTTGTGTTGACTGTGACAGTGGATATACATTTTTTAAAAATAATCAAATAATGTAGCATAAAAATACCATTTATTGTAAAGGAATTATAACGAAGTAAAGTTGGTAAAAATAAACATAATGCAAAAGGAGTCACTCTTACTTCCAGACCTTGGTTTCCAGACTTACATGTTCTAGCTATAAGGAAAAGAGCAACATCTATTGATTGCAGGCTCAAATTATATATTAGTTCCATAAGATATGACTCTAGGATTTTTCTATCCTCTCTATATTCTTCAACTAAATTTTCAGTAGGCCATTACATTGTTTCATCAGGAAAGTTGAGTACCCAAGGAGAAGTCCAATGCTGGCCTTCTTTTGGTATAAATTGCATTCATTTTTTAAAGCAATTTTGTGTTGGATAGTGAGTATGTAGGCATCCCATAAGTTCACAGATGGTGAAGCTGCCAGCAACACTTTGGACAGAAAAATCAAATCCATTGTTTGAATACTTGTCTATTCCAGTAGAAATAAATTGTTGTCTCTCTATAATGGAAGGATTCCAATGTAATCAACCTGACACCAGATGGATAGCTGCTTCCCCCAAAAGAATAATATAAGGTTGTCTCCATTGGTTTATGCTGTTGGAAGGAAGCCTTTTGGCATTGTTAATGACCAGACCAGTCATAGGTATAATTCATATTTGTGATTTTAAGCACAGCTTCCATTCCTACTCTATCTCTATTTATTATATGGTTCCCTTGAGAAAACACAGGGTGTCTGGGGAAGGAAGCTGATAGACATCCAGGAAAAATCATATTGTCCATTTGATACTCCTCGGCAGTGGATGCCTTTGGATGAGGATTCATAAAAGGAGTAAATAATTACCATCTTTTGACATTTTGAGAGATCCATCTACATTTTTTTCTCCAGAGGTTTTTGTCATGTAAGTTCCAGTCTCAGTCATTCAGTAAAGTTGTTGGTTAAAGCGTATAATTTAGAGTAGATTCAAAACTCTGGTTACATTCCATTGTAGGCAATATGAGAAACTGTACTGCTGGATGTTTTGCTCACTGGGAACATTTCACATTGCTGCTTTATCACAGAGACACCTTTGATATGATTGTAATAATGTCAGTAGGAGTAACTAGCCAGAGAATGCAATTAGAGGTAAGAATTGGGAAGGAAGCTAAAGATATTTCTATTTGCAGAGATAGAGAACTTAAAAAAAATAATGGAAAAAGTCCTGAAAACAATAGCAAGATATAAAATTAGCATACAGAAAACAGTCTACCCAAATATAACCAATTAAATGTATAATAAAATAAAATACTACTATAACAGGAGCTAAAAATTTAAAATATCTAGGGACAAATTTAACAAAATAAGTGCAAACCTGTATAAGATCTAATGAGAGAAACGTGACTGATTCAGGCTAATAATTGTGGACAGATGTCAAAAGAGTCACTTCCAGAAAAAAAGAAGAAAACCTTAATTTCTGATGCACTCATCTTTATAATCTCTTAGTCAATTGAAATTTCTCAAAGGAAAAAATGCAATTAATAGTGTGGCAGCGAGAAAATCCCTTGAATTGAAAAGCATTGCTCAATTGGTAGGAATCTCTACTATTTGATCTGATGCTGACAGACCAGTTTCCGGACAAATTTTGTTAATAGAATTGTCTGTAATGATGAAATTGTACTATCCTGCATTGTCTAATATGATAGCAACTAGTTTGTGTGGCTATTGAGTTCTTGAAATGTGGCTAGTGTGATCAAGGAACTAAAATTTTAATTTAATTTAATATATATAATTTAAAACCAAATGTAAATAGTCACATATGGCTAGCAGCTACCATATTTGATTATGAAGAGGTAGACTAACTAGCACTGTGATAAGGTTAAAAGCATAATGGCTCTTAAAGGCTATTTTATCAAAGGCCCAAATGAGCTGTTTATATACTTTTTGGCAACTCTAACTCCCCATTTTGGGAACAAAATATTGACAGAGAAATCAGTGGACAGAGTAGAAATTAGCATGTTCTAAATTTGTTGTGCCTTGATAATCTTCTGTGTTGTAGTATACTTTAAAAATGGCAAAAAATCTTTGCCACAACTCACATCATGTGGTAAATTTGTTTTCTTTCCCTTATTGACTCTGGTTTTAAGCATGTGACTTGCCTTGTCCCATGAGATGTTACTAAGCATACTATAAAGCTTAAAAAGAACTTGTGCAATGGTGTCTGTCCCTTTACCAGTCTTGGAAGTCTTCAGCTGTGAATCAGTTTCACCATGCACTGGTTACCAACTCGTTTTAGTCTAGAATGAGGAATACCCACAAACACAAGTTACATGAAGTGGATATATTAACTTACAGATAGGTAGCAAGAAACAACAGGACCCTGGAATGTATTGTGAGCCATTCTCCCAAGCCTCAGAAAAGCCGCCCGGAGCAGATGGAGTCTTAGCTCTCTGTGTCCCACCTGTACCACAGCTGAGGAACCCCAGAAAGCAGTCTACCCTGTGTTTCTTATCCCAGGGCAATGTGCCTGCTGAGCTAAAGCATTGAAGAATATCCTGTTTCTATGGGAGTTTTGGAACAGAGCCAGGCTGTTTCAGCCAGGTCCCCGTTATGTTAAGACATTTCATTCCCAGCCCATTTTACAGTTAACCTTGAAAACTACAAATGAGAAAGTGAGAAGAACCGAGTGGCTCCAGGGCCACCCAGGGAAGTGTTCTACATTCAACCAACGTGTGAACCACTCTGTGCCAGTCTGGTGAGAATCAGGGACCATGTGGAGTACACCCCAGTTATTTTAGCTGTCTCAGAAGAGACCATCACAATTTATTCAGTTCCAGCTGACACAACTTCTGACAGCTCATAGGTAAACTAGCCAAGTTCAGTTGAGCTGGCTCAGAAGAACCATGAAGCTGACTGAACAGATTGCAAGCTCCTGAACAGATTGCCAAACCATTAAATTATAAGCTAAGTAAATGATTGTCATTTAAACTTCTATGTTTAGGGGTGGTCTGTTATGCAGCAAAAGTAACTAATAAAAATATTTTATTATTTCTCTGACTTTTTAAACAGCTTTTCATTTCTTGCTCTTACCTAATGGTTTTTGTGGGGACTTCTAGTACCATGTTGAATAAAAGTGGTGAAATTGAGCATCCTTGTTTTGCTCCAGATCTTAAAGGAAAAGCTTTCAGCTTCTCCCCATTCAATATGATGTGGGCTGTGGATTTGTTATATGTGGCCTTTACTGGACTGAGGCACATTTTTTCTATACCTAACTAGCTGAGAGTTTTTATCATGAAAGGATGTTGAGCTATATATAATGCTTTTTTGTGTGTTTGTTGAGATGATCATATGGTTTTTTGCCTTAATTCTGTTGATATATTATGTTTATTGATTTCCACATGTTGAACCAGCCTTCAACCCAGGGGTAAATCTCACTTGATCATAGTGAATGATGTATTTAACGTGCTGATGTATTAAGTTTGATAGTATTTCATTGAATATTTTTGTATTTATGTTAATCAAGAATATTGGCCTGTAGTTTCCCATTTTTATATATCAGGGTGATGCTGACCTTGTAGAAGGAGTTTAGAATAATTCCTCCTTTTTCAATCTTCTGGAAGATTTTGAGAAGAATTCATATTATTTCTTCTTCAAATGTTTGGTAGAAATCTGCAGCAAAGCCATCAGGTAACTGGGCTTTTCTCTGAAGGGAGAATTTTTATTAAAAATTGAATCTTGTTACTTGTAATTGATCTGCTTAGGTTTTCTATTTTTTCTGAGAAGGTTGTATATGTGTAGAAATATATCAATTACAACTATATTTCATAATTTGTTGGTGTACAGGTCTCTGCAATAATTTTTAACAATCCTTTACATACCTGTGATATCAATATTAATGTCTCCTGGTACAAAAGCAAAACAAAAGAAATGGGATATATCACTCTAAAAAGCTTCTGCACACACAGCAAAGGGAACAATCATCAGAGTGCAAAGACATCTGCAGAAAGAGAGAAAGTATTTGCAAACTATTCATCTGACGAGGGATTAATATCCAGAATATAGCAGGAACTCAAACAACTCAACAGCAAAGAAAACACACAAGCAAATAACCTGATATAAAAATGAGTAAATGAGGAGACTAGACATCTCTTTAAAAATACGTACAAATGGCCAATGGGTATATAAAAAATGTTTGACATCAGTAATAATCAGAAAATTACAAATTAAAGCCACAAAGGGATATCATCTCATCCTAGTTAAAATGACTATTATAAAAAAGACAAAAGTTTAAAACTGCTGGTGAACATGCAGAAAAAGGGGAACTCTTACACGCCATTGGTGAGAGTGACAACAGTATGGAGATTCCTCAAAAAAAAAACTAAAAAAAAAAAAAAAAGAACTAAAAAAACCTTATTTTTTAGTTTTTTAATAAAAACCAAAATATATTAATAGAACCATAGGATCCAGTAATCCCACAACTGAGTACATATCCAAAGGAAAGGAAATCAGCGTGTTAAAGAGATATCTGCACTCCCGTGTTTATTTACAATACTATTTGCAATAGCCAAGATATAAAATCAACCTAAGTGCCCATCAACAGATGAATGGATAAAGAAAATGTGGTATATACACACAAGAGAATACTATTCAGCCAATAAAAAGAACCAAATTTTATCATCCATAACAACATGGATGAGCTGGTAGGACATTATGCTAAGGAAAATAAGCTAGATACAGAAAAATAAATACCACATGTTATCTTTCAAGTGTGAAATCAAAAAAGCCTAATCTCAGAGAAATAGAGAGTAAAATAGTGGCTACTACAGATGAAGAGGGTGGTTAGGGGGAGTCTGGAGGGTTAGCCAAAAGTTGATTAAGAGATAAAAAAGTACAGCTAGATAAGAGGAATAAGTTCTAATGTTGTGTAGCATTATAGCATGACTGTAATTAACAACAATTTACTGTATATTTTCAAGTAGCCAGAAGGACAGTTTTTAAAGGCTGACCACATAAATAAAGGATAAGAGTTGGAGGTAATGAATATACTAATTGGCTTGATTAGATCATTACATATTGTATATATGTATCAAAATATCACACTCATTCCATAAATATGTACGATTATTATGTATCACTTAAAATTAACAACAAAAGCAACAAAGGAGGATTTGAGACACTTAGTGAATTACTAGAATTTTTCATGCCCTGAAGTGAATTGCCGCTATTGATTTATGAACTAGGTTGCATCTTCTGATATAACTTCTACTCCTCCAAGATTTTGAAAAGCTTTCAGGTTGAGAATGAACAACTAAGAAAATGAAGCAAGCAGAGAGAGGGAATCATGGCTTCTGATCTTCAACCTAAGAAATGTTGGTCACTGGATACATATACATACAGTCACAGGGGAAAAATTAAAATTTTATATTCCTTTGGATGTTTATCTGAACATACATTCACAAAGGTATTGAGTCCTTAAATTTCAATTAGCATGAGAATTTGAAAGTGAAAAGTGATTAATATTTAAAATGTTGGCAGTGTTATATTATTATTGGAGATTCTATTCATTGAAAAATCATAATGTTGTCAGTTAACTTACTTTCATGCTACTGGTATGATATTTTGGACATAATTAGAGAAGGGAAGTTGAGCAAATTCTCAGCCAAGTATGGTGGCATGAACCTGTGATCCCAGCTATGCAAAAGGCTGAGGTGAGGGAATCTCTTAAGCCCAGGAGTCTGAGGCTGCAGTGTGCTCCAATCACATCTGTGAATCATATAGACACTGCATTCCAGCAACACAGAGAGACCCCATCTCTTTAAAAAAGTACATTTTCAGCATTAGTCAGTCATACGATACCGTTGGAGTTATAATTAATGTATTTTCCAAGATACTTCAGAGCCTTCTGAGGGCTCTATTTCCCATTACAGATCACACAAGAGCCTAACAGAGCAATAGTTGGTAACAGAAAAACACCCTCAGGGTGCTGTGGCTGCCTTTCCCCAGGGGTGCTCATCTCATGGGGAGGTCTGCTTAGGACACCATGGCCTGTGGCTGTGAGCTAATCTACCTAGTTTGGGAGTTGAGTTCAAATGCTTATTATCACTTTTTTGCTTACAATTTAGTCATTATCAGCAATAAATTTAATCTTTTGACCTCCTCCTCACATTTAGTTCCCATAATATCCATTTGTTTTAGAACTTGGTGTATTATTTATGTTAAGCTAAGACCAAACCACGTGTGCACACGCACACACACACACACACACATCACCTCATGCTACATATTTAAAGTGAGCTAGCGAGTATCAGCTCTTCATATCAGGACTCATGAAACTCCACGATGGGATCATGTAACTGCATCATCTGGAAATCAAAGGCTCTTCAATCACCATGGTAGGTCAAGAAACAGCTTGGAAACCAAGCACTAGAAATGTCATGGTTCAGCTTTAAAGTTACACAGATGATTTCCACTCACATTTTATCAGCCAGAAGAGTCACAGGGCCATACCTAACCTCAAAGGCATGGCAGACATTCACAACATCATTCACAAGGACGCCCTTCTTTAAAACACCTTTTTCCTCCTGCATCCTCTGTAAATTTTGCAACAACTTCAAAGTATTTAGCAGCAACTGACTGCAGGGAGAGGAGTCTGTGGAAACAAGATAAGGTAGTGTCTTCATTGCTGTTTTCCACTGCCAGTGACACCAGTCAGCTCAAGCTGTACTACGTGCTGAGACTAGCTGCCAACATTCAGTTCAACTGTGGAACACTGGTATTAATATATAGGTGAGCGTGGGTTAAAAAGCAGTCTCCAGATCTGTGGAATGTGGGACTTTGTTCAGCTAGAAACTTTTTTGGGGTGGCTAGCATGACCATGCCTGTGCCCTCCTCTGTGACCTGAGAGAAAACCTAGGGTTCCATGAAGCCTGCCTTCATTTCACTGTGGGAACTTTATAATTTCAGTGGTGCAAGGTTGGTGGGGGTGATGGGCCATCTTGGTATCTGTCTTCTGCCTACTTGCTGTGCCCTCTGTCATCTTTCTGTGTCTCCTCTTCTATGTCCCAGCAGTTCTAGGTGTGCCTTTCGGATTCTAGAGTTCATTAAACTCCAAAAGAAAATGTGTGTTTTTCTCTTTCTTAGAAATTACACTGCTTGAAAGACTCCCTCATCACCAAAAATCCTTACTTTTCTAAAACTTTTTGTATAATTGTTGACATGATATCAGATGAATTCTGAGGAATTTGGTATTTTTGTTTCAATTTTTGCAATTGTTTGCATCAATTATTGCACTATTTTTGTTCAGTTATCTGCTTTAGTCACTAAACTTTATGAGGCTAAAAAGAATTCTTATTGCTGATAAACAGAAGAAAATTCAATAGATCCTTCTAAACATGACATTAGAATAGAAATATTTTTACCAACTGGAAATGATTGTATTAGACTGTAAATTTATTCCATCTAGTTGTTTAAAATGATGATTGTGTGTCTCAGTGCATTGTCAGTGTTAATGTAATACTCAAAATTCATTGTTAGGAAGCAGCAAAAACATAGGACTAGAGCTTTCTGATTGCATCGTTAATATATAATATTAACATTTTAAAGCCACAAAATCATCATTGTAAGAAGTCTTGAAACACCAAATCACTATGTGCATCTGTAATTTAGCTGACATTGTGTTGTTAAATATATTTATAAGCTAATAGAAAAATGTGTGGCAGCATTTACACACTTAATTATACAGAACTGGTACAATATTTTGAGAACCAAAATAGTTTCACATAAGTTAAAATGTTACTAATAAAATAGAAAAGTTAAAGTGACAATAGGAAAAGTAGGAGAGAGAGGAGAGGAGAAAAAGAGGCAAGAAATAAAGGCAGAGAGAGACAGAGAGAGAGACTGGAGAAAGGAAGAGGGAGGGAGAGCAAAGTAGTATATGGAGCAAGAGAAAAAATAGTAGTTTTGTTTTATTACATACAGTACCCTGATTAAGGGATTGGATCCATTATCATCACTTTACCAAAGAGGTTTAGGGAAGTAATTCTGTTTGCTCCACTTGGTGTTTATTAAAGAGGTAAGAAAGTCATCACACACTACTGTCAGCAAAAATTTAATTGTAGTAAAGCACTGAAGCTTAAAAGCATTCATTTTCCTTGGTTAAATTATCTTCAAATTTGTATGGGAAATAATCTAAGAGTTTGGTCGGAAATCTTTGAATGACTGTAAAATAGGGGCTATTTGATTTGTCACAGAGACAGTTCTCATCTCGAATATGATGCATTTCTTTATGTTTTGATCAGTAAATCTTGAAACCAGTCCATGTTTCAAAAGCCTGTAAAATTGAGCTTTTGGTGACTATAAATCAGATATGTAGAGTATGGTTCTCATACCATCATTGCCAGAGTGATTTAAAAATATCTGAAATATTCTAGTCTACCTTTCCACATAAATAGAAGACATAAAAAACTTTCATGAAGCCTCAACAGAAAATAGAAAGAGACACATGCTTCCCTGTTTCTGATCACTGCCTCTGTTCCATTTCTTCACAGACACTCACACAAATTCACAAACATACGGAACGGGTAGATTGAAATACACACATAGGAGAGAATAATGTTCTTTCTGATTTAATCAAAATCTGGACACAAATTAAATAGGCTACCTAAGCAAGGGTGACTCTTCAGTAGGTGATTTTTGTTGATTAACAAACTAGGTCATCTAAGCTAATTTCCCTGGTTACAGTGTAGGTTTCCTAAGATTATTTCAACATAGTACCACACACAAGGATGGCTTGAAAAAAAAATGGAATTTATTATCTTCAAGTTTTGGATACTGGAAGTCCAAAATCAAACTGTCAGGAGAGTCATGGCCTCAGAGACACTGCTAGAAGTGAATAGAATAGAGAAAGAATAGAATTATTCTTGCTTTTCCCTAGTTTTTGGTGGTAGTCATTAATCTAATGTGTTCATTAGAGAGCTTGTAGCTTCATCACTCCAAATTCAACTTCTGTTATCACACAGCATTCTTCCCTCATGTGACTATTCATGTTGTCTTCCTTCTGTGCATGTGTTTTGTCTCTTATTTTTCTTTTCTCTCCTTTTTTATTTCTTTTGAGACTGAGTTTTGCTCTTGTTGCTCAGGCTGGAGTGCAGTGATGTGATCTAGGCTCACCACAACCACCGCCTCCCAGGTTCAAGTGATTCTCATGCCTCAGCCTCCCGAGTAGATGGGATTACAGGTGTACGCCACCACACCCAGCTAATTTTTTGTACTTTTAGTAGAGATGGGTTTTCATCATGTTGGCCAGGCTGGTCTCGAATTCCCGTCCTCAGGTGATCTGCCCTCCTCTACCACCTCTGCCTCCCAAAGTGCTGGGATTACAGGCATGAGCCACCGTGCCCAGCCGTGTCTCTTTTTTTTTCAAGGACACCAGTCATATGGGATTAGTGCTTGCCACACTCCTGTGTGGCCTTATCTTAAGTAATTACATTTGCAGCAACTCCATTTCTAAAAAGGATCGTATTCTCAGGTTTTGAGGGTAAGGGCTTCCACATACCTTTCTGGAGGGCACAGCACACCCAATTCCTAACAGTGACTGAAGCTTTTCCTTTAACAAAAGAATATACTTTTATTTCAGTTATCATACTATAAAGTGTTCTGAATCCTATTGGAAACTTTCAACCTCTTTTTTGATATTTGTTTTGACGACTATTAAAAATAACATCGATTTAACATAGAAATTTAAAAATATATTATAAAAAGGCTGAGCACAGTGGCTCATGCCTGTAGTCACAGCACTTTGGGAGGCTAAGGCAGGAGGATCACCTGAGGTCAGGAGTTCAAGACCAACCTGGTCAAGACGGTGAAACCTCATCTGTATTAGAAAATGCAAAACTTAGCCAGTATGGTGGCAGGCACCTGTAATCTCAGGTACTCGGGTGGCTGAGGCAGGAAAGTCACTTGAACCTGGGAGGTGTAAGTTGCAGTGAGCTGAGATCGCACCATTGCACTACAGCCTGGACAACAAGAGTGAAACTCCGTCTCAAAAATATAAAAGACTAAATGAATAAAAAATATATATATATAATAAAAGTATAATGAAAAGAATAATCAACACATAAAGACTTATTAATTATAATATTCCTATATTTGTATTTATGTAAAAACATATTTTTATTATGCATACACAATAATACATTTTATGGCTGTGCAGTATTCAATCCGTCTATTTGTATTCATAATATACATCAACCAGCTGTAAGGTCTTATATTTAGACTTCTTATTATAAATGCATATATATTTTTTCCAAATATGACTTACTTTTAGCACTTTTGTAGTCTCTTTGAGACTAAGATATTTGTTTACATTTTACAGCATTTCTGTATTTCTCTCTCATGGCTTTCCTTCTCTTTCTCTGATACCTAGCTTAGATTATATATTTATTTCAGTTGTATGTTGTCATTTCTATTCAGGACTGTGTGCATGCTGTCCTTTCTTTCTGTAGCAGTTTCCTGGACTTTTCATAGAATTGCTTCTTTCAGGCCTCTATGCAGCATTACTTTGTAGACAAGGCTTTCCCACCTCCTTGAAATATGGTGTCTCAGTACCTGTATTGTAATAAAACCTATAACACAATTGTTTCTCATTTTATTTTTTGTTTTTAATACTGTAGAGATAGGGTCTGTGGCTTTTTAATCTACCCAGCATTCCCCAGCACTCATAATGTATTTGCTCAATAAATGTTCTCTGATAGTCCCTATTTTGGGAATTTCACCATCATCTTTTCCTTTTCCAAGTCTGAATCCTAGAAGTCTACTTTGTTACACTTCTTCTCCCTTAAGTAAAATATACACACACACACACACACACACACATACACATATATGTGTGTGTATAAATATATGTGTATGTACATATGTGTGTATATGTGTCTGTATACATTTATATATAGTTTTTGCCTCTTTAATATATCTTCTACATTTTTCTTTTGAGACAAGGTCTTGCTCTGTTGCACAGGCTGGAATGCAATTGCAAGATCTCATCTAACTGCAACGGTTGCCTCCAGGTCTCAAGCAATCCTCCCACCTCAGCTTCCAGAGTAGGAAGCTGTAGGCATGCACCACCAGGCCTGGGTAATTTTTCTGGTTTTTCTTTTTTTTTTTTTTTCTTTTTTATTTCATAGAGACGCAGTCTCTCTGAGTTGCCCAGGCTGATCTTGAACTCCTGGGCTCAAGTGATCCACCCACCTGGGTCTCCCAAATTACTAGGATTATAGGGGTGAGCCACCATGCTTGGACCAAGATCTCCACTCCTTCACAGCCCTCTCACCACCTTAAGCTACATTATCACAATCTCTTACTTGATCTACAATAGTACTCTGCAAATGATATACACTCTTCACACTTTTCCTGTTGTAATCCATTCTCAATTTTCTCAGGAGGTACCTTAAAAATATTATTTAAATCATGTAGCTCTATTGTTTAAAACCTTCAATGGCTTTAATGACTTCTACTGCTTTCGTGATCAAGAGAAAAATCCTTCCCATTACCCACAGATGTTGAGTATAGCTACTGGGTTTCTGCCCAGGCAAAAGTCATCATTTCCCTCTTTGTTCTGCCTCCTTCAGGTATATGGATATTCTTTGAGATCTCCAAAATTTTCATGTTGTCTTCTGACTTAAGGAATTTACACATGTTGTTTTCTATAGAACAAATAATTCTGCCTGTTTTAATTCTCCATTTATATATAATTCCAACTCATCCTTAAAATATTGATTCTAAGGTCATGATTCAGGAAAACCTTCTGTAACTTTTCAGACTCTATCAGAGTAGAGTATTTTTGCTCTTAAAGTATATTGCTATATTATAATGATTTCTCTGTACTTCATTAATTATATATATATAGTATGTTCATATATACATATATATGCTTAATTTATTGTTAGCTTTGCCTCATAATATTCAAATGTAAGAAATGGAAAATTATTTTTCTAGAGCAAAAAAATACAATGCTTCTATTGCTTACTGATGCTTTTAGAGAATACTTCTAAGAAAGTATACTGTTTGGATGAGATACTGAACTTCCAGATGAACTCAAAGGCATCATTCACTGACAGCCACTTCTGACCAGAGACTGGGACAGAAATGAACAGCCTTCCTGGTGTGCTCAAGGCCTTGGCATTAAGTAACTGTCTATCTTCCACCTGTCTCTGTAGTTATCCACCATGGAGAGCAGTGCTAGACACAGATGCATTGGTCCTCACATATGGGAAAATTTGAGACTTATTTACCTTTTCTGGTCATAGGAAAGAAATTCATCATCTATCTTGCCAGTTAACTGTCATTATCTCATCTCCCCTAGCCAAACTTGCTTACTTCTCCCACTGAGTCATTTTAGAACAGAGTTTGGCAGTGAAGCATGTGTGTCTGGAGATGAGGGGAAAGGGAGACAACTGTGGACTTCCGGGAACCTTATGCCTTGTGATTTCAACAGTGCAAAATAAAATCTATTGTTTCTCTTCATCAAGGAACCCAAACAAAATAATATCAGGATTGTGTTTGTATCTTAGAGCACAGTAGTGGAAGTATTTCTTATTTAAAGAATACAATCCTTTGGGAATGTGTTTTTTATATCTTTTGTTTTTGATTCACAATATGCAAATGCTCATGGAAAAAAAGCAGAAGTACAAAGCATCAAACCAGTAAAAATGCACCATTTTTCCCTCATAGACTTAGTTTTTCTCCCCAAATGCAGCCTCAATACTAATTTTTTGTGTAGCTTTCAAAGATACAAGAATTCCCATTATCAGGATAGACTTTTTTTTTTTTTAATACAGGGATCTTTTCATATTAGGATCACACATCTTTATTATCTTGTCATTCTGTCCAATCATTATCATGGTCATCTCCACTCATTTCTGTTGCTACCATTTCCTGAGTCTTTTGAGAATTCTGCAGTATAAAACATTTATCAGTTTCTTAACTTTCCTCATTTCCTGCGTAGAATTCAGCATTCTTCGTTCTGTTAATTCTGTTACTACTTGAATATCTGTTTTCCAGCTCCCAATATTTCGTTGATTTGTTATATGTTCCTCTGTCCTGCTGGCCTCCTTAACTTTATGCTTCTCTTTCTTTTTAATTATGTTTTCCTTAATCATTTTAGTAAAGTTTTAGAGGGACTGAGATTATATGCACATATTCAACTCACAGTTTGAACCTGGAATCTCTTCTTTATTTTAATCTCTTGGAGAAGGTGAATCAGTAATTTCCCTATAAATGGACAGAGAGTAAATAATTTAGCCTTTGCCAGACAATGAGACTCTCTCACAACTCCTCATGTCTGCCTTTGGGCTTTGAAAGCAGCCACAGACAATGCATAAATGAATAAGCACAGTTGTGTTACAACAAATCTTTATTTACAAAAACAAGTGTTGTGCTAGATTTGATCAGTGAGCCATATAGATTTCCATGTACTATAGCTTAAAGAACTAATCATCAATTATCTCAATAAATATTTTCTGCCACATCTTTCTTCCTTAATAGACATTAAACTTTATGGAAGCAGGGACTCTAATTTATCTGTCTCTCTTTCCCTCTCTCTCTTCATACACACATGCTCTCTCTCTTTCTCTCCCTCTCTGTCTCTCTCTCTCACACACACACAAACAGACACACATACAGACACACAGACACAAGGTTAGTGTTTGGAAACATCAGAATTCATACTATGTAATCTAGGTATGCTATTATTTCCATCCAGCTCTTACGTGGAAGTTATTCCTTTGCCCATTTTGAAAACCAATTTAATTTAGTAATTGAATCTTTGCTGAACAGATGAGAAACTTTAGGAAGCAGGATGACGAGTAACCTCTTTCTAAATGGAGAACCTTTCTCCCTTGTGGCAGGATGTATTTTCCTATCTCTATGAGGTTGGTACATAAAGATACACTAGGAAGAATGAGAGCTGAAATTTCTTATCTGAGCAGACCTTTTGCAAGATAGCATTGCACTATCTAGGGCTGATATGAGTTTACAGCTAACCCATTCTCCTATGAGTGCTTTCATAGTGTTATTTAGAGGATGTCCCACTGAGACCTTCTGACAACTCCCAGGAATAAAAGGCAATTGCTCCTGGCTTATGCCATATTGTTGGTGAGCACAGAGCTTCTAACTGATGAGTCTTCATAGAAAAGTGGTTTTCTGCATCATGATATGACTTCTCAGCATTGCTGTTTAAGTGATAAATCTTTGTCTGAAACCTCATTTTGGCCTTTATTTTTCTACCTGAGGTGTTAGTTGAAATTTTAACTTAATTACAATTGCATGTGCGTACCTATGCATACCCTCCCCAGTACACACCCACACTCACCCATGCAGCAAAAGCCAAACCAACAAAACACCTGATTTACAGTTGAACTTTTGTTTTATCCTAGTGTCCTAATATTTTTTTAGACGTTTTCAGTTTTCGAATAATCTTTTTATTTTGTTCTGGATTTAAATTATTTGCTCTGGTTTGTACTCTACCTTTAATTTAATGTATTTCACGTAAACATTCTCTCCTTCCTTTCACTCAAGCAGGCTCCATAGTCTGAGGATTTTCAGTGGCAGAATAGGGAGTGGTTCAGTCTTATCTATTTTATCTCTTTTTCTGACATTTGGCTCTTCCGAGGTCATATTTGACTGAGGGAAAGTAAATACAGTAGTACCATGACTGTATGCAGCTGGTGCTATCTGCAACTCTTGTTTGGCTACGAGCATGCACTGTAATGACAGGTACCCACATGCTACATATGTTACTATTTTCAGGAGTTTTAGAGTCTCACCATTCCCATACGCTTTTTTTGTGGCAAAGACTTTTGGCCTCTTTATCCCATCGGTTCTCTTCCGGGGTCTCCCCGTCTTCTTAGGTGGATGTCTTCGCCCAGCTATGTCAATGCTTGTCTTCTCAGCCCAAGAGACAACTCAGATATCACTGCCAAGCCTTAGTCTATAAATGCTGGCTGCTCCTACTACCACCCTTCTGTCCTGCCACTACTATTGTGGGCTGTTTCAGAAGGCATCCAACACTCAGGTTTCTCTTGACACGAAGCACCCACTTTTTTTTTTTTTTTTTTTTTTTTTTTTGACGAAGTCTCGCTCTGTTGCCCAGGCTGGAGTGCAGTAACGCGATCTCGGCTTCACTGCAAGCTCCGCCTCCGGGGTTCACACCATTCTCCTGCCTCAGCCACCCGAGTAGCTGGGACTACAGGCGCCCACCACCACACACTTCTGTCTTTGCAGTCCAATCCCAGAAAACTTCTGGAACAAACATCATATTTCCTCCAAATTATTTTGACTCCTGGTAGGAGCATTTGGTGACCTTATGATATCCTCCAGTTCAGTAAGTGTACACCAGGAAAGAGGCCAGACGTCCCCGTATGTGTAAGTAACATCCCTGACACCTGCTTCCAGGGGCTATAGAGCAGAAGAAGGACCTCAACAACAGAAGCATAAAGTCACGGGTCTGTCTGCTCCCCTGTACTCTCCTCCAAGGTCATGGTGTGTCTACTAAGAAATCTTCTAGAAGCGCAAAATGGGATTGACTGCTACAATTTTGTCATCTGCAAATAAACACCGTAGCAGGGTCTGTCACCTCTCTTTAGAATGAACAGAGTGCGTTCACTCATTGTCTTCAACTTTTAGAGGTGTGAAAGAAATTGTGAACTGACAGGGAAAGACACATTTTGTCACTTGTTACACACATTTTGTCACTTATTACATACATTTCCACATTGCCTTTTGTTTTTCGATGATTTTATATAATAACTACAATACATAATAAATGTGTATTTATATATTATGCATATAAATATATATTATATATTATATACATATATACATATGTATATACAAATACATATACCTATATATACATATATAATATATATATAAAACCTATAATACAGGTGTAGCCATATTTGTGGTATTTCTTCAAGAGATTTAGTCTCTCATTCCCATACATAAAATCTCAATGATATTTATTTCAGTTTAAAAAATAAAAGATTATTGACTGGGAGCAGTGGCTCGTGTCTGTAATCCCAGCATTTTGGGAGGCCGAGCCAGGAGGTTCACTTGAGGCCAGGAGTTTGAGACAAGTCTGGCCAAAACAGTGAAACCCTGTCTCTACTAAAAAAATATAAAAATGAACCAGGCGTGGTGGCGGGTGGCCTGTATTCCCAGCTACTTGGGAGGTAGAGGCAGGAGAATTGCTTGAACCTGGGAGGCAGAGGCTCAGGGGAGCCGGGATTGTGCCACTGCACTCCAGCTTGGGTGACAAAGCAAGACCCCATTTCAAAAAAGAAAAAAAGACAAAGAGATTATTTCACATTATTTCTAATATAATTTTTACATTTTAAAATGATTTCATATTGTAAGTATAATACTTATAGCAGTAACTATGAACACTAATTTAACTTATTTCAGTTATTAAGATCATATTCTTGAGTTCTATTTTTGGAGTCATAAGTGAAATCCTTGTTAAGTGTAGTGGAATATTTAATTTTACAACCAGGGCATGAAACCAGAACATCCAGTGAAACATAAGAATCCAATTATATTATTTTTGCATATCAACATGGTTTGGCTCTGTGGTCCCACCTCAATCTCATCTTGAATTTTAATGGCCACATGTGAAGAGAGGGACCTGGTGGGAAGTGACTGGATCATGGGGGCAGTTTCCCCAATTTTGTTCTCGTGACAGTGAGTGAGTTCTCATGAGATCTGATAGTTTTATAAGGGCCTCTCCCCTTCACAATCTCCATTTTGCATGCTGCCATGTGCTGCTTTCCCTTCTGCTATGATTGTAAGTTTCCTGAGGCCTCCCCAACAATGCAGAACTGTGAGTCAATTAAACATCTTTCATTTGTAAAACAATCAGTCCTGGGTATTTCTTTATAGCAGTGTGAAAATGAACTAATACACATATGATCAACTAATAGGATAGAAAGTAAATTTTTTGGATTCACACTTTTCTCCTTAAAATGCAGTTGATATAGGGAACTTATCTTCTAGGATTTAAAACTGTAGAGAATAACTGCAAGATCATTAAAGGATAATTCTGTAGCCAACTTGATTTTTGTCTCTTTAGGTATGCATTTATTTAATTGTAATCTTGGATACTTGTGAGATTTTCTTCAAATGAAAATTTTATCTACATTTCTAGATCTGGGTGTGTTTTCACAATTTTTCAGAAATATAATGAGTCTTTAACAAAAAATAAATATAAAAGTAATAGAGGAAAATAACATAAAAATTCTAACATTGCAAATAAACCTAAAATGATAGTCTGCCTTGTACTATTTTGCAACTATTCCAACATTCTTGTCTATAATAGGTTTCCTTAACCTTAGCATCACTGAGATTTTGAACTGGTTGATCATTTTTGTGCAGAGCACATTTGTGTGTTATAAGATTTTTTTTTTTTTTTTTTTGCAGGATCCCTTGGCACCTAACCAATAGATACCATTAAAATCAATCCTTTCCTTCAATATATGATAATCAAAAATCTCCCCAGACATTGCCAGTGTCCCTTGAGGGAAAAATTTGTTCCCCAGTGGACAATCTTTGCTCTAAGCCTAAATATTTTATGTGATTCGTGCTTCATTTTTTTAAGATGATAAAATGATGTTTTTAAAATAAGAGGAACATACCGCAATTCAAATACATCTCCTCCCACTTTCCATTACATCCTTTCTATTTTTATTATGTTATTATTTTTAATAATAGTCTTACATTTTAAAGCTTCTATAATATAGGTGTCTTTCTTGATTCATTTCATCTAGTACCCATAACTCCTACATCCTCTTCGCATCTCCTCCATTTTACCTCCACAATTCTATGATGTTCTATTATTTTTGTTTTTAATAGTTTTCAGTGGTTTTAGTCCAGAGAATTATTAAAAAAATAAATTTCAAATGTCTTACAAATCACCATTCATATAACTGCTGTTGACATAAATAAATGGCTATACATGATTAGAAATTCAAACAGTACAGAAAGGTACATAAAGCAAAGTAAAAACCTTCATTTATACAATAGCTCAGTGTCTTTCCCCAAGAGAATCTGGTCACCTTGGATAAGGATTCAGTATTACAGAAACAAACAGATAATCGTGTACACATCCAGAATAAAATGCAATTGAATTTCTGTTGCTTGAAACAGAAATACCAACATTGAGGAGAAATGAATTATCTTTTTCATACTCCCTCAAGTGCTTACATCCTAGTACTTTACTGTTTGCTTCATTTTTTTGTCTAAGACAACCACGACTACCTTTGTGAGGTCAACAGCAGCCTACTTACAGCCGATGCAGGCATAGAGCACAGGGATTTCTAAATAGGTTAGCTCATTTCCTTATCACTCAGTCTTCATAGGGAACGAAGTTGACTCAAAAGAGCATATCAAGTGTTATTCATGTATTTTAATGGTGGGGTAACAAGGTGAATCAACTTGTCCTTTATTAAGACGAGAATAACTTGGTACTGGCTTTACACTAATACAGCATCTTGCATCCCAAAACTTCATGGAGATAATGGAGTCTACTCTATTCATAGAATTGTCTCTTGTTCTCTGGTGTATATGTGGATTAACGTTGTGTTTAGATTACTTGTTCCTTTTCTCTTCCCAATAAAAATAGGCATGGTCCCTTCATAAAGTGTGACATTCTGTAAAACAGTAAGATATTTAGATCCCTAATCACCAAACTGAAATTTAGAAATAGAAGGCTGATTTATCCCAGAGGTAGAATTTGCCACAATATTAATCCTTCTGCTACCCTCAAAACCTCTGTATTTTTAAAAAATTCTACTAAGACCAGAAATCCTATATAAAGTGAGCGTAAATTGAGTTCTCCAGAGGACTTCATCCAAGAGAGATCAATCGATAAAAAACATTTCAAAATGCTGAGGCTTTTGTCACAAATCTAAGGGTAAAATATTTGTTGAAAGATACTTTGGAGTACTTTAAAGAGATAGTCTTTGAGAGTGAATATACAGTGTAACATAATGAGTTCCTTACTTTCCTAATTCATTAGATTATTTTCCCTGCATTTGGCATTTTGTCAGAGATTGTCTGGCACCTCAATTTAGTTTAAGTAGGGTCAATAATCAGTCCCAGTTTTCATGAAACAGCTAAACTAAATGTGAACATAATATTCAGTTTTCAAGTAACCATTCCAAATGTAGACATGCTCTTTTATGAAACTATATTAACACATTAGCACCACTTTAAAATATATTTCTCTGGATTTTTGTTGTTGGTGGTTGGTATTGCTCACATATTCTCTGATTCCCTACATTTGTGTGACTATATTGAAGCTTTTTTGGTATGAATGTCTTCTGTCTGTAAATTTTTTCTTCTAGACTGCATTTTACTACAAAGGCATGTTAGAATTTTATTCTAGCTCTTGACATGGTATCAGTGAGAGATGGGACACAAAGAGAATATTCGTTTCTTGTTTTGAGAAATTACCTTTATGAGAGACAAACCAACCAAACAAGAAAAGAACAATGTAGTAAGGCTAAAGACCTGCTTCCCTTGGAAAGGTAGTTACATTGGTGAAGAAACAGATATTCAAGAAACAATAACAGTATTTCTTTAGAGCACAGAATCAGAAAACCATGAGGCTGTTTTGGAGGCAGTTAACTTGGTTGGGAAGATTACATGTATATGAGCAGAAAGACGTTAAACTGAAAATACGGATTTAGACTTGGTATTAGAGGCTTTGAATAACTTTTGTATTTTGGTTAGCAGGCAAAGATTTTGAACAGAACTGTGCCTAGAATAGAATTATTATTTAAGGAAATTAACTTGACAAGAATCTGTAGGATGAATTAGAAAAGTAAGAGAATGGAGACAGGGGCACCAATTAGGTGACTAAACAATATCCCTGGTGAAAAGTAATGAGGATACTACTGAAATAATTGCAGAAGGAATGGAGAATAGAAGGTTAACACTAACACTAATCTCCAGTCTCTTGCCTGTTTATAGATAGGTGCAATTATTAGGTATCTGCCCTTTAAATGCTGGGAGTAATACTTTATATTCATCCACTTAATATAGAATTTTACCATAATGCTTTCTTAAACTTAACATGGGATTAATGATTAAATATGTAGCTAAGATACTCACCTAGGTCAAGATAGGGCAAAGGGATTGGCAGAATGGGTGAGAGGAAACTAAGTAAGAGCTTTGCAAATATGTGAGGCCACTGGAATCATATGGGGAATTTTTAAGAAGGAAAAGTGAAGAGATCTGAATGTCACTGGAGAAAATTCAGACTTAGCAATTCTGAAGTGATTCTGTGCCATATTCATATTTGCAAAAGATCTCCATGTGAGTCTGATGCACAATCAAAGCTTCAACACTCTACAACTAGATAGGCTAATGAGGAAGACTCACAAAGAAATGTACACCTAGAGAAGACTTCTGCGGCACTCTGCTTTTCAGAGGATGATCTATCTCTACAGGTTTATTCTGTTCTTATATGAGATTCTGTTCACTCTGTTGCTCCTGAATTGGCTAGAGCTTGAAAATCTAAACTTCATGTTTTTGTGTACGTCTTGATAACCAGTCATGTATTTCTGAACTGATGACATTAACTTCATGGTAAAATGTCAGTTTTACCCGAGATTCTTCCTTCTATCATCAGGAAATTCAGATTTAGTAAACTGGTATGGGCTTCTGTAAATACATTTTGATAAGTTTGACACCGATGACTACTTCAATTGTGGTTAAATCAGGAAAGATGTGAGTCTCCTTAGAGTTTCACAAGCTAAATTATATTTTTATGACTTAATGATTTTTTGCAAAAGTCCATTTACATATTTTTGTGTCCTTAGTGTGAAAGTATATGTGTACCTCCTCTCTTTCCCTTCCTTTCTCTCTCTCGTCACCCACCCACTTCCTCCCCTTCGACACACACACACACTTGCAGATCTTCTAAAGTTTATTTTATACACTGAAATAATTAATTCACCTCACATTGTCTAGCAATATCTTTCCAGAGAATGGTTTATATGTTTGGACTCACCATTAATCTCATCAGGTCAATTTATAGCAGAAATATTTTACTGGAAGAGTTGCCAAAAGGTAAAATTTACCTTTTATCTTCATTGTGATAAATTAAATTAATTCTCTACCTCACTTTTTTTTTTTCAGCTTGATCTTGGAACAACTATTATTTTCTGTAATGCAGGAGTTGCTAACAAGTGTTTGTGGACTGACTCTGTCAAGGAGATGTGCTTTTATTGGCTAGACCAATATTTAATAATGTTTAAATTTGGACTTTTTTGGTGCAGCATACAATTTCCAATTTAACACAATTCCTATCACTTCATATTAGATTTCAGTTGGATCTCCATGTATGTATGTTTCTTGACTTACCTTTAATGGAATTTGAGCTTGACATACGTAATCTAAAACTAGGTTTACATATGAACTACAAAAAAGGCTAGTTACTTTAAAAAATGTTATTATTATTTACATGCAGTGAAATGAGTCAGTTTTATGTACAGTGTCATGGGTTTGACAGATGAATACATCCAAATAATTATAACCACAATTAAGATACAAAGTAGTTATATCACTATGAAAAGTTTCCCTTATTGCTAATCTCTTCTTCACAGTCCTGGACCCAAGTCAACAATCCTCTGTTATCTGTCTCTATAAATCAGTTATTCTTGTTCTGGGATTTAATGTAAATGGTATCAAAGAGTAAGTATTATTTTATTTCTAGTTTTTAAATCATCATTTTATAAGCTGCATCCATGTTATATTTATCAATAATAGTTTATTCTCTAATGCTTAGTAATGTTGCATCATCTGTTTTTAATTATTTACAAGTTGATGAGTACTTGGTTTCTATTTTTTTGTTACTATAAATAAAACTTCTATGAACATTTCCATTAAGTCTTTATGTTGACAGTGTATTTATTTCTCTTGGAACCCACAGGAAGTAGTTTTTGTGTCTCTTTTATTTTCAAATGGTCCAAATTCTGTTATTTAAATTAATTTCACTTTTATAAACATCTATTTAGCAACTATTAGGTACCATGCACTCTAGTAGAATCTGTAAGTATACAAAATACTAAGTCCAAATTCTTGGCATAGGGAAATAAATTCAGGAGAACAATCCAACTTTAAAAAATTTGCCAAATGGTATGCTATTTCCAAAAGAATATTTAAAGAATGTTATGAGGGGAGGAAACTTTTCACAAAGGAAATGTCAAGGTAGTTTACCAAATAATTTGAGAGATTCCAGTAGTGTTGATGCAATGATGAAAAAAGTAGCACATTCTGTTTAGTGAACTGCAATTACATTGGAAGGTAGGGATATATACTCTAAGTAAAGAGCAGACAGGTATTAAGTTTAGACATGAATCTTTTAAATTTTGAAGCAGGGCTCTTAGAAAATATTTTATACATGAGAGTAAAAAAACATTAGAATTTTGTTTCAAAGGAATTGTGCTGGTGGCGATAGAGCAGTGTGATCCGGAGGAAGTTGAAGTTAGGAACCAAGCTGTTGCAAGAATTGAGTCATCAATAGGAAGGTTTGTTGACTGATGACATGTTCTAGAGAACAGACCAAGTCCTAAATTTCTGTTTGCATAGCTGGTTAGGTGGAGATGCTTATAATAAATGTTTTAAAATATTAAATGATTGGTATATAGAGGCAAAATTACTATCTTCTTACATTATCATCAGCGTTGAGATTCCCATGAAACATCTGGGTGATTATGTCAAGTAGGAATTTGGTTGTCCTGATCTGAACCTCAGGAGAGGGATCTAGACTGCAGAGGCATAATTCAGATTAAGAAGACCGCCAAATGTGTGGACATGAATGAGCTAATCCAACCAGTTGGTATAAAATGATAGTAAAAATGATAATGAGAGACCCATGGTGAACATGACCAGAAAGGCAGAAAGAGGGTGGATTGCAGCTAAGAGATGGAAAAACAAGCAGAGACAGTGAGCCATGACTACTGGCATAGAAGCCAAGATAAAGATTCAAGAAGAGGGAGAAGTCAGAATATTGTTGAATGTTGTTGTGGTCATGATTTTGTTTTTAAATACAATAATCTGGAAATGATGATGTTCAGTACATGCTACTCCAAAATATGGCACCCTGGCACTTGAGAAAATAGCAGAAGAAACAAGGTCTCTCTGATCTTCTCCCATCCTTCTCTCCTGAAGCAGGCCCTAAAACACTTCTCTGACCTTCCTCTGAAGTAGGTTATAAAATCTTCATGTGAGAGGTGCCAACCTATAACCAGAGAAAAGGAATATTGTCTCTGAAAACACAGAGAAGAATCTGAACAAACAGGTTTTACTAAGTTCTCCTCATTTATTACCATTAGATTACAGCCCTTTCACCCAATCGTACTTCTGTACAACTGCTCACACTTCATCAGACTTAGCATAAAAATATACAGAGTTTCCTGTTTCTTTCAGCCTTCATTTCTGAAGATGCAAAGCTTATGTTAAATAAATTTGTATGTCCTCTTTTGTTAATCTGTCTTTTGTTTTGGAGGTGTCGGCCATGAATCTTGTGAAGAGTGAGGAAAATCTGTTACTTTTACTTCCCTACAGAAGTCATTGCTGAATCTATAAAGAAGAGGCAAGAATGAGCTTCACTGAGATGTGAGAATCAGGCATTAAAGTGGAAATATTAAACAAAAACTTCCAACTTAAATAAACTTATCTGTGTCTTAAGAAAAGATAACCCCTAGCTCAATAAACAGGGCTGTGAACGGTCTTCAAAATGAGAGTGATTTGAATATGATTATATTGTGAAGAATAAATTGAATAAAAATAAGAGAAAACAAACTAAGATAAAAATGTGTTGTCATATAGAGCAACTAGTGATACTAAACTTGGGTAGGAAGAAAGTCATCTCTTTTTCTTAGACCTGCGGTTCCCAAAATATTCTCCAAACAGTAGCATCAGCACCTCCTTAGGAACTTTTAGAAATGAAAAATTTCTAGCTCCTCCTCAGGCTTACTGAATAAGAAACTCTGCGGTTGTGGGCTAACATTCTATTTTTTAAAATTGTCTCCAGCTAGAATATTGCTTCACAATAATGTGGGAGAACCTTGGATTGAGGAAAAAGGAAGGACAAAGTTTGTGAGACTATAGAGATTCCCATTGGGATGGAGTGACAGATATCATAAGCTCACAGAAATCATGCTTACCAGCCTCAATGACATCTGTGAATTTGAAGATGAGGCCAGGGATAAACAAGATGTAAACATTTTGAGAAAAAGTGGTGAAATTATTCAATATCCACTCCCTCTAATGTGGGATGAAACAATCTGCTGACTGGACATTAAAAATTATTTTTAAGAGACCCTTAATGTCCTACTCTGACTTCAAAATATCATAGTTCTTCACAGTTGTAGGATTTTTTTTTTCTAGAGCAGTTTTTAGTGACTTTGGGTAAGCGCAAAAAGTGGGGGCTTTATCTTGAGGAAATATGCCAAAAAAAATACACACAATTTGATATATAACACTAATGATGATGCCCTCTCTTCACAGCTTTCTAAATCTTGGTATGTCAAAAAAGTTGTGACAACTTTTGTAACCTTCTGTTTCATAAGATGGACTAATTTGTATGTGTGGTGAGGCCACATGGGATTTAGATTCTAGTTGTGAGACAGACTAGTTGTAAACCATGTGATTTCCTTTAGTTACATTGCTTGTAGCTGTAAGAACTCAAGACAATACTTGCTATGGTGCTGTGTTATCTCTCCACTCCAGAGCCATTAATGTGTCTCCACTGAAATTGCAAGCAATAGAGTCTTATTTACTTCATTAAATACTGTACCAGACTGGACTTCTTTGGGAGATATGTTTTTTTTCCTGCAGGAAAGGCTATGAAGATATAACCTTTGAAAGCCATATACAATATTTAAGAGACTATCTATTAGGAAGTGGACAATAACTTCTTACCTCATTGCTGTGAAATTATTTGCATGCTTCCTTATTTAATGAGTCACTAGATTCAACTTGCCTTTAGAAATCAAAATATTCCTAGAGAGTTAACAAAAGAATTTCAACAATAAGGATTCTTCATTTTCTCTTGACATTGGTTCATGTAACAGCTTGGGGGAATTTTTCTCCTACACTTTACTAGGCAAAAATAAAGTTATAAATATGAATTTTATGTAAGCAAAGTTCAAAAACAGCTAAATCTTATTACTATGCATAACTCAATTAGATGACTCCTGAAAACACACTTTTTTGTATTCAGATTCTACTTTCATTATTGTTATTGTTGCAATTTTCACAGCTGGTCTTTCAAATTCAGGGAAAAAATGAATAACTGAAATAGTTTCGTTGATAAATTGTGCCTATTCCACTCATTTTATTCAATCAAGAAAATATTTAGTGACAAGATGACGGCTGGTTAGTAGAATGTCAATTCATCTAAAATAAGTGAATTAAGCAGCATGTATTTAGAGCCCATGTTGGATTTCTATATTTTCCCAACTGACATTTAAATGACATTTCCAGCATGAAAGGTAATGATTTTTTATAACAATCATATTATGATGATGATTGCTTCCACATTCAATGTGTTTCAATTTACACATGAGCAGTATGAGAGTGTCCTTAGTAAATTATAGCCTCCCCACATCTGAGGTAGTTTCAGGGTCTCAATTATTCACAAAGACCTTATCAGCTAGTGAGAAAATAGTACTTATTTTCAAATATCTATATTTAGATCACCCAAGGATAGTGGCCATCAAAAAAGGAGAAAGAAAATAACAAAGGTACTTATGCATATGTAAACAGTAAACACACACTATAGAATATGATCAAGTAAATAACTGATCCTGAAGGAAGAGAGGAAAGGTAAGACAAGGGCAAACATGTAGTTTGCTAGTATAGTAAGCTTAAAACAGTTAATGCTTCCAAGGTGTTATTTTTCCAATAATTCTTAAAAATAAGTGAATTTCACTTATTTATCTATTTTCAATTTAACTTTCTTTTCCAAATCTTAGTTTGATTCTGGAAGTATAATGAAGCAAAGGGAAGCATCATGCTAACAGTTTCAAAAAAACCCAGAGAAATAATGCTGCTTAACAAAACTCTTACGATAGATTTTCATTGTCACGAATTATTCAGTGGTATAGGAAAAATATAATATTGCATAAATATAGCAAAAAGCATTAATATTCTTTTGTGTTTTCTTACTTTGATTTTATTGATAGTTACTTATAAAAATAATAATCTGTTAAATCCATATACTTTTCAGCATTATGAGTTTGATTTTATACTCTTTATTCTAGCTAAAATATTAAATATCGTTATAATTATTTTTTCTTGCTTGGGAAAAAAGTTACACAGTTACTGCAACATACATAGCATATATGATATAATTTACCTTCAAATGTTTTACAGTAGATTAAATTCTAGTCATCAACATCATTATGAGTTGTTATTACATTCCAGGCTCTTTGCTAGGTACTAAGGTTATGAAAGTTAATTAAATGGTGTGGCTTACAAAGTCTTCATAGAAGTGTGGGTGATAATAATATAAAGCATGGATGACATCAAGTCCAAGAGGCTTATTAATATGAATGAATAGAAAGGAAGGGGGGGATGGTTCTTAGGAGCTGAAAACTTTAAGAAAAAACTTGTAGGAAGTTGATATTAATTTCCATTTTTCCTCAGAATAAATTATACATTTAAAAATTGTTTGATGAATCCTTTCATGACCTATAAATCACAATTATTTTTGCAATTTCTTCCTACATTATTTTTCAATAGTATTAATGTGTATATAATGTATATACATATGTATGCCCATGCATACATATACACATATATGTATACATTATGTATCTATACATTTTGCATCAGATACCATCATTTTCCTCACATATTATCATTTTGTATTAGGTACTATGCAAAGAACTAGAAATAGCAAATAAGGCACATTTTCTTCTGGATGAACTTTTTATCAAGTTAGTAGCGTTCAACTGGAAATAAATACATTCCATGGGATATGCAAAAGATTTAAATATGGTGTGGAAAGAAATGTCACAACTTTTATTTGCAAATGTTTTATATTTAAAAGGAGGAAATAGAGGGTACATACTGAGAGCAGTGTCCTCATGTAAGCCCTAGTCCAAGTGACACTTCTCATGTCCTCTGCCTCCATTACCTGGGGCCAGTAGAAATCCGCATGGACAATTAACTTTGGTGTGGTTATTCTGTTGAATGCTCAAATGTATGTGTGCCCAATTAAATCAAACCTTGGATCATTTTTGCTCCAACTTAGCTATTAAACCAACACAAAATTTAAAATGCCTTACATAAATTTTAGCTAAGGAACTGTGATTTGATCACAATATTTATAATGCAAACACAAGTGAAATCACATAAGTTTGACAGAACTGACCTTTTTCTTATTGCATAAATAATATTGCCATTAGCCAGAGTTAATCTGTGCCTTCATGGTAAAGGAGATTCTGTAACAATAGAAGAGAAGGGAACTGTTTTACAAAAGCAAATTGTGCTAAGAAGAGAACATTATGTAAATAAATATTTAGACTTTTCGTTTTTGGTTGACTTTCATTATTGTCACATGTTGGTTTCTCAGCAGATGCTGAGATGCTGAGTTTTAGGTATAAGATAGCTATTAGGAAACAACACCTTTGAAATGAAGCAGAAAAGGCATGATTGAGTGAAGAGAAATCAAGTTGCATTTCAGACTCAACAAAGTCTTGGCCAACTTACAGGGAGCTCTGGTGACTATTTCTCATCAGGAATATCCTACAGCTGTACAAAATGGCAGAACCTCGATATTCCTGTGTCACTCAGTAATTAGAAAAAAAGCCGTCCCGGAAGAGTGGGACCTTTGGTGAGGCAGCTTCCTGCAACTGACACAGACCCTAATGGCTCATAGTAGGTTTTAATTAATTTTTAAAAAGACATAATAATTTTCTATTTAGTTTGTGGGTTAGTTTTTGTTTGTTCATTTGTTTGTTTCAGATGGAGTCTTGCTTTGTTGCCCAGGCTGGAGTGCGGTGGCAAAATCTAGGCTCATTGCAACCTCCACCTCCCGGGTTCAAGCCATTCTCCTGCCTCAGCCTCCTGAGTAACTGAGATTACAAGTGTGCGCAACCACACCAGGCTAATTTTTTTGTACTTTATTTAGTAGACATAAGCATTCACTATGTTGACCAGGCTGGTCTCAAACTCCTGATCTCAAGTGATCCACCTGCCTTGGACTCCCAAAGTCTTGGGATTATAGGTGTGAGCCACTATGCCCAGCCCTGTTTGTGGTGTCTCTTAATTGGTGAGAGTTAAAAATCTAGGGCCAGCTATAGGAAGCCTATCATTCTTATTGATGAAAACAGAATTGGCAACATACCTGAAATCTATGATAGCTATGAAAAGAATTGTATGATTGAAAAATCTGTGTAAACAGATTAATACTCTATATGGGGCTAAGAAAAGAAGTAGCCCACTTGGCATACTCAAAATAAAAAGAACATGTTTTAAATATTATAGTCTATTTTATTCGATATAATATTTACAAATTTCCTCATCCATTTGCCCTCAAAGGACTATTAAGACTATAAGGCCAGAAATAAATTTTATTAACACGTATGTCTCAACATAACATGGTACTTTACATATAGTATGTACTTCATAAATATACTTGGAACAAATTAAAACATGAGAATGGAGTACATTCACAAAATATGGAAGAAAAGACACATTTTGACTAATGTTTACTATTGAAATGTCAAAATGTCACTAAAACGATACTGAGGGAAGAATGAAAGCATAAATCCTCATGTGTTAAGAAATATCAGATAACAAGAATATCAACAATTTTTGAAAACGTAAAGTAGGTTGATGAGTAGGAACCAAACTAGAAAGTTAAAGAGTGAAAACGATGTGCTAGGTGGAAGAAATCAAGATAAAAACTACTTTGAGCAAGAGAAACCAGAAAGACTCTGGAATTTGGAGTACTTAGCATGCTCACTATAAGTACAGGTGGTGCTAAATTCAGTATTATGATTTTAGGTCTCAGATAAAACATTTGAAAGTCGTCACTCCTGTCCTTAATACAAAAAAAGAAAAGCTAGACAAATTAAAAAGTGGTTACTTCTTTTCTTGGATTCATCATAGAACAAAGATCATACAGCAGACTACCACTCTGAAATCTAGAGAGAGAGTCTTACTTAAAGAGATGGAGTAACTGAGATCTGCTTATCTAGGGCCAAAGTTCCTATATCTATAAACTGCTGCATGCATGTAAATGGTAATTTAAATTAATTCTGGAGACTTGTTATGAACTGGCATGAATGAAAAATGCCTAGATTCTTATTTGGATCTTCGTAGTTTCATAGGCTTCCCCTCCAGGAAGTCATAGGTTTTGATGGGATCCAAGAAAGATCACTTCTTGTCTTTGGCATAGGAAGAAGAGTGACTATTGTGAACAATGCCTAGTGCCTTCTCCAGAACACATGAGTAATCTCCAGGGAAAAGGGCTTTATCAGAGAGCAATTCCAAAATTTTAACCCAGCTGGCAGAATGAATCTCCTCTTCACACAAAGCTTCCCCTGCTATTCTATCTTACTTAGGGGGGAAAAGTTAAACAAAATTATAGACAATAAGGTTCTAGACTTCAAGAAAACAGAAATAGAACATTCTTACTAGAAAAAATAGTATGGTACAGGGGAGGGGAAAGGTAGAACACTTGTGAAATTAGGGGAACCAAAAAAAGGTCTCTAAAAGACTGGGACTTACAAAAATATAGACTATTTATTTCCCCTACCATACATCTTACCACCAAACCAACAGGGCTTCAGTATAACAGTGAATTACATATTTTAAAAGATTAAAGAAACAAACTCTACAAGAGGAGTACATATGAAAACCCAAGAGAAAAAAAAAATATGAACGCTAGACAGATTTTAAATCTTTACCTTTATCTTTAACAAGCATTAAACAGAGCAAAATCTCTAGCTAAATTTACATACATCATCACATTTTGTGTCAAATTACTTCACTTCCTATTGTCTCATACAGCGTGTATGGATTTCAACAATAACATCTAAGGCATAAAGAAAAACAAAAGATAAAAACAATTTGAGAAGATAACACTATCATAAAAACAAGACTTAGATAAGACACAGCTGTTGAAACCATGAGACAAAAGATTTAAAATAACTGATTAATGTTAGGGGCTGTATCAGAAAAATAGGCAACATGCAATAACAGATGGATGACTTGAGCAGAGAGATGGGAAGTCTAAGGAAGAATAAAAAGAAAGTGATGAAAGTGAAAAACTCTAAGTAGAGATGAAGAATGCCTTCAATAGGCTCATCAGTAAGACTTGACCAGGCTCAAGAAAGAATCAGTTGGGTGCCGTGGCTCATGCCTGTAATCCCAGCACTTTGGGAGGCTGAGGTGGGTGGACTGTCTGAGCTCAGGAGTTTAAGACCAGCCTGGGAAACATGGTGAAACCCCGTCTCTACTAAAATACAAAAAAAAAAAAAAAAAAAAAAAAAAGCCAGACATGGTGGCATGTGCCTGTAATCCTAGCTACTCAGGAGGCTGAGATGGGAGAATTGCTTGAACCTGGGAGGCAGAGGTTGCAGTGATCTGAGATCATGCCACTGCACTCCAGCCTGGGTGACAGAGCGAGACTCCATCACAAAAAAAAAAAAAAAAAAAAAAAAAAGAAAGAAAAAGAAGAAAAAGAAAGAAAGAATCAGAGAGCTTGAAGATATAATAGATCAATAAAAAGTTCCCAAAATGAGTGTAAAGGAGAAAATAAATAAAAATTTAAAAACCCAGGAGATTCAAGAATCATTACACAGTATCAAAAATGTATTATATACATAATGAGAAGGGAAAGGAGGAAGGAGAAGAAAGAAATAACAAAGCAGAAGAAACATCTAAAGTGAAAACGATCAAGAATTTTTTAAATTAATTTCAGAAACCAAACCACAGATCTAGAAAACTCAGAGAAGAGCAAGTAGGATAAGTATGAAAAAAAGATCCTATCTGCAATGCAGAAAACCAAAGATAAAAGGAAAATCTTGAAAATATTCAAAGGGTACACAATCATCCATCGACAGAGGAAGTAGGATAAGAATCACAGCTGGCCTATTGCCGTAAAATGTGTACATAAGAACAGAGCATAGTGAACTATCCTTAGTGTCAAAATAAACAATTCTACAAAATACCATTCCAGGCAAAGAAATTACCCTTCAAAAGGGAAGGACAAATCAATTTTCTGAGAAAAAAAATGTTTGATTGCCAGTATAGGTGTCCTAAAAAGGAAAATAAACAAAGAAATTATTCAGGCAGGAGAAAAATAATACAGTCAGAAACTCAAATTTGTATAAAGGAATCAGTAAGGATGTAGATTATATAGATGCACTGTTAATCAATTGATAAAAATTGACAAAAGTTAAATAACATCTCTTCTTTTTCTTATTCTTAATTGATCTAAAGGATATATGTTTAGTTAAAGCAATAATGTTAACAATGTATTATGTGATTATGGCATAAAGATAAGTGACATAACTGACAGAAATATCACAGGGGAATATAGGGAAGAGAATGTTCTACTAAAGGTTCTTATAATTCATGCACATTATTATTGTGTTTTTTAATGTGTACTAAGATTTTTTAAAATGTATATCATAAACTCTAAGGCAACCACTCATTTATTACAGAAGTATTATTGATGACATCAAAGAGAGGAAACATAATCATATACAGTGTACATTTAAAGCTAGAGAAGGTAGTAAAGGAGGGAAAGAAAAAGAAACAAAAGACAAACACAACTAATAAGACGTAGCTTAGAACAAGGTAGATAATAGACCAACTACATTAATAATCACTTTAAATGTGCATATCCTAAGTACACCAAAAGAGACAGATTGTCAGACTGGGTAAAAAGAAAAACAAAAACAAGAACCCAAAATATGCTTTCTACAAGTGAATCACTTTGAATATAAAGACTCGAATTCAAAGTAAGAGGATCCAGAAAGATAAGCAATACTAACACTAATAATAGGAAAAATGAAGCAGCTATTTTTATTTAAGACTTGAAGATTTCATAACAAGAAACATTGTCAACAATAACAATATTGTTATATAATGGATTATTTAGATTTTTTAAAAATAAAAATATAAAGATTTATACACCTAAAAAATTGTCAAAATTCATGAAAACAAACTGAAAAAACTGATATTAGACAAATCTATTAGACCAGCAGACATCAACAACACTATCAGTAATTTATAGATGAAATAGAATATCAGTAAGGATGTAGATTATATAGATGCACTGTTAATCAATTTTACATAATTGTTATTTATCTACTACTTCATGTAATTACAGTGAATATATAAATTTTTTCAGACTGACATGAATTACTCATCAAGATGGGCTCAATTATGATGATTCTTAGAGCACTCCTTAAATAAACATTTACAAGAATGAAAGTTATGCTTAGTATATTCTCGAACTATGTAGATTTAAACTAGAAATCAATTTGTAAATTAAGACAGCTGAAATTTCCTGAGAAACATTTGAAAAACAAACAGCGCAATGCTAAACAATCTACAGGTCAAAGAGAAGACCTTAAGATACTTTTTTAAAAAGTTTATGATGAACAGAAATTTACTGACTCATGCTTTTAGAGACTGGGAAGTCCAAGATTGAAGGGACAACACCTGGCAAAGCCCTCATTGAATTATTATGCCATTGTGGAAGAGCAAGGTTAGGTGAGAACGAGAACAAGAGAAGAGCTGAACTCATTCTTTTATAAAGAATCTGCTCCGACAATAATGGCATTAATCCATTCATGAGGTCTCATCACATTTTAAAATGATTAATACGGTTACAATAGCGATTCGATTTTCTACACATGCTTTTTGGGGTACACATTCAAATTATAGCATATCTCACTTGTCCCCAGGATTCACATCCTTCTAACATGCAAAATGGTCATTTCATCCCAATAGTTTCAAAGTCTTAGCTAATTCCAGCATCAACCCAAAATTCCAAAGTCCAAAGTCTCATCTGAACTAGACATGGGTGAGATTCAAGGTGGGAGGCATTCTGAAGCAAATTTCCCTCCAGCTATGAGTCTGTGAAATCAAAACAATTTATCTACTTCCAAAATAAAATGATGGGGCAGAAATAGGATAGATTATAAAAATAACAAAAGCATTTTTTTCCTGCAAATAGATTGAGAGAGAAATAACCAGTTCTCTTCTATGTTTGATGAATAAGAATAGAATTACACCAATTTCAGTTACTAAGGTTATGAATCCAGGTACCTCATCAATGGACTTCATTAAATTGATTCTTATGAATACAACAGTATTTTATTTGGCAAGAATAAAGGGACAACTGGTCCCAAGTAAGATCAAAACCCAACAGGGCAAACATTAAATCTTGAGGCTTGCTAAGATGTTAATTCTCCCCAATTTTATCAACATATTCCACACAATTTAAAGGCAAATAAAAAAATTAGCCGGGCATGGTTGCGCATGCCTGTAATCCCAGCTACTGGTGATTGTGCCGCTGCACTCCATCCTGCGAAATAGAGTGAGATTCTGTCTCAAAAAAAAAAAAAAAAAGAAAGAAAGAAAAAAGAAAAGAAAAGAAAAAAAGAGAAAGGAAAGGAAAGAAAAGAAAAGAAAAGAAAAGAGAAAACTCCCAGAAAACCATTTTGTAAATATTGAACAACTGATCTTAAAATTTACACAGAAAAGCAAAAGGTTTAGAATAGCCATCACATACTGACATATTGAAGAAAAAGAAATCTACTAACTGGTTTACCAGTGTTACCAAATGTATAAAATGATTTGTAACCATGGACCAAAGTATAATGATTTTAGAAAATGTTTCTGTATTTACTCAAGGTAAAAAGAAAGAGAGAGAAATAAAATGCATCTTGATAAAATAAGATGCATCTTGAAAGATTAGGACAAGAAAGTTTTGTATGTGTGTTTTATTTTATTTGAGAAAATTCACCAGAACAAAGAAGGAAGAGCTACAAAGCATATGCTTTGGATGAACTATGTCAACTTCAAATGAAGCATTTGCCCATGATGCCACAAAGCTTATTTGTAAAGTAAATGAGGGGCCTCCCTTGTCACCAAATATTCATCATCTTTATTGCTAATTGTAATTAATTCCTCATGGATGATTTTCCCATATCCGAATGGTTCAAAACAAAGGGCATTCTTTTCTTTTTTTCTTTTTAAATATCAATGCATACTTGCCAGTGGAGTGACAGGTTTATAAGCTCTTTCTTTATTAATGAGGAATATATTGATCTATTTAAAAGTTTAAGTGGCACAGGACTTTGAATTAATAATTTTCATTTCAGTATTATTCTTCATTTTAACACATTTAAACACCTGGTATGAACTGCCTTCTCCTGTCTACTCACTGTGAAGGTCACTTCTTGGGAGATTACCAAAACAACTAAAACGTTTTTCATGCAAATAGACTAGGGGAGTAATAACCAGCTTTCTTCTATATTCAAAGAATAAGAGTATGATTATATCAATTTCAGTAACTAAGATTATGAATCCAGCTAGCTCACCAGTGGACTTGATTAAAGTAATTCTTATGGATGCGATAGTATTTTATTTGGCAAGTGAGACAAAACGGTAAATGAGTCAACTAAAATGTACTGCCTGACATTACTGCCTTCTTAATCAAAAGTAATGGTTTGCAAAGTCATTTATTCTGCAAGTGATATATTCCATGTAAGTTAATATTGAAACACAAAAATATTTCAAGTGTAATCAAAATTTATTGATGTTTTTAAAAATAGTTATTATGTTGACAGAGTATATAAAAGTTCTAGAAAAATTAAAGAACAGGGTACCACCAAGGACAAAAATATAATTAAAATTAAAATATAAATGTAATTAAAATTGAAATTCTATTCTCACTATAGGTACCATATTTGTCTAACAGTTTCAGACATTTGATTGAATTAGGAGATGAAGTAGGAAGTAAAATTTAACTATTTCATAAATATATGTATTAGGTATAGTATTAGGTATATGTCTTAGTAACAAATGAGTCTCTTCAGAATTCCTTAGCAATTGACATATTTTAATAAGTCTTAATAGCAGTTATTGTAAAATCAGTTTTTTCTAATTTTTTAAATACTTAAAATGCATACCCTTAATTAATCTAATTTTTCCCCAGTTCACATGTGCTATAAAGGAGATGTCTGATTGTGCAGGAATAACATCTACGTAACTGCATAAAGCTAATATTTCATGCTTAAAAATAATTGTATGTCTTCATATTTTGAGATAAAGGGAAAAAAGTAATCATCTACAGGCCTACACCATGGAAACAATTACTATTAACAATTTGATATATTGCTTTTCAGATATTTTCTTACGTATTGTTGTTTTGTAATCTTGTTTGCATTACAGAAAATATTATACAGAAATTAAGATTATGAGCTCAGTTTCAGACAGAGTAGATTTAAACACAAGCACAACCACTCTGTAGTTGAGTCTGTCCAAACTTCCTCTTCATATATATGTGAGACAGAGAGACAGAGAGAGAAGTATAAAGATTTTGTCAGGGCTATGTATATTTGAAAATATTTACTATACAGTAATTTCTATCACCACCAGTTGTGGGTGAGTGCCCGACTTTCTTCAGAACCTTATGCAAGTTAATGCTTTCATACCTCATTTGCATTTTAGTTGAATTGTGAGGCTATTCTTCAATACTTGATATATATGACTTATAATGTGTTGGTTTCTAGTTGTTTTATATGTGACAAATATCTTATCTCATACAGTAGTATATATTTTCATACTGCTTAATCAGTCTTAGATAGAATTGTATAGCTTTGCCTGGTCAAATGTATCCTTCTTCCCTTTAAGACTTTTTTTTTTTTTTTTTTGCTAATCCAAATTTTTTTCACAGTATTGGCCGGCATGGTGGTGCGTGCCACCTGTAATCCCAGCTACTAGGGAAGCTGAGTTGGGAGAGTCCCTTGAACCCAGGACGCAGAGATTGCAGTGAACTGAGATTGTGCCACTGCACTCCAGCCTGGCAACAGTGAGACTATGTCTTAAAAAAAAAATAACAATATTGAGGTTATAATTTTCTCTGCTATATTTTCTACTGGTGTTTTCAAATTTTCCTTTCCTTGTTGTGATGTCCTATTTATCTACAGGTTATTTTCATGGTATAAGGTGAACATCTAATTTGTATTTTTACATAAAAGCAATATTTTTTCATGCCCATTAGGGAGTACTTTATTATTTTTTTGCTTGTTTCTTAATTACTATAATTGTATAATTCAGTATAACTAGCGATAAAAGTCTTCATTATCTTCATTCTTTTTCAGAATTTATTCTTCCAGGTAAATTTTCAAGTCTATTAGAAAATCCTCGTCAGATTTTGACTAAAATATAATAGAATTAACAAATTTATTTGTAGAAGTAATATCTGTCTCCAAATAATAAGTCTCATTTTCTGTCTATGGCAAGCTGAATAATGGCCCCCAAATACACCCGTATTCCAATCCCTGGAGCCAGTGAATGTTACCTTATGTGGCAAAAGAGACTTTACTGATATGATTAAGTCTGATATTGAAGGGGATAGTATCTTCGATTATCCAGGCACAATGGCCCTCATAAGAGGATGCAGGAGAAAAGATACTGTGACAAATAGCAGAGATTGTAGTTTAAAGATGGAAGAAGCAGCCACAAATCAAGGAATACAGGTGGCTACTTAAAGAGATAAAGATAAGGAAACAGATTCTCCCCTCAGAGGCTACAGAAGGAACATGTCTTTCTGGAGTGATTCTAGCCTTCTGACCTCCGGAACTGTACGATAATGTATTTATGTCAGTTTGACTGACCCAGTTTGGGGTTAATGTGCTATAGCAACAATAAGAAACTGATCTATTATCCTATAGTAATACATGTGTTCACTTTTCATTAGCTTTTGTTTGCCTTAGCTATTGAGTAGTTTTAAGTATTGGTTTATTTTTAAGTAAAGTAAACAGCAAAATTTGAATTTAAAAGTACCGATTTGAAGTGAATACAATCTTTTACATTGTATTGCAATTACTTACATAGCTTACTGATTTCTATTAGCATAGTCTGAGTATTCTGTTTAAAAGTTCTGGTTTGCATGTTTTGCGTGTTTGTTTACCCTACACCTTCATTTCTATTGCAGTAATAAGATTTTCATCATTCTTATCTGTTGTCCTCTGCTGGTTTGCTAACTGTATACTGAACATTGTGTCTTTGTAATTACTCATACATTTTTAACATACAAAAATATATTTACTCACAAACTCTATAGTTACTTATAACTCTTTCCTCCTTTCAATGAAAAACTCGGCACATTTTAACTACGCAACTCACCAGCCCTGCCTAGTTACAACCTACTGCTTTTTCATGAACATTGTTTTCTGCATACCACTCCTTCCATTTAATTTTATTTTACTGAAAAACTATTTTTAGTAGTTGACTTGGCATGGGTATGTGTGCTGTAAATTGTCTTCACTTTTGATTATCTGAAAATATAGTGTTACCCTAAATCCTGTCTGTTCTTTTAATTGGATATAGAATTGACAATCATCTCACAATTACTAACCAGAGTGAAGGCTTCTCACAGTTGCATGTTATTCTATAACATCTAGTTAGGGTCTCCTTTTACACAGTTTTTAACGTTTTTTTCTGTTTTCAATATTCAGCTATTTCCCTACAAAATTACATTGTTTGTCTTTATTTTGATTTATTCTAAAGGACCCTCGTTGAGTCTTCAGTTCTGGGAAAGTCTTAGTTATTGTCCCCTCAAACTTTGCTCCAAAATGTCCTTCAATCTTGACTTCTGGAGTGATTTTATTGGCAGCAAACTATCTATTATTTTGTCTCTTTAACTATTTGTGCAGTATTCTGGATAAAATAATCAACACTATCTATATCTACCATTAAAATTTTTTTTTCTGACTGAGTCATTTCCAGAATTTATCCCAAAGATTATGATATCATTTTTAACATTCATTAATTATAATTTTTCCTTTGAACCTTTCTAATTGTTTCATTTTTATAAATATGCTTTTGATTTATGTCTACTATTTTTATTTCACATTTTATCAATTTTATTTATGCTATCTTTTCATTATCATTTTAAGGAAAAAAAGCATACTTATTTTAATTTATTCTTGAGTTCTCTATCATTTACATATATTTTGAAACAAGTAATAACTAACTCTTAGTCATCTTCTTCAAGCACACTTTAGTTGTATATTCATCTTGAATGTGAGAGTTCCTTTTCTCTTTTGCTTGCTCTCCATTTCTGTGTTAACGTTTTCACTATGGCCAACCACAACCTCATGCCAAGTTTTGTACATTCATTAATGTGAGTGAAATTTTCTGGTCTCAGGACACATATAATAATGAATGTCGAAGTCCTTTTTCTAAACCACTGAAAACCTTAGCACAAGTCCTATTTTGTAGCTTCCTCCTTCTCCTTCTTCCGTATCACTGACAGTTTTACAAAAATGACAGCTCCAGGAATCTGTGAAAATTTGTCTCCACATTTTGAGGGGATAAAAATAATAGCCTTAGACCCTGATATGAAATTATGAGCCTCGCTGGGCCCTCAGTGACCTGATGGAGGGGGGATTTGACCCTGGTTAACATTCTGGAATAGAACTCCTCCAAAGTTTTTGCTGAAAATTATGAAACTCACAAGATTATTCCTATGTGACATTGTAAGAGTAGTTTTGGTTGGTTTGTCTTTCGCTTTTGGACTACAGAGAAATTTATAATCCATTGAGCATGGTTATGAATTTTATTATATCTTAATATTTACTCACTATTGCTGCATATTATTTGAAGCTCCACAGAATTAAAATATATACTTGTCATACTAACTTTATGAAAATGTAGTATATATGTCTGTACCCAACTATTTTTCTTTTTAGTTTGGGGGTTATGCTAAATTAAATTTCCTGATACATAATTATTTAATTATGAGTATATTTTTATTTCTCTTGAAACTACTGCCAATTTTCTGTCTCAAATGTTTACCATTTAATTTTGTATTGATGTTTCATTGCACCTTTTATTTTAACCTAAAAATAATCTAAAGGTCTGAAAAATATTGTAATACCATTTTTATTTGACATAGTCATAAAATCTGCTTTAATTCCTGATAATTAAAAAAAATCCTGAGGGTAGTACATTTGTGTTTTATCCCATTCTCTAGAACTGTTGTGTTTATGAAACTCAACAAATAATTTATATTTTCTTTTGTTAGAATTAACACTGTATATTGCATTATATTTGAGTTGGAAAATCTGGAATAGAAAGAGCAGAACCCCAAATTCAGGGCTGAATGAGTCATAGATGTGATATAGATATAGATAACCTGAGCCTTCCTATATACTTCTGTATGAACCGACTGATAAATTAAGAAACTCAGAGCTCTCACATTTCTGTTTTTATAGAACTGGGACTTAGACACAATGTATATAGACATTTTTAGGAAAAAAAAAGAAAGAGAAAGAAAAGAAAAGAGAAAGAGAGAAAGAAGAAGGAAGGAAGGAAAGAAGGAAGGAAGGAAGGAAGGAAGGAAGGAAGGAAGGAAGGAAGGAAAGAAGGAAGGAAGGAAGGAGAAAGAAAGAAGAAAGAGAGAAAGAAGAAAGAAAGAAATAAAGAAAAAAGAGAGAGAAAAAGAGCGAAAGAAGAAAGAAGAGATATAAAAACTAAATTCATATTTCTCACATTATAAAAGTACCTATGCCAAACATATATGAAAAATTATTAGTTCATTGCAAATGAGAGGGGCAAGATACAGTATTATGAATTGGTTTGTTCTTGGTTAAGGGTTACTTCTTATTAGATTATATTGTTGACTTGTTTAATAAATAAAAACTAATTGCATTTAGTAAGTCAGTTACTTTGTAAATATAATAACCTAACTTGCTCTTTTTCATTACATTTACTAATTTTTGTTGGAAAAATATCTTTAAAGCAAAAACTTTCCTGAAATTCTTCCAATATATGTAGTAATAAATAGCATAGGTGACATAGAATCAAAGAAATTCCATGCTCCTTTTGTATGCATTCCATGATAATTGCTGAAACTTTGAAGGAAATAATGAGCCTGAACTCCTAGAAGCATAAAAGTGTCAATGTGTGCCTTAGTTCTATATAAAGAAATATACTGGACACATGAGATGAGATAAGGTACAATAGCAAAAATCTCATATTCATATGACACCTGAAGGGTTGGGTCCACAGACTCCAGAAATTTGGATTCTGAGATGTATGTGAAGGCAACTGTTAGCAGCAACGTGCTCCTTATAAGGGCATGCCTGCTTTTAAATCTCAGGATGCAAATAATTTTTAAATAATGCACCTAGAATTAGAGAGTCCAAAAATCAATTTTGAAGAATTTGGGTTTTTTTTCTTCCCTTTATAATAGAAGATATGTGGCTTAACAAAACCAGTTATGAAGATATAATTAACAGAAAGACAACAACAGCGAGAAGGTCTGGATATGAGTTCCTTTAATGCAGGTAAAAGCAAGCTAATTTTTGAGTGTAGATAGAGGTAAAATGTTTTCTAAAACTACTGCCAGCTAAGGACAAACTTCATTAGTACTGAAATTCCAAGAAAGCACCCAGCTCTAAATAATACTCCTATATTTTTCAAAGGGTAAACTTTACCATTCTCATGTGATAGCAAGATGTTTACACCACTTTTATTTCTTATAATACCCTTGGGGACTCTGGCTACCTGCCTGCTTGCCCACCAGTTGCAAATATTTCCAGAATATTCTTGAAGGATTACTGTGATATGAGTAAATCACTCATTTGTACCATTTTTTAAGAGGCTTACTTTTCTGGACTGCCTGACTTCTATTTCTGTCGACAGGATTTCCATTAATGAAAATATAATTTCCATTATATTTTTGAAATCAAATAAGTCTAGCACAAACCGGGTACAAAACAAGCAGATGAGTTGGCAATTGAATTTTTAAGACAAAAGAAAATAAACTTTAGATATCACTAAGTGGAAATATGTAATGTTTTCTCTTGTTTTGGATCTTTTGGGTCACTTTTCTTCTTGAATTTCATTTTTTATGGTAAAATCAGGTAGGAAAATATCTTTATCTTTGGAGACTACCTTGTTCTTTGAGGTACTAGGTTAAAAGAATGTGTGAGTCTGATCAGACTCTTTTCTTATCTAAGTTTTTCATGTTAAAGGGTACAATTTAAGTCTACAAGTTTGCATTTCAATCCCATTGCTCAGTGTACAACAGATTAGATCTGGGGGACAATAACCTAGATATCAACAGATAATATGTTTTCTTGCACTGCCATTTTTTTCCTTGAGTATATTTGGCAGTGAGTGACTAATTCAAGATTCAGCTCCTTGACCCTCTTCCTCCTAATGTTTTTTCAAGCTTTAGTGCAATAAATGGTACAATAATGGTTTAAAAGAGTTAATATACATTCCAAGTGCTTATCGAGCTCTCATCTATACTTTCACTGAGAAAACTTTCTGAGTTTCAATATTATTATTACTTAGGAACATTTTTTAGTAAATAAGCAGCACTAAAATGTTTACAACATAGTTCAAGACAATAACCTTGCTTCTTTTATATTATCATTTTAGTTTATATAATAAATATCAACTGAATGTCTAATTTGTATATATTTATAGGGATATTTCATTTAACGGGCTCAAATAAAGTAACTGTCAGGCAATCTTCTTGAAAATTTAAAAATTAATTTACTTAATTGTTATAACAACTCATAAGGCAGAATTTATTATAAAGATGCTAAAAATGAGGTGCAGAGAGACTAATTGATTATGCCAAGGTAACAGAGCTAGTACGAAAAGGAATCAGGAATTTGAACACGGGCAGTCTAAAGTACTTGTTTTTGACTACTAGCCAACGGAAGATGACTATTAACTAGTTTTTATTGTTTCTGAGGAATATCATAATCTATTGAAGACACAGTTTATGTAGGAGATTTTTTAATGATAAATGTTTTAGTTTATCACTATGTTAGCAATATCACTATTCATCATCTGTCTAACCATCCAAGAACCACAGACTCTCAGAACTCAATATTATCCTGGATAAATGTGACAAATCCTAGTTTTTCAGAAGAGGAGTTGCGGGAGTGAAACTTCTTACTAGCTTCCATGTCTACTATTTACTTATCTTTTATAAACATAAATTCTTCAGACTGTAGACTAAGTATCCCATTCGTTTTCAAGGGTTACTGAGCATATACTGAGATTAAAATAAATATTATTATGTATTGATAGTTTTCCTTTTTCCAGTCAACTTGATCATATATCCTATTCTACAATTGCATATTCATTCAATCTCCTATCTCATGAATCTTTTCTTAAATTAATTTTGAAGTTCAAACTTTGATAAAATTATTTAGTTGAGTTGTGCTTAATTTAGAATACAAGAGAAAAATTACCTATATTTTTCTACATATCATGTAAATATTTAGTGACCCCAATATTTGATTACTTTTAAAGCAGCAAAATATTTTGTTATGCTTGTTTGTACCATGGTAACTAGATACATTTGCATACACTGGTACCTCTTGTAACTAGGACTGATTTTTTAAATTTCATAGTTATGCAATTTGAGGGATTATTCTTCCAAAATTATACTTTTATCTATATATCTTTTGAACCCTAGCTTTTGGAAATTTTAGCAAGTTTGATTCTTTGTCACTAGCATTTTTTAATATAAAGCTTATTACAAAAATTACATAACAGTGCAGCCTTCAAAAATGCGTTATAATGAACTGATGATCTGATTTCTTTAGGAAAAATTTATGCTTTTGAATACTACTAATAAATATTAATTATAAAATTAGATATACTGGATTGATTAAGATAAAATACACATTTTAGATACAGAAATATTCTCCATTTTAACAAAATATAATTTTGCATTATAACTAATATAATCAACAGAGTACTATACAGTAATTTTTCAGTATTTTATGAATCACAACAATATAATGAGCTTTGTAGCTTTGTACAACTTGTTTAATTTCTCTGAGTAAATTAACATATTGTAGTAGATGACCCCTAAGCTAATTATATTTGCTTTTGTTAATGAAAATAAAATAACATGCCAGTTTTTTTACTATAGTCTATGTCTATAATATCAATATATGCATAAAATGCAACAACCTAAACCAGGTTTTAAATTTAAATTATTTTTAATAATGCCAGCTTGTATGTAAACTATACAGTTTGAGCAAATTAAGCATCATGTGGCATTTTGTGAGGTAATTTAAAACACCATCAAGCCGCTTAAAAATTCCACAATATGATCTCACCATATTCAAAACCAGAAAACATTACTGAACTAAACTAAAATAGCAATGTTAAATATTATCTCTGAAATTACTTACCTTTAATATCCACTGAACGACATTTGATTTTAAAAATTTTCCTTCTGCTGAGTACCACAATCTTCTAGAAAATATGTCTTTTGAGTTATTGCATACATTGCTGTTTTCTATCCTTTCTGATATTTCACTTGAAGGAAAACATAGGATTTAACAAGTTTTGTCCAATTTCTCTATTTCAGCACTACTTTTGCTGTTGTGCTGTTATGCCCAGACCGTTTATTCCCCGAAGAAGACCACCAGAGTCCAGAGTCAAAGCCAAGCAGCAAGGATCTTTATTACAGGTTCGAACCTGGAGCTCTCACTCACTCGTGAAACGAGCCGGGCAGGAGAGATCCCCAACTGGGCTCAGGACAGTGTTATATAGTCTGGGGTAAACAGGCACAGAGTCATTGTACAAACTGGATGCATGATTGGCTGATATTTGAACAAGGCGATTCAGCTTATTATGATTGGTTCCCGCCATTTCTGATATTTCCGTTAATTTTGAAACTCTGATGACGTTTATCAGGGGCTTGCAGGACAGGGCAGGGCTTGTTTTCGCAAACCTGAGGCGGGAAAGCAGTCTCACACAAAGGCAGTTAATCATATTGTGACAGGTTTCACAACGGGTTTAGCAGGTAATACTTAAACGCGTCCTGTGACCCTGCCATGCCACAGAAAAATAGGAACTTACAACATCTTTACAATATGTTTGTGAGAGCAGGACAAAGGTTTAGCAACAAGGTGGAGTGGGCTTGCATCCTGTGCCCTTTCAGTGCCTTTGCAAATTCTGTTCTCTCTGGGAAAATATTTTTTTCCTGTTTGACCTATGTCTTCTCATACTGAGAAAAATTATATTTACAGTTGCTGTGATGACTGCATGAATTAATATACAGAAAGTAATTAGGACAGGGTTTGACATATATGAGATATGTAAGTGTTAAAGAAAATGAAAGGAAAAAAAAACTAAACTAATATGTCATTTTTCCTTGCTGGATGAGTTTGAGGAACATTATTAGAGATATTATCTACCGTATGAAAATTGATGGATTTCTTTTCAGTCTTCTCTGCTAGACGGTGGGCTGGTCAAGAGCTGATACTGTGTCTCATTTATCTCCATATTATGAGTCCTTAGTATAATGGCATCAATGTAGTTTGGAGTTCAGTGGCCTTCAAGTAGCATATAAAATTCAGTTGAAATATCTTAAATACTTTTCAACAATATTGCTCAAGTAAGATTTGCAATAGCAACAACAATAAAAAGAACAGTTGAGAGAATAATTAATACTTCCCAAAGGTATTATGGAGCTTGATTCAATTTTATATCAAATTGATTTTCTTCTGAATTGACCTATGATACACCAGAACACCTGGGATCCTGACTTATATATGTTATATATTATTGTTGAAAGAATCAGAAAGGTGTCAGCAAATTGGCCAATAAATCATAATTTGCTGACCCTAAATAAAATCAGTAAGATTGTCCATATTAAAAGTTTAGAATTCACTGGAGTGTTAATTTACATATCTAGTTCTTATTAAAGAAAGTAAGTGCTTAGTAGTCATTTGTTATGCAACATGATAAAATAAAGAGCTTGGATTAAATCAATTTTCTGAAAAGCTTTTTCAAAATACATGAATAAGTGCTATTAAAATAAGAATTATGTTATCCTTGTGGGTCCAACCTTCATGCCCACCCCATACCAAGATCAGCCCTGAAGATTCATGCTTTACACCAGCCCACATTTATGCTCCAGGAATGCCCTTATGGGATATAACAACAGGCCATCCCTTATGGCTCCAAGTTCCAGGCCAATCACTATAGATCTAGTCTCTAAGTCCACCTAACCTCCAGTGGTTTCTGGAGCCAATTTGGACACCATGAACCTTGACTCGTGACCAAACCACCATGGAGCCAGGAAGCACACAGTCACATGAGTATTCCAGAAACACACTCACACAGATTCATGGAAATTTGATTGATGAAAGGCCTTCCCAGTGAAAACCAATGTCTAAGGACTGGAAAAGGTTACTACTTCCAATGTTGAGACACTATGCAAGGCTACAAGGATCATCAAAGATCAGAGAAACATCATACCCCAAAAGGAACAAAAGAAAGCACCAACAACTAACTTACACTAAATAAATGGACATCTCCAAACTGCCTGAAAAAAAAAAAAAAATTAAAAACATTTTCTTAAGGATGCCCAGTGAGTAACAAGAGAACACAGAAAGACAAATAAATAATAACAGAGGGACAATATATAAGCAGAATTGAATTTCAACAAAAGATAGAAACCATAAAAAAGAATCAAACAGAAATTTTAGAGCTGAACAACATAATGACTAAAATAAAAAATTTAATAGAGAACATCAACAATAGACTTGATCAGACAGAAGAAGGAATCAGTAGGTTCAAATACAGGTACTTTGAAATTATTCAGTCACAGAAACAAAAGGACAACATTAAACAGAGTGAAAAATATCTGTGAGACTTCTGAAACACCATTAAGCAAATCAAGATATATATTATGGGAGTCCCAGAACAAAAAGGGAAAGAAGCATATAGAATATTTTTTAAACAATGGATAAAAAATTGGGACGGGGTGCAGTGGCTCATGCCTGTAACCCCAGCACTTTGGGAGGCTGAGGCAGGTGGATCACGAGGTCAGGAGTTCAAGACCAGCCTAATCAACATGGTGAAACCCCGTCTCTACTAAAAATACAAAAATTAGCCGGGAGTGGTGGCACATGACTGTAATCCTAGCTACTTGGGAGGCTGAGGCAGGAGAATTGCTTGAACTCGGGAGGCAGAGGATACAGTGAGCCGAGATCATACCACTGCACTCTAATCTGAGCAATGGAGTGAGACTCCATCTCCAAAAACCAAAAAAAACAAAACAAACAACAACAAAAAGAACACAATTTATCCAATCAATAGATAGAAATGGGAATTCAAATTTATGAAACTTAAAAAATTCTCAAAATTCAACCTAAAGGGGTATACACCAAGACATATTATATTTCAGTTGTCATAATTAAGACAAAGAATATTTTGGAGACAGTAAAAGTGAGTTGTCATGTAAAGAAAGCCCTCATAAGACTGTCATGAGATTTTCCAATTACAATGGAATAAAGCCATAAATCAATAAGAAAAGAAAAACAGAAAAAATTACAATACATGGAAATGTGAAAACACACCTTTGAACAATTCTATCAAATAAATCAAATGAAAACTAAAAAAAATCTCAAGACAAAACAAAATGATAACACAACATACAAAAATGTATGAGGTACAGTGAAAGCAGTACCAAGATGAAAGTTTATAGTGATAAATGCATACATGTAAAGAAGGAAAATAAATCTCAAATAAAATATATAATATTACATCTCAAGGAAATAGAAAATGAAAAAAAAAAAAAGCTTAGCTCAATGTTAGCTGGAAAAAAAATCAGAGAGGAAATAAATAAAATAGAAAATTTCTAAAAAATCAAAAAATCCCATTAAGCTGAGTTGAATCTTTGAAGAGGAGTGAAATTGGCAAATTCTTTCACTGGGGAAAGAAAAAGAGAATACTCAAATAAATAAAATCTGAAATAGAAGAGGTTGCATTACAATCGATGCCACAGAAATTTTAAAAAAATTATAAATAATATAGTTTGACAGTGTCCCCACCCAAATATCATCCTGAATTATAGTTCCCCTAATCCCAATGTATCATGGGAGGGACCCAGTGGGATGTTACTGAATCATGGTGATGATTGCCTTCATACTCTTCTGGTGATATTAAGTGAGTTCTCAGGAGATCTAATGATTTTATAAGGGGCTTTTCCCCCTTTTGCTCAGCACTTCTCTCTCTTGCTGCCATGTGAAGAAGAACACATTTGCTTTCCCTTCCACCATGACTGTGTAAGTTTCCTGAGGCCTCCCCTCAGGAAGGAAGCCTTCCTTTGTAAATCATCCAGTCTCAGGTATTTCTTGATAGCTGCATGAGAATGGACTAATACAATAAGGAAATGTTATGAAAGCCAAATAATTGGACAACCTAGAAAAAGGAATAAGTTCCTGGAAACATATGACCTACCAAAAAGGAATCAAGAAGAAACAGAAACCCTCAATAGACCAGCAACAAATGGGAATGTTGAGTCAGTGATCAAAAAATCTTTCAATAACACTAAAAAGCCCAGGCCCAAATAACTTCACATAACAATTCTCCTAAATATGTTTTTAATTAATATTAATCATTCCTAATTTAAAAACATTAAATATGTTTTTAATTAATACCAATCATTCCAATCAAACAATAGAAGAGGGTTCACTTCAAAACTCTTTTTATGATGCCAGCATCACCCTGAAAATATTTATGAACCATATAACTGGTAAATGGTTATTATATAAAATATACCATTTGGCTACAACTTAATGGGAACAATAATAATAACCCAAATTAAAAATATGAAAAGGTATAAATAGACATTTCTCTAAAGAAAACACAGATATATGAAAAGGTGGTTGACACCACTAATCATCAGGGAAATACCAATAGAAAACATAATAACATATCATATCTGTTAGAATGGTTTTCATCACTAAAAATTTATGTATTGCACATTCTTTCAAGGTTATGAAAAAAAAATTCCTTATATACTGTTAAAAAAAAAAAAAAACCTGCAAACAGAAATGTCATATGGTCCATCAAACCCATTTCTGGATACATATCCAAAAGAATTAAAATCAGAATATCAAAAACATATCTGCATTCCTATGTTCATTTTAGCATAATTCACAATAGCATGATATGGAAGCAATCTAAGTATCCATCAATAAATGAATTTTTAAAATATGGTATATACATACTATGGATTACTATTCAGCCATAAAAAGAAATAAACCATGCCATTTGCCAAAACATGGATGAACTTGGCAGACATTATGCTAAGTGAAACAATGCAGACACAGAATAATAAATATTAAATGATGCTACTTATATAATACATAAATAATAGCCAAATTCATAGAAGCACAGAGTAGAATGGTGGTTGTCAGGGGTTGGGACACAGGCAAGGGAGAAAGGAAAGTATTAGTCAAAAGATGTAAAGTTGTTTCCCCCGCTGCTTTGGGATAGAGTTTAAAAATATTGCTGATGTGACTCATGAAGGAAACTCATTTTCCTTATAATTTTTGGACTGCCACACATTGGTACTTTTAGTTCTTTGAAGGCCCATGTTTTTATCATTAAGACCTATTTGTTACTTAGTAGAGCTTTATCTTCACTGTCTCCATGAAACCTTCTGTATCCACATTGCCTACAAATAGTTCTTTCTCTGTTGAATTATTAGGTTCAGGATAGAAGATTTCATTGTACACTTTATTTCCCTCACACTGTGTTGTGCTCTGATGGGCTATGCTTAGCTATCTGCCAGAGATGAGTAAATTATAAAACTCATGTGTACTACTTAAGTTTATATTTTATGCTAGCTTATAAGAACAATTAAAAGGACTTAGAAGATTAAAAAAAAAGGTGTAAATTTCTGGTTATATAAGACAAGTTAGCACTAATGACGTACTTTACAGCACAGTGCTTACAGATAACAACACTGTATTGTATACCTAAGGATTTTCTAAGAGTGTAGCATTCATTTTATGTTATTATACAAATAATAATAGTAGTAAATAGGACATTAGTAGAAAACTTTTGGAGGTAATAGATTTATGGCACAGGTTGCAGTGATTATTTAACAGATGAATACTTATCTTCCAACTCATTAAATTCTATACATTATGCACATCTTGTATATAAAATTTTTAAATAAAAAATAACACTGAGTTTTTAAAAATTATGTGATGAATATATTTGGAAAATTGAAATGTAAACAGTTTGTTATGTGTAGCAATACCATTAATTTGTTAATTTGTCTTATAATTATCAAAGTAGCGATACAGTATTCAATGTCTCCCAAACCTATTTGATAAGAAGGCAATGTTTCCAAGAACTGTCTCATGAAAATATTATTTAAGGAAATGCATATTGAGGAACACTGAAAATTATGAACATTACTATCCCTCTCTGTTTATTTTCTACTTAATATGAAATTAAAACCATATATATTTTTCAGAATATAGTGCCTTGGGGAAATGGTGATCATGGTGGATGGGAGGCAAGATTAGATTGGAGCTCCAGACAGAGCAGAATACGGGGGGCTAGCATTGTGAATTTTAGCTCCAGAATGACTGCAAGAACTAACTAACCATCCCAAGAGGACCCACAGACATTCTGAAGAAAGTGGAGGGCTCCTGCAGGACCCAGGAGACTCCACCAAAACTGTGAGTATCCCAACTGCTGAAGTGAGAAAGGGAGACCCTCCTCTCCCAAACACATATCACCACTGGAGAAGCTGAAGGTCTATTTGTAGGAGAAGTTTCCAATTTTACCTGGAGCTGAGTCTATTTGGAGAGCCAAGCAAAATTCAAGGGTAGAGAAAGCAGCAGAAAGGCCCTGGGAGCTTTCTGGGTCCCCAAGCAGGCCATTCCTGCCTGGCACCACAGAGATCCAATGGGAGAGAATCAGGGTGTAAAACTACATAGGGAGACAGAAATCTCTAACTGAACTTTGTAACAATTTGAACTGGGTGAGAAGTCTCCTGGCTAGAACTCAGGGGAGGGTACAAATCCGGTGTGCAGACCCTACAGGCAGGGGAACAATCAAGCCCTTTTCTTTCACAGCTGGGAGGCAGGTAGCCTGGGTCAGCTTTTCAAGCCCATATCACCCTCCCACTGGAAAAGTACTGGAGACTGTTGCCGGGGACACGGTGTGAGTGAGACCAACCCTTCTGTTTGCGTAGAAGCTGAGTGAGGCCCATGACTGCCAGCTTTCTCCCACTTCTCTGACAACCTGAATGACTCAGCAGAGGCAGCCATAATCTTACTAGGTCCACAATTCCAGTGACCTGTGAACGTCAACCCCATCCCCCACAGCAGCTGCAGCAAGACCCGTCCAAGGAGACTCTGAGCTGAGACATGCGTAGCCCCACCCCCACCTGGTGGTCCTTCCCTATCCACCAGGGTAGTGGAAGACAAAGGGCATATAATCTTGGGAGTTCTAGGACCCTGCCCACCCACCTATTTCTCTCCATACTACCACAGCTGACGCTCTCTGGAAAGTGCCTCCTCCCAACAGGAGGCCAACCAACACAAAAATAGAGCACTAAACCACAAAACTTAAGGAACTTTATGGAATCCATTGTACAACCCCATCACCTCCACCAAAACAGGCACTGGTATCCACTGCTGAGAGACCGATAGATGGTTCACATCACAGGACTCTCTACAGACAACCCTCAGTACTAGCTCAGAGCCGGGTAGACATACTGGGTGGCTAGACCCAGAAGAGAGACAACAATCACTATAGTTCGGCTCACAGGAAGCCACATCCATAGAAAAGGAGGAGAGCACTACATCAAGGGAACGCCCCATGGGACAAAGGATCTGAACAATAGCCTTCAGCCCTAGGCCTTCCCTCTCTAACGGAGTCCACCCAAATGAGAAGGAACCAGAAAAACAACCCTGGTAATATGACAAAACAAGACTCTTCAACAAATCTAAAATATATCACACTAATTTACCAGCAATGGATCCCAACCAAGAAGAAATCCCTGATTTACCTGAAAAAGAATTCAGGAGGTTAATTATTAAGCTAATCAGGGAGGGACTAGAGAAAGGTGAAGTTCAACGCAAGGAAATCCAAAAAATGATACAACAAGTGAAGGGAGAAATATTCAAGGAAATAGATAGCTTAAAGAAAAAACGATAAAAAATTCAGGAAACTTTGGACACACTTTTAGAAATGTGAAATGCTCTTGTAAGTCTCATAAATGGAAGTGAACAAGTAGAATGAAGAAATTCAGAGCTCAAAGACAAGATCTTTGAATTAACCCAATCCAACAAAGACAAAGAAAAAAGAATAAGAAAATATGAACAAATCCTTCAAGATGTCTGGGATTATGTTAAACGACCAAACTGAAGAATAAATGGTGTTCCTGAGGAAGAAGAGAATTCTAAAAGCTTACAAAACATATTTAGGGAAATAATAGAGGAAAACTTCCCAGCAGTGCTGGAGACCTAGACATTCAAATACAACAAGCAGAAAGAATATCCAGGAAATTTATCACAAAAATATCTTCACCTAAGGCACCTTGTCACCAAGTTATCCAGTGTTAAGATGAAGGAAAAAATCTTAAGAGCTGTGAGACAGAAGCACCAGATAAAATATAAAAGAAAACCTAACAGATTAACACAGTTTTCTCAGCAGAAACCCTTCAAGCTGGAAGGTATTGGAGCCCTATCTTCAGCCTCCTCAAACAGAACAATTATCAACCAAGAATTTTGTATCCAGCAAAACCAAGCATCATATATGAAGGAAAGAAACAATTTTTTTAGACAAACAAATGCTGATAGAATTCACCATTACCAAGTCATCACTACCAGAACTGTTAAAAGGAGCTCTAAATCTTGAAACAAATTCTGGAAATGCATCAAAATAGAACCTCTTTAAAGGATAAATCACACGGGGCCTTTAAAAGAAAAATACAAGTTACAAAGCAAAAAACAAAACAAAACAAAAAAACGAAGTACAGAGGCAACAAAGAGCATGATGAATGCAACGATACCTCACATTTCAAAACTAACATTGAATATAAATGGCCTAAATACTCCACTTGATACAGAACTGCAGAATGGATAAGAACTAACCATCCAACTATCTACTGCCTTCAGGAGACTCACCTAACGAATAATGACTCACATAAATTTAAAGGTGTGGAAAAAGGCATTTCATGCAAATGGACACCAAAAGTGAGCAGGGAAAGCTATATTTATATTAGAAAAAAATAAGCTTTAAAGCAACAACAGTTAAAAGAGACAAAGAAGGACATTGTATAATAGTAAAAGGCCTTGTCCAACAGGAAAATATCACAATCCTAAACATATATGCACCTAACACTGGAGCTCATAAATGTATAAAACAATCACTAATAGACCTAAGAAATGAGATACTCAGCAAAACAATAACAGTGGGGAATATCAGTACTTCACTGAAAGTAGTGAACAGGTCTTCATGACAGAAAGCCAACGAAGAAACAATAAATTTAAACTATGCCTTGGAACAAATGGACTTAACAGATATATAGAAAACATTTCATCCAGCAACCACAAAACACACATTCTATTCAAAAGTGCCTGGAACTTTTGCCAAGATAGACCATATGGTAGGCCATAAAACAAGCCTCAATAAATTAAAAATCAAAGGAAATTATATCAAGCACTCTCTGAGACCACAGTGGTATAAAACTGGAAATCAACTTCAAAAGGCACCTTCAAAGCCATGAAAATACGTGGAAATTAAATAACCTGCTCCTGAATGAACACTGGGTCAAAAACGAAATCAAGATGGATATTCAAAAATTATTTGAACTGAATGACAGTAAGGACACAACCTATCAAAACCTCTGGGATACAGCGAAGGTGGTGCTAAGAGGAAAGTTCATAGCCCTAAACATATACATCAAAGAGACTAAAAGAACACAGACTGACACTCTAAGGTCACACCTCAAGGAACTAGAGAAACAAGAAGAAGAAAAAAAACAGCAGAAGAAATGAAATAAACAAGATAAGAGCAGAACTAAATGTAATTGAAATAAACAAAAAAATACATAAGATAAATGAAATAAAAAAAGCTGGTTCTTTAAAAATATAAATAAAATTGATAGACCATTGGCAAGATTAACCAAGAAAAGAAGGGAGAAAATCCAAATAACCTCACTAAGAAATGAAACAGGAGATATTACTACTGACACCACTGAAATACTAAAGATCATTCAAGGCTACTATAAACACCTTTACACACATACAGCAGAAAAGTTAGATGGATAGATTCCTGGAAAAATACAACCCTCCTAGATTAAATCAGGAAGAATTAGATACCCTGAACAGACCAATAACATGCAGTGAGATTGAAGTGGTAATTTAAAAATTACCAACAGAAAGGAGTGCAAGATCAGATAGATACACAGCAGAATTCTGCCATACATTCAAAGAAGAATTGATACCAATTCTTTTTACACTATTCCATAAGACAGAGAAAGAAGGAACCCTCCCTAATTAATTCTATGAAGCCAGCATCACCTGCGTACCAAAATCAGGAAAGGACATAACCAAAAAACCTAATTACAGGCCGATATCCTTGATGAACATAAATGCTAAAATCCTTAACAAAATATTAACTAACAAATTTCAACAACATGTCAAAAAGATAATCCACCATGGGAAAGTGGGTTTCACATGAGGGATGCAAGGATTGTTTACATACGTAAGTCAATAAATGTGATACAACACATAAACAGAATTAAAAACAAAAATCACATGATTTTTTCAATAGATGTAGAAAAAGCATTGGACAAAATCCAGCATCACTTTATGATTAAAACTTTCAACAAAATCAGCATAGAAGGAACATATCTTAGTGTAACAAAAGCCATCTATGACAAACCCACAGCCAAAATAGTACTGAATGCAGAAAAGTTGAAAGCATTCCCTCTGAGAACTGTAACAAGACAAGGATGCCCACTCTCACCACTCCTCTTCAGTCTAGTATTGGAAATCCTAGCCAGAACAATCAAACAAGAGAAAGAAATAAAGGGCATCAAAATCGGTCAAGAGGAAGCCAAACTGTCAGTGTTTGCTGACGATGTATTAATTTACCTTGAAAACACTAAGGGCTCATCCAGATAGTTCCTAGAACTGATAAAAGAACCCAGCAAAGTTTCCGGATACAAGATTAATGTACACAAATCAGTAGCTCTTCTGTACAACAACAGCAACCAAGTGGAGAATCAAATCAAGAACTCAATCCCATTTGCGATAGCTGCAAAAAAGTAAAATAAAATACTTAGGAATATACCTAACAAAGCAGGTGAAAGACCTTTATAAGGAAAACTACAAAACACTACTGAAATAAATCATAGATGACACAAACAAATGGAAACACACCCCATGCTCATGGACGGATAGAATCAATATTGTGAAAATGTCCATATTGCCAAAGCAATCTAAAAATTCAATGCAATCCCCATCAATATACCATCATCATTTTTCACAGAATTAGAAAAAACAATTATAAAATTTATATGGAACCAAAAAGAGCCCACATACCCAAAGAAGGACTAAGCAAAAAGAATAAATCTGGAGGCATCGCACTACCTGATTTCAAACTATACTACATGGCCATAGTCACCAAAAGAGTGTGGCACAAGAGATAAACCAATGGAACAGAATAGAGAACCCAGAAATAAACCCAAATACTTACAGCCAACTGATCTTTAACAAACCAAACAGAAACATCCAGTGGGGAAAGGATACCCTTTTCAACCAATGGTGCTGGAATAATTGGCTAGTCACATGCAGGAGAATGAAACTCAATCTTTGTCTCTCATCTTATACAAAATCAATGCAAGATGAACTAAGGACTTAAACCTAACACCTGAAACTATAAAAATTCCAGAAGATACCATTAGAAAAACCCTTCTAGTGATTGGATTAGGCAAGGATTTCATGAACAGAAACACAAAAGTGAATGCAATAAAAACAAATATAAATACTTGGGACCTAAGTAAACTAAAGAGCTTTTGCACAGTAAATGTCACAGTCATCGGAGTAAATAGACAACACACAGAGTGGGAGAAAATCTTCACAATCTATACATCTGACAAAATATTCAGAATCTACAATAAACTCAAACATATCAGTAAAGGAAAAACAAACAATCCCATCAAAAGTGGGTTAAGGACATGAATAGGCAATTCTCAAAAGAAGATATTCAAATGGCCAACAACAGGGAAATGCAAATCAAAACCACAATGCGATACCACCTTACATCTGCAAGAATGACCATAATCAAACAGTCATAAAACAGTAGACGTTTGTGTGGATATGGTGAACAGGGAACGCTTCTACACAGCTAGTCAAAAAGTAAACTCGTACAGCTGCTATGGAAAACAGTGTTGAGATTTCTTAAAGAACTAAAAGTAGAACTATTATTTGATCCAGCAATCCCACTACTGGGTGTTTACCCAGGGAAAAATAAGCCATTATTCAAATATAATACTTCGTAGTATTTCATATATATGATGAAAAGATACTCAGTCATAAAAAGGAATAAATTAACAGCATTTACAGTTACCTGGATGACACTGGAGACTGTTATTCTAAGTGAAGTAACTCAGGAATGGAAAACCAAACACTGTCTGTTCTCACTGACATGTGGGAGCTAAGCTGTGAGGACACAAAGGTGTAAGAATGGTACAATAGACCTTAGGGACTTGGGGGGAAGAGTGGGAGGGGTTGATGGATAAAATACTACAAATAGGGTGTACTGTATACCTCTTGGGTGATGGATCCACCAACATTTCATAAATCACCACTAAAGAACTTACTCATGTAACCAAATACCACTTGTACCCCAATAACTTATAAATAAATAAATAAATAAATAAATAAATAAATAAATAAATAAATAAATAAAGTGATTATAATTGTGAACTTTTTAAAAAAGAATATAGTGCCTCAATCACAAGAAATAATGATGGTCATTGTCTTAATAGGGAACATGGAGACTTTAAACATTTCTAGAATCTATGGAGAACTTCTTGGAATCTATAGACCTAAGTTCATTTTCTTTCCTCAGAATTTGACCTGAAGTCAATCATTTCTGTTCAGAAAAGCGAGGAGTCCTTGCTCTTCATGATAATTTAGTACAGTCTTTTCTTCTTGTTTTCTCTCTGGAAAAGATTGTAATAATCTTCAAAAACATATTTTTGTCTTATTTATTTTATTCATTAAAGTTTCAAATTTTAGTTCAGCAGATATAATCTAAGTTGAAGATTATATTTCACAACCTCCATTACAGACACTCTTGAACATGTACTTAAGTTCTGAGAAATACAATGCTACCTTCTTCAGATCACCCCCACTGAATAAAAACTATTTGTCTTCCATTTCCTCTTCCCCTTCCTGTGGACTGGGAAGTGGGCATGTGGTGAATTGTCTTTAGTCATATTATGAGAATACAACAAAACACAATGAACCTAGATGACTATGTGTCCTTATGGAGTCAAGAAATTGATCATCTTGCCACTCCTAGCGGGTCATGCTTTACACAACAGAGAAATAAACTTGTATCTTATTTATGCCAGTGGCAGTTGGTTTCTTTTGAAGTAGCTAAACAAATATCCTTAGTGGCATAAGCCTTATTTCACAAATGTCAGAATTTGGGGTTATTTTTATTTCTGCTTAATAGCCCACTGTACTTTTTAAAAACTTTAATATATATTTATTTTATTTATTAAATTAACATATTATAATTGTACATATCTGTCGAGTACATAGTGATGCTTTAATGCATACAACGTTTACTGATCAGATTAGGATAATTAGCATACCCATCCAAAACATTTATCTTTTTTTGTGTGTGTTGGGAACATGCAACATTCTCATTCTAACTATTTGGTACTGTATATTTTGTTAATATAATGATCCAACAGTGGTATAGAACACTAGAACTTATTCCTCCTATTTAGGCATAATTTTGTGTCCTTTAGCAAATCTATTCGTATGCCCCCATTCTCCCTACCCTTTCCAACCTGTAGCATTCTTTGTTCCACTTTTTACTTTTTTTTTTTTTTTGAGACTAAGTCTTACTCTTGTTGCCCATGCTGGAGTGCAGTGTCATGATCTCGGCTCACCACAGCCTCCACCTCCCAGGTTCAAGTGATTCTCCTGCCTCAGCCTCTCAAGTAGCTGGGATTAGAGGCATGCGCCACCACGCCCGGCTAATTTTGTATTTTCAGTAGAGAGGGGGTTTCTCCATGTTGGTCAGGCTGGTCTTGAACTCGCGACCTCAGGTTATCCACCCGCCTCGGCCTCCCAAAGTGCTGGGATTACAGGCATGAGCCACCGTGCCAGGCCCACTTTTTACTCTGATGAGACAGCTTTTTCTGGCTTCTCCATATGAATGAGAACATGTAGTGTTTAACTTTCTATTCCTGGTTTATAACCATTGTTTATTGATCAGAGCTACCAGTTAAAATGGTGTATGGCCTTAAAGCCATACTTTCTCGCCTAGACAGGGAATAGCCTGGTACTATAACTGGAACACCTCAGGTAGAGATAATCTAGAGGGAAAGGCTGGAACTACCTACATGAAAACGTAAAATCATTTATTAGGTTCTAGAGGTAGAGACAGCCATTCTTCTTTCTCTGTGTTTGGTCAGGTAGTAATACCTATATTTTTTTATCTACGTGTACTTTGGCAGCAACTCTTCTTTTATAAAATACTTTGGAGTCATTTACTTATAGGACTGATAAAGGGTGGTATATTTGAATAAACATGTGTAAGCTTGTTTCTGTTTGTGTGCATTTGACTGTACTGCAGTTTTCTGAATTACCTACTATTTTCATTATCCATGCTTCTATAACCTTCCATCAGCATGGATAATCAAGTGTTGACATCTGTTAACAAATAGGAATGTCTAGGAGGCATTAATAAAGCTTATAAAATGCCTCACTAAGTATCATTTTTATGTTGAATAAAATGAAAAGATTGCATGTATGTGTTAAAGAAATATGGAACAATTTGATTATGGCTCCTTGTAAATTTCTTTATGAATAATAAAAAATAAAATCTTAGGTGAAACATCGTTATTATATTTTATCACAGTAAATAGTCTATCTGAAGGCTTTCATTTGCATTACTAAAATTCAAAAATTGCATTTAATTATAATGAAATGCATTCATATAATGACTTATTGATAACTTCAGATTCAATGTAGGACACAAGCTATTCATATAGTATTACATATAAAAGTTTTTGAAACAAAATTTCTGATTCTAACTTGATTGTATGCCTTTGCAATCAACTTTTAAAACTAATACATTATGCACATTTCAAATTTTATTGTTTTTTCTTAAATAGCTTAAATGCCACATTAACAATTTTTTAAAAACCAACTCAATTATGAATGCATACGTTCATTTTGGGATTATATATATATATATATATATATATATATATATATATATATATATTATGGGTTAGGAAATGTCATCACATCCTTCATCATCACACTTCTTATGGCCTCCTGTGATGAACACCTGTCACTTGTTGGCAATGTATCTGCTTCCCTGGGCTATTAAGTACTCTATATTTTTAGAGTGGATCAACTCAGCTATTTAACACAGGTGTTTCTACAATTGTGATACTTTGAGAAATATACAGTGCTCAATAGCTTTCAGGGTCCTATTTCTACTTGTGTGACAACATTTTCTGTGCTTTATGTAATGCAGTTTTATTGAAACATTGATAAATGGTTAAGTCTTGGTTTGCATCCTTGATTTTAATAAATTAAATAGATATTCATAAAAATATCAGATATCATATTCAAAGACTATATCAATTTACCACATTTCTAGAATTTTTAAAGAACTTTTATTCAAAATTGCACATACACAGATGTTTGACAGTATATTTCTATATCTGGCATATACATTTAAGTCATAAAATAAAAAGAGATGCTTTTATAGTAAATAGTATATGAAATAAAACATGTATATAGGTAGGTTTGATTTTGACAGTCAATGTAGAGATCAATTATCTTCAAGAAAATAAAATGTATTGATTTTAGATATTTTCAAACTTTGCCAGCTTTAAAGGCATTAGAACTCTACCCACGTCCTACACTGAATTTTAGATTCTTGGTTGTTATGATCTTACTGTTTGTGTCCCCCCAAAATTCATGTGTTTAAATCCTAACTCTAAAGGTGATGATATAAGGAGATCGGACATTTGGGAGATGATTAAAATCATGAGGGTGGAGTCCTCATGGATGGAATTAGTCCTTATAAAAGGTCCAAGAGAATTCCTTTGTCCCTTCTGCCATGTGAGAACGGGGAGAGAAGTCAGCAGTCTGCAACCCACAAGAGACACCTCATCACAACCCAACTATGCTGGCACCCTGATCTCAGACTTCCTTCCTCTTGAACTGTGAGAAAATAAAACACAGATAAAAAAAAAGATTCTGTTGTTTATAAGCCACCCAGTTTATGGTACCTTGTTAGAGCAGGCCAAATGGACTAAGATATTGCCAATATAAATAAGTGCATGTGCCACAACAAAGGTAAACATCTGACTCACCGAAAGATGAATTGTAGGAAGTATCTTTGTTTTTAATAACCCACTATTCTCTTCCTCACTTTCATAAACAGTGTTCCTTCATTCCATTAACTCTAAAATGAAGGTAAAGGAAGTTGTTCCGACTAATTACTGACAACAATAACAAGGGAGAGGAGTCAAGAACAGCAGCCTTAGCTACCTTGAATGTATTCTCACATTTGCTCTGGGAAAGCTGCTGAGGCTTTGGTATGCGTTTTTGCAACAGTGACTGACTCATTCAGGTTTGTATCCCCCTTGCCAAAAGACGTCACCTGGTACATAGTAGCACCTAATAAATACTGTGAAAAATGTGTCTAGGTAAAAGGTAATTGAATAGAGAGTCCTCAACCCTTTTCTTCAGAATGTCAGAATCATCTGTCTTTATAAGATTTTCCAAGGATCATAGTGACTTCTGCTGTAATTGTTGCTGCTGACAATTAGATCAACACTGACAGATGAGAACATTATTCAGAGAAAATAATGCTGGTAACTTTCATTGTAGATACTAGACACTAAGTACCACACAAATGGGTCGGAGGCACAATAGCGTCTTAAACGTTTGATGAACAAATAACATAAAAGGTGGGAGTTAACCACAAAAAATAACACAATACTCCTTTCATCCTCCTCTCATTCTCCTCCACGAAAAATCCACAGCAATGATGAATAGTTAGTGTTTGTTATAGTTCTAATAATGTCATGTGATAGCAGATTTAGTTTTTTTCCCGAATCCAAGGGCTTTACATGAATCTGAAAAAAGGAACACCATTTATTGTAACTCCGACCGTTGTGTTCTGATTTCTTTTCTGGTAAAGCTTTATGCTATGACTTCAGATGATATTGAACTTTATAAATGAGGATTAGCTTATATTATCCAGAAAAATATTGGTTGTGTGAATGAGCTGAAATAAATAAATAAAAGACAGGTTCTTTCCTCCTCTTTAGTAACAGCATAAGCCTCAGAGACCAAATAAAATAAGGGAGGCTTACTTCCCCTACTCAGGGTATTTGTTTCATCCCCTTGCTGGGAATGTTTTTATCTCTAGCATTTTTTTTTTTTATATCTCTTTGCCTGTTAAATGTACTTTGGTTGAAAAAAAAAAAAAAAAGGTATCTATCAGTCCTTTATACTTCCAAGTGAATTGAAGGCAATAAATATAACTCCCAAGAAATAGCCTTTTGAGTCTTGTCCTTAAAGAATGACACAAGTTGTTTTATTAGTGGGATTTCAGTTGAGCAGCAATACTGGAGGAGGGGATGGTGGTTATCAAAGAGCTTTTATGGGAGTCTTTTTCATCAGGAAGTAGGAAAACATTGTTCTAGGAAAACGTTTAAAGTATTGTGGCACTAGCATACTAACATACTCTTTGTGAGAACTGTTAAGCCAGGCATGTAATTTATATTTTTCTTTCCTATCAGTCTCTGGCTATTCCTCCCATAAAGTGTACCTTCTGTTCATATACGATTCTTATGATTATCCAAATATTACTGCAGACTTCCAAATATTTTTTCTGCAATCTCTCTGCTTATAACAAATGTCTTCTTAATGATCATAAGAAACTAAAACATATCTTCAAAACTAAATTTAAATGTTTCTTTCCCTCTCCTCATCTGTTTATTAACTCATGTTTCCACCAGACTCTTCCATTATCAATGTTATGTTAGCCATGGATATATCCCTTTAATGTAATACTTGTCAATGTTGAAATTATTCAGCTCCTTATCTCATTTGCTTCCCAACACATTGGAATCAACTTGATGTCAGAGTCATATCTTCACTGTCTTTGTTTTTCAAAGACCAGAAAATTAATATTACTACAATTTTTGAAGATATAGTAAATATTTTGTAATGATTTTATTTTTTTTAGGGGGTTTCTTTTTTTTTTTTTTTTTTTTGAGACGGAGTCTGGCTCTGTGGCCCAGGCTGGAGTGCAGTGGCGTGATCTTGGCTCACTGCAAGCTCCGCCTCCCAGGTTCACGCCATTCTCCTGCCTCAGCCTCCCGTGTAGCTGGGACTACAGGCGCCCGCCACTGCACCCGGCTAATTTTTTGTATTTTTAGTAGAGACGGGGTTTCACCATGTTAGCCAGGACGGCCTCGATCTCCAGACCTTGTGATCCTCCTGTCTCAGCCTCCCAAAGTGCTGGGATTACAGGCGTGAGCCACCAAGCCCGGCTTAGGGGGTTTCTTTACAGTCTTTCAACTTCAACACAACATCTTGAATTATTTAGTTCTTTTTCACATATCTTTTTTTAAAGAAAATCTTTAATGCATATTTATTAATCTCTAAATTTAGAATGAAATTTTTGTCTTACCTACCTGGAAATGTGTGTAATGTCCACCCTTATTCTGCCTTTTCTGATAACTTAATTATGTTCTATCAAAGATGTCTTTATTAAAAATTAAGCCAAAAATAGAAGCAACTATTTAGATAAGTTAATAACATATCTCAACTTGTAAAAATATGTTTAAATGGCTTGAGTAAAAGCAGAATGTACTGTTTTCTAAATAATCTTCACGATTTCTTTAATTTGTCTTTCTTTTCAACTATTCATCTTGCTTCCTGAGTTCTACTCTAGAACTTTGTAGAATTCTACTCTAGAACTTTGTAGAATTAACTGTTACCACCATATTAACAATACCCACTGATTTTTATCTTTCAATATTAGAAAATTCAAAAAAAGGTTATAAATACAAGTGATATATGCCAGTTTGTTTAAAATTCTACGTGCTAACAACATTTCTATCTGGACTTAAATCCCTGTTGTGACAAAAAAAACCCTACATATGCTGCTGAAAGACAAGATTATAGTTCAGATATGAACTTTCCCACATTAAAAGGAAGAGAGAATTTTATTTAAGCACCATAGTTTATTGTACATTGGAAAATGTATCTCAAGCACAATGTGGTATGCAATTATATACCTTCACTCATTCTGTATCAATATGTTTGTTCCTTTTTCTTATATCAAAATATTGTTACCTAGTAATTCCCATCCTCTTAAATTATAGCAACGACACCAAATCTTTGTCTATGAATACCTGTGCACTAGACATATTTTAAATACTTTAAGCACATGGATTATCTTACTTGCTTTTCACAATAAAAATATATGTAGAAATTCTCTATTTAATTACTATTTACCTAGACACATCTTTACAGTATTTATTAGATGCTACTATGTACCAAATGACATCTTTCGGCAAGGGGGATTGAATGAGGAAGAAATAGAAAGCTTCAACAGAGCAAGAATGATTAAAGACATTAAAGAAGTAATCAAAAACCTTCCAACAAAGAAAAGTCTTGGACCAGATGGCTTCATGGCTAAATCCTAGCAAACATTCGAAGAAATATAAATACTTCCAAACACATATTATGAAGCCAGTATCACCTCGATGATACCTAAGCCAGTCAAAGACCCCACAAAAAAAGAAAACTATAGGCCAATGTCTCTAATTAGCATCATGCAAAATGCTCAACACAATATTAGCAAACTGGATTCAACAACACATCAAGAAGGTTATAGATGAAGACCAAATGGGATGTGCCTTTGGCATGCAAGCCTGGACTTAACAGTTGCAAATTAATCAATGTGATATATCACATTAACAGAATGGAAGATAAAAACAACATAATCTTCTCAATTGACACAGAAAAAGATTTTGACAAAGTTTAACAAACTTTTTTTGATACAAACTAGTTTATTTATAGAAGAAAACTTCCTCAACACGACAAAGCCTAGTTTTGAAGAATCCACAGCTAACAGAAAACAACTGAAAGCTTTCCTATTAACGATGTGGTACAAGGTGGGGATGCTCACTCTTACCCCTTTTATTCAAACAGGACTAGAAGTCCTATCAAAGACAGGTAGAAAGAAATAAAAGAAAAAGAAGTAAAAGCCATGAAAATCAGAAATAAGAAAAGTAAAATGATGTCTATTTACAGATGGTATATTCCTATCCAGAATATGAATTCCAGAAAAAAACTGCTAGAACAAATAAATGAATCCAGCAAATTTACAGGATGTAAAATCAACGTGCAAAACTTAGTTGGATTTCTGTACACACATAATAAACTATCTGAAAAGAATCAAGAAAGTTTCCATTTATGATAGTATAAAAATAGTAGCGAGGAATAAATTCAACCAAAGATGTGAAATACTTGTACACTGAAAACTACAGAGCATTGGTGAAAAAATTGAAGAAGAAATAAATAAATGAAAAGATATCTAATACCTACAAATGGGAAAAAATTAATATTGTAAAAATGTTCATACTACCCAAAGCAATGTAAAGATTTAATGTAATTCCTATCAAAATAATATGTCATTTTTATGGAAGTAGAAAAAAGCAATTCTAAAGTTAATATGAAATCACATACACACAAAAAAATAGAATAGCCAAAGCAATACTAAGAAAAAATGAAGTTACAGATGTAGCACTTCCTTATTTAAAATTATATTGCAAAGCAATAGTTATCAAAAGAATATGATACCTGCATATTTACAGAAACTTAGCCCAGTGGAACAGAATAGAGAACGGACACAGTTTAGCTGTAATAATGCCCATGTATAAGGGCATGACCTGATAGAGATAATGGGATCATGGGGGCAGTTTCTCTCATACTGTTTTTGTGACAGTGAGTGAGTTCTCATGAGATCTGATGGTTTTATAAGGGATTTCCCCTTTGGCTTGGCACTCATTCTCTCTCCTGCCACTCTGTGAAGAGGAGCCTTCTGCATTATTGTAAGTTTCCTGGGACCTCCCCAGCCATACATAACTGTTAATCAATTAAACCTCTTTGTTTAATAAATTACTCATTCTTGGGTATTTCTTCATAGCACTGTGAGAATAGACTAATACAATAAATTGCTACCACAGAGAGTGGGGTGCTGCTATAAGGATACTCGAAAATGTGAAAAAGTGACTTTGAAACTGGCTATCTGTCAGAGGCTGTAACAGTTTGGAAAGCTCAAGAAAAGATAGGAAAATGTGGGAAAGTTTGAAACTTCCTAGAAACATTGAGGACTCAGAAGACAGAAAAAATATGAGAAGGTTTGAAACTTCCTAGACACTTGTTGAATGACTTTGACCAAAATTCTGATAGTGATATAGGCAATAAAGTCCAGGCTGAGGTGGTCTCAGATGGAGATGAGGAAATCATTGGAAACAAGAGTAAAAGAGAGTCACTCTTTCTATGCTTTAGCAAAGAAACTGGCAGCTTTTTGCCCTTGCCCTAGAGATCTGTGAAACTTTGAACTTAAGAGAGATGACTTAGGGTATCCAGTGGAAGAAATTTCTAAGCAGCTAAGCATTCAAGAGGTGACAGAGCATAAAAGTTTGGAATATTTGCTGCCTGACAATGCAGTAGAAAAAGAAAAACCAATTTTCTGGAAAGAAATTTAAGCCTATTGCAAAAAGTTGCATAAGTAATGAGGAGCAAAATGCTAATCACCAAGACAATGGGAAAAATGTCTCCAGAGCATGTCAGAGACGGTCACAGCAGCCCCTTCCATCAGAGGACCAGAGGGCTAGGATGGAAAATTGATGTCCTGGGCTGGGTCTGTAGGTGGAAAGGATTTCCCTCGTGTCAAACAAGACTTTGGATTTGGACTTTTGGGTTAATGCTGGACTGAGTTAAGACTTTGGGGGACAGTTTGGAAGGCATGATTGCGTTTTGTGTGCAGCCTCAGGAGTTGGTGCCCTGCATCTTAGCCATTGCAGGTGTGGCTAAAAGGGGTCAAGGTACAGCTCAGGCCTTTGCTTCAAGGGTATAAACCTCAAGCCCTGGTGGTTTATATGTGGTGTTGGGCCTTCAGATGCACAGAAGTCAAGAATTGATGTTTGGGAACCTCTGCCTAGATTTCAGAGGATAAATGAAAACACCTGGATGTCCAGGCAGAAGTTTGCTGCATGGGTGAAACCCTCATGGAGAACCTCTGCTAGGGCAGTGTGGAAGGGAAATGTGGGGTTGGAGTCCCCAAACAAGGTTCCCACTGGGGCACTGCCTCATGGAGCCACCATCCTCCAGACCTCAGAATGGTAGATCCACTGACAGCTTGGACCATGCACCTGAAAAAGCCACAGGCACTCAATGCAAGCAGTGAAAGAAGCCAGGAGGGAGGCTGTACCCTGCAAAGCCACAGGAGTGAAGCTGTCCAAGGTTGTGGGAGCCCATAACCTTGCATCAGCATGACCTGGATGTGAGATATGGAGTCACAGTAGATCATTTTGGAGCTGTAAGATTTAATAATTTCTTGTTGGATTTTGGACTTGCATGGGGCCTGTAGTCCCCTAGTTTTGGCCAATATTTCCCATTTGTAATGGATGTATTTACCCAAAGCCTTTACCCACATTTTATCTAGGAAGCAACTAACTTGCTTTTGATTTTACAGGCTCATAGATGGAAAGGGTTTGTCTTGTGTCAGATAAGACTTTGGACTTGGACTTTTGGGTTAACGCTGGAATGAGTTAAGACTTTGGGGGACTGTTGGGAAGGCATGATTGTGTTTTAAAATGTGAGCACGTGAGATGTGGGAGGGGTCAGAGGTGGCATGATGGGGTCTGGCTGTGTCCTCACCCAAATCTCATCTTGAATTGTAATAATCCCCACGTGTCAAGGGTGCAATAATTGAATAAGGAGATAATTGGATCTAAATGTAGGACTTGAAGTCATAAAACTCCTACAAGATAACATAGGGAAAAAATATCCTTGATAATCTTTAAGTTCTTGGTGATCAATTTTTTGGCTGTCACACCAAAAGCTCAGGCTACAAAAACAAAAATAAGCGAATGAGACTACATCAAATGAAAAGCTCCTGCATGCCAAAGGAAACAATCAACAAAATAAAGAGGCAAAACACATACTGGGGAAAATTACTATCCAAAATGTATAAATAAATCCTATTATACAATTCATTCATTAAAATACAAAAACTGAATTAAAATGAGCAAAAAACCTGAACAGATCATTTTCAAAATTAAAAAGAACACATAAAAATAACCTACAGGTATATGAAAATGTGCTTAATGTCACTAATCAACAGGGAATGAAAATAAAAATCACTGTTAAATTTCACATAACACCCAAAAGAATGGCTATGATCTAAAAAAGAAGAGATAACACATGTTGACAAGGATATAGATAATAGGAAACTCTAATACATTGTTAGTGTGAACGCAGATAAGTGTAGCCATTATAGAAAACAGTGTGTAGGTTTCTTAAGCAATTAAAAATTGAAGTATTTGATGATCCAGCACCTCCCTCCCCTTTCTTTTTCTTGGTGTATATGCAAAGGAGATGAAATAGTCACTCCTAAAATATCTAGACTCCTGTGTTCATTGCAGCATTTTTCATAATAGCCAAAATATGGAAACAAACTAAATGTCCATCAATAGACATTTAGTTACAGATATGTAGTATATATGAAATGGAATATTATTCAGCCTTCAAAAATAAGGAAACCCTGCCATTTACCACAACATGCATGAAACTGAAGGACATAATGATAAGTAAAATAAGTCAGACACAGAAAACATTGCATGCATGATCTTACTTATATTTGGAATATTAAAAAAAAAAAAAAACTCAAATACACAGATGGAGGGGAAAAAAGCAGTGGTTTCCATAGGAAGGGAGGAGGGTGATGAGGAAATGTAATGAAGTAGGCAAAAAAAAAAAAAAAAATACAAAATAGCAGATATGTAGCATGAGCAAGTTTAGAGAGCTAATGTACAATATGAGTGAGAACTAATGTTAACCAAATTGTATTGTATTAGAAATTTTTGTTAAATAGATTTTCGCTGCTCTTGTCACAGAAATGTATGAGATTATAAACATGTTAATTTGCTTTACATTAGTAACCATTTTTTTATCTATATGTATCCCATAAAATCATGTTGTAAACATGAAATATAAACATGAAAATTCATTTTTTAAAAAAGAATATCTGATAAATATAATATGAAACAGCATACAAAACATTACCTAAAATGAAGAACTAGGGAAGTGTGGTATCAAAGAGTATATAGACAAAAGCAGGAATCAATGGATTTTATTAATAATTGTAAGCCAGATGAAGGGACCAGAATATTCTATGTTATTTTTGAGGAAATGTCCTGATATTCAAAATACAAGTCCATATAATGAAGGAATAATTTTTGCTTTATCTTGGTTTCTGGAAGATTTCAGAAAACATATAATTAGTATAGTTTATTTGAAAAAATGAAGAGTGATTTTCTGCTAAACTTTTGACTAACTTTTACAGAATACTCTCATAATAAGCAGATACTATTGTTCTTTGGCCCTCCAGAGGGTAAACAAAAGAAATGCCATGATCAGACCAAATAAATAAACAAGTAAAACCTGTTGTGATGACTTTTGCTCTCAGTTCGTCCCTTTTTGCTTTGACTGAACCATTTTTACCTCCTGCTAACCATTGCTCTGATGGTGCCTTGTTTTCAGGATCATACCAGTAAAGCCATGTTTAATCTCTTGTTACAGTTCTTTGAAGAAATGCTACAGGATATTGATCCCATTTGTTTAAAATTTCAGTTGAAAGCTGTGTTCTTATGTGCAGTTGATTTTGGTGCAACAATTTCACCCACTGAGTGAAAGATTTGCTAAAGTTTATGTTTTCAATTAGAATTGCATACGTTGAACTAATTGAGATGTCTACGATGTTGGCTATTATTCATGCTGTTAATTGTTGGTTTTTTTCATTTATGGTACAAATGAAATTATTTTTTTCTTCACTCCTGTAATCTCGGAATTTTGGGAGGTTGAGATGGGAGGACTGCTTGAGCCTAGCAGTTCAAGACCAGCCTGTACAACATAGTGAGACCTTATCGCTACAAAAATTTAAATAAAAATAGTTGGGCAAGGTGGTATGCACCTGTAGTCCCAGCTACTTAGCAGGCTGAGGTGGGAGAAATGCTTGAGTCTGGGAGGTTAACACTACAGTGAGCTGTGATTGCACGCCTGCACCCCAGCTTGTGCGACAGAATGATATCCTGTCTCGGAAAAAAGAAAAAGAGAGAAAGATAGGGGGAAAAAAAACCAGAATGGAAGGTAGGGAAGAAAAGAGGAAGGAAGGAAAGAAGGAAGGAAGGAAGCAAGAAAGGAAGGAAGGAAGAAGGGAGGAAGGAAGGAAGGAAGGAAGGAAGGAAGGAAGGAAGGAAGGAAGGAAGGAAGGCAGCAAACAAGGAAGAAAGGAAGGAAGGAAGGAGGGAAGGCAGGAAACAAGGAAGGAAGGGAGGGAAGGAAAAATTACGATGATGGCCTGCCACTGCCGGATTTGTCTTAAAATCATCTTAACCTTTCTGAAAAAAATGTTATCTATCTGTAAACTGCTGATTTCTTTGTCTCCATAAACTTTTCAAAAAGCATCAGTGATTTTCCCATTCTTCAACCCAGGTTTCACCACAAATTTGATGTTTATTTTTGTCTCAATTTTAGCAGAAAGCATGATGCTCTGATAGGGGCTGTTCTCAAACTATTGTTACCCTTCTTAATGCCTAAAACTAGGTCCCTTTTGGACATAGTAACAAGTGAGTATGAGTTTATTTGGTGCAAAAAATATTGAAATCCATGCACAGTTTCATAAGAATGTTTATGAAACATATGTTGATCCTTATTAACAGAATCTTTGTGATAGTGATATTTGCCCTATCAGCTTTGGCTAGGCCACAGAATTTAGACAACAAATTTAGAGGAAATAGAAATAAAACCACACTTAACCATGTCAAAGAAAAAAATCGCTTGTCTTGAGAGTGCAGAGTAGAGAAATAAATTATGTAAGAAAAGCTTTGTATGTTCTTACATAACCTGTATGTTGAATAATTCCTTTTAATATATCCAAATTTGTTTTTGTCACTCACTGCCTCTTTAAAATATACTTAGCGAAGTAACTGTCAGGGTGTTTCTTCTCATTTGTAAATAACATTTGTTCTAGAGGTACTTTTATTATTATCACAGACACAATTTAGTAATTAGAATGTTCAATCCAAGATATTAATTTCAACTCTGAATTTGAATTTAATAGCATATTTCTAATCCATTCTAGCCAGCCTGTTTTAAGCTGTAAGCCTTCAGGATTAAAAATAGGTATAATGAATTTTTTTATTTTTAAAGTTCTCTTATTAAAAAAATTCCCTCTCCCGCCTTCTTTTATAGATGCTATTTTCAAATTAATGGCATTTCTTGTTTTAACTATCGTTGAGTACTAGGGGCATGACATACATTGGGGGAGAGTTTCTTCTGTGAATTCTTCTGAGGTTTCCTGCTAGCCCTTTCTCTTTTGCCATTCTCTTGACCATGGCAAATTAACCTCTCTTCTAACTGATCTTGACTACTGTTTCTTGAGCTCTGGGGATGCATCTTTAGCTTTTTACTGCTGAATTCCCTCCATGACTCCAGGTGGCGCTATTGGACAAAAGTCAAGATGGCTTGCTCTTCGCACAGCTCAAGTCCACCAAGAAAGAATCATAGCCGGGCGCGGTGGCTCAAGCCTGTAGTCCCAGCACTTTGGGAGGCCGAGACGGGCGGATCACGAGGTCAGGAGATCGAGACCATCCTGGCTAACACGGTGAAACCCCGTCTCTACTAAAAATACAAAAACTAGCCGGGCGAGGTGGCGGGCGCCTGTAGTCCCAGCTACTCCGGAGGCTGAGCCAGGAGAATGGCATAAACCCCGGAGGCGGAGCTTGCAGTGAGCTGAGATCCGGCCACTGCACTCCAGTCCGGGCAACAGAGCGAGACTCTGCCTCAAAAAAAAAAAAAAAAGGAATCATAAAAGCATTCATTGTTGAAACACATACAGGGAGTGTAGGCCCATCCCAAATCGGTGACCTCCTCTAAAGAGTTATATTAAGTCCTTCTCTCTTGTGCAAGGATTCCGAGGTAAGAGTCAGACTTAGTTCATTCTGCCTCCTAGATGAAAGAATTGTATATTAAGCTCTGCATAGATCTCGGTGAGAGTCCACACCCCAGAAGAATGTTTGAGTCCAGGATGAAGCCCTCCTCTCTGTAGCAGAGGAAATGAATATCACATCACATTCTTATCTAAAGATATCTTCTTCCCAATATCGTCTCTTAAAAAAAAACCTCTCCTTTTACTTTTTCTTGCCTTTCTTTTATACTTGAGGTGAATGAATCCCAACCCTGATACCAATTTTATTATCATCTTATATTTACTCTGTAGTTTCCACACATGGCGATTTGCCCTGGAATTTTATATTTACTATGCCTTTTAGATGTATAATAAATATACATGTATAGATGTAGATGTACTATAGCAGAAATACATTTATATCAACTACACATTGGAGTCACTTACGAAATCTCAAAATTAGTAAGGTATTATTATAAAATTAACAAGCTGTTACAAAAATTTTAATCATATAATAGTGAAATGACACTGGCTTCATAAGGCGTCTTGCATACTTAAGTATATCTAGATGCACTTACGAGAAGCATTTGAGCAAGAACATGCCAAGAGATTAAGTGAAGCATAAAAGAATCAGGCACAGGCCGGAAGAGACAATCTGTTTCTGACATTTAGACTCCTGGAATAGGACTTCTATTGGAAGAGAGCAATTCTGCTTAATATAAAATAGTTTCCTGCAGGACTTGTTCATTCACTTATTCACTCATAAAATAAACATAAATATCTTGTATGTACCAACGACGGCTGGAGCAGCCACTGTGAAGACATTGTCTTTGGCGGAGGAGGTCTGGCCAGGGCTGCTCACTCCACGGAGCTGGTGGAGCCAGAAACAGGCAAAAACCCCACCCACTTCTGAGTTGGTGGGGCAGGAGCACCGCCCTCCTGGGCACAGCTGCAGTCACCCAGCCGAGGCTGTGGACCCAGGTATCCCTGCGCTCCAGGGGACCTGGGAAGTCCCTGCCTCCACAGATTCAGAAGTGCCTGCTTCCACTGCATGGCCTCACCCTACTCCCAGTGCCGCTCCAATTTCAAAGCAAAATTGAGGTTGAGTGACGGTGCTGTCACCACCCGGCCAGGTGTGCCTGTGCTCAGGACATCACTGACACACCAGTACCCTGTCGCCTTGGCGCCCTCTGAGCTTTGGGCACCAACGAGCATGGGAGCAAGGCTGAGGGGTGGCTGAGGGCAGCTAGATGTGAACATGCAGTTATCCGTCAGCACAAATAGCTTGGGCGCCATTGGCACTCTGGATAGCAGGTTTATGGTGGTAGGAGACAGACAGTCTCCAGGGCAAAAGGGGGCAGGTCCCCAGTAAAGCCCCACCTTCAAGCCAGGGAGGGCCTGAAGCATGGAAGCTGGGCTGCCACTTCTGTGGTCTGGAGTGAGAACTTACCGTGCTTTTTCCAGGCCCGCCCATGGTCACCCATGGTCTAAGCAGCGCGTGCTTCCTCCCCTCTGAAACCTGTAGAAACCCTGGACCCAGCCACAGGTAGATGATGATATGACCTGCCTGCAAAAGGAGCTACCCACTTCAGGTCTCCTGAGAGCTGTACTATCGCTTAATAAAGTACCTCTTTGCCTAGCTCACTCTCCAGTTATTTGCATACTTAATTCTTCCTAGACACGGACAAGAATTCAGAACCCGCTGAATGGTGTGACTGAAAGAACTATAACACAAACAAAGCTGAAACACACTCCTTCCTCACCACGTTGGGGCGAAGAGAAGGAGAGAAGAGAGAAAAAGAGAAGAGCTGCAGCGCTTTGGGGAGCCCAGACATAGGAGCTCCTTGAGCCAGGGCTATGACATCCCCTTTGGGGCAATGTGGTTCTTGGCATCTTCTAGTTTCTGGGCCCCACTGCATTCCCCAGTGCCAGCAGTGGAAGCTGCTTGTGGTACGCCTGGTCCAGCTGCAGCCTCGGAGGGCGCTGCCTCCCATGCTGGTACCTAGAGCTGTCCAACGCGGCGGCCAGAGTGTCTAGCTGTGAGCAGCAGCTGGACCCCACACTCGCTCACTCACCTCTCACCGCTTTGTGCCTGGCTTGCCCTTGGCAGGTGTGGGATCAGGGCCAGTATCACGAGCCGAGCACAGCCTGCCAGGATGAATGGGTGGAATGAGCCCAGTGTGCCTGAGCAAAACTGAGGCCAATGCGCCACCAACCACAGAAGCTTCCAGCTGGCAAAGCAGCACTCTGCGTATCCCATGACACCCACCTGTGTGCAGTGAGCTAACACACTGTGCAAGAATAACAAATATTGGTCAGATTTCACAGAAATAGTGATATAACGTTTCTAAGGAAAAGTTCATTTGGTATCCTCCAAGCCTTATTAGATGAGTTTAAAAGTAGCATTGTAAAATGCAGGAGCATAATCATCTTTGTCTTCTGATCTGCTACTTAATGTTGGTTTAAATTGCTTATAGTAAGTCCTAGTTATGATTTGAGATGTAAATTTTTGTTCTATTAATGATTTCTTCAGAATTTCAAATGAGAATTCAAGTCAACATAAATAAATCACTTTAAAAATTATCTGTGCTTTTCATGGCACAATTTGGTGATCTCAAAGACATTCAATTAGTCATAGCATTTAAGAGAAAAAATATTTCGCTTTCAGTGATGACAAATCGTTTAATTATAAAGTTAATTACACAAAAACATGAAACTAGTAATCAATTCCCTAATATATTATTTATACAAATGCAATATCAAAAAGTTACTAATTAAGTATAAACATTAAAATATTGATGAATTAGGTCATAAATTAACATAATAGCATATTAATATACAGGTTTGATTATTTGCTGAAACTAAATCCCCACTTAAAACACAAAAACAGGCCAGGTGCAGTGGCTCACTCCTGTAATCCCAGCACTTTGGGAGGCGCAGGCGGGTGGATCACCTGAGGTCAGGAATTCGAGATTAGCCTGGCCAACACGGTGAAACCCCATCTCTACTAAAAATTCAAAAAAAGTTAGCCTGCATGGTGGCAGGTGCCTGTAATCCCAGCTACTGGGGAGGCTGAGGCAGAAAAATAGCCTGGACCCAGGAGGCAGAGGTTGCAGTGAGCTGATATTACACCATTGCACTCCAGCCTAGGTAACAAGAGTGAAACTCCATCTCAAAAACAAAACAAAACAAAAGAAACAAACAAAAAAAAATGTTGCTACAAGCAAACAAACAAAAATTTATTGAATTTAGCATACTTTCTTTAGTGTCTGGTATGTGATGCTTGCATTCTTTCATCAGCTTTCATTTTACTGTTCAAACAACTGAATTTATACAGTGCGCAGTGGGGTTCCATGGTCTTGGGCTAGCAACAATACATTACTTAATTATTTGTTGACCTCTGTTTTTTCCACCTTAACTTGAAAACATAAAATAGTAAAATGATTTGCTAATTCAATGAATCATAAACATAAAGGTAATTCCATTTACTGAACTCATACTATCATGTCGCCATTATAGTTAAAGTTGACTCTGTAGTCCTAAGTTGGTCATTGGAAGGATGCAGAAAACACCAGTATTAATTATTTAAACTTGTAATTGAAGTAGATACATATACTTAAATATTTTCAGGACAACAACTAAGAAGGAGAATAAAGAGGAAGAAGAAGAAAAGGAGAGAGAAGGAAGGGGAGGTAAAAGAAGAAGAAGGAAGAAGACACTTTCAGAAACTTGAGGAACATATGGCTCCCTGAGAGACAAGGATTTAGACACTGGGGTACCTTTGTACTGTAGGTTAGTTTATAAAACAGTATTTTATTTTATATTAGGATCTATAACCAATGTATTTCTTTTCAGTTTTATGTTCTTATTTTGAGATATTTAATATATATTACACATATGACATGTGTATAAGTTACAAAGCACAAAAGAGTGACTGAGGGACTGGACGCAGTGGCTCATGTCTGTAATCCCAACATCTCAGGAGGCTGAGGTGGGAAAGCCACTGGAGCTTGAGAGTAAGCTCTGAAAGTATCTCATCTAGATATGTGCTAGATGCAGGTACCATAGTTGGTCTGTTCAAATTCCACCTAACTGTTTTTTTATCAGGTATATGTAATATTGAAATTTATTTTTCAAGCAACTAAGAGTTTGCTTATGAGCAAAGAACAATGAATATAAAAACAGAATTTTAATGAATAGCTTGTTGTTCGCACATTGACAGCTATTTCAAAATGCCTTACAAAACTTTATGTCAATCAAATAAATTATACACATGGCTTTAAAATAGTCATATAAATATTTCCTCATATTATTGATTTTTTCTGTGCTCATATAATATTTTTTGGCAGGAAGGAGGTTTGGAAATTCAATAATATCTTCTTATTTCCATTTTATGTTCCTTTGTCTCACTATACATTTGTATAGCAGGAGATAATCAACCTTTTACTAATGTTGTCACTTGAGTTTGAATTAATAATATATTACAAATATATCACTTTATACTGGAAGATTCTACTTACCGAAATCATGACATTTTATAGTCCCTTGGTTCTACTTCTTTTATTCAAAGATATTTGAAAGTCAGATTCTTAACATTAGAACTGTTTTGACAGAGGTGGATACGTAACCTAAATTTAACCAGTCTAATTGCCTAGCATAAAAATGTAAAATGAGGACAGTTCATATGGATTGGTTATGAAAGATATTGGCCCACAGGAGCCAGCATCTATCAACTATGAGAACAGGGGAACAGAGAAGACTAGTGGTGTCCGGCACCTATCAACTATGTGGTGGCCAGCATCTATCAACTATGAAAATAGGTGGCTAGCACCTATCAGCTATGATGCGGTGGCCAGCATTTATCAACTATGAGAATAGGTGGCCAGCATCTATCACTAAGTGGTGGCTAGCTTCTATCAACTATGAGAAGAGGGGAACAGAGAAGACCAGTCCAGAGAGAACAAAGATTTAATCAAAGGAGAGAAATAAACATGAAAATGGAAATGAACTTCTAAGTGCTTTTATGGCATAGGTTCAATCCCTTCTTGAGTGCTTACTGACATTGTTTGTGGTCCTTTTTTTTTAATATTTCATCTTTTGTTTCTTGAATTTATTTTATTATTTGCAAACACAAGGGCCCAACTAATTTTAATCTAAGCTTTGGATAAACATATAAAAGTGAAATTTCACTACTAGCAGGATTATTCCTACAAGATCTACTGTGTGCCTCTAAGCAAGCTACTTAACTTGTTTTGTATAAATCCAAGTAACAATATTCCTACCTGTTGTACCAACTACATGAGTTAATACTTGTAAAATGCTTAGAATACTGAATAGTGCCTTGCACATACTAAACACTATGCAAGTGTTGGCTCTTGTTTGTATCCTCTCTATTTTGTAAGCGTTTTTCATTTATTCCATACTATATGCTACATTGTAATGCACCAGGAAGCAAACAGTCCCTTTGATGGAAGTGGCTCCTGTTTAAATAGAAATGGTCTGCTGTATTTTTTTAATGGAGAGGAGAGGGAAGGAAGGAGAAAAAATTAAACCATCGCTCATCATAGATCAGTGTTTTATTGCACAAATGAATAACTTACCCTTTAAAAAGAACATTTAAGTAAAACTTTTAAAGATATTTTTCCCACATTTTAGGTTGCTGTTTCTAACATGTAGGGCATTGTCATTTTGGAAATAAACCAAATAATCCTCAATAGTCATGTTTTTCAAAAGTATCCATCTTTAAACATGTCACAATTTCTCCCTGTGGTTTTACTTTCAACATGATCTGCTGTCTTAATATGAAAAGGCATTTGAAATGAGCTTAGTTCACTATTAATGAAATGTGTCTCAGGATCACAGTAATTTTTTGTCTGCAGTGAAGTACTTCCTTTCGATTCTTATACTTCTCTTGAAGAACTGATGTGTTCAGCTTTAAATAATAAACTAAACTGCTCTCTCTTGTGTCAGAATGCAGACCAGGTGGCCAGGAAGATAACACGACAACTTTAGGAAGGAATTTTCTACTCTTTCATGCCTTATGAACTATATACCTTCATTCCTCTTCAAATGCTAGCAAGCAAAACAAAAATGTTCTTATAAAAGGATGGAAGGAAAAAACAGATTTCAATTCATTATGGCCAATTCAGAAGCAAGCATGACCATATATTTCCAACACCAATCCAAAGCTTCACCTCTTTAGAAGCAAGGAAAAAGCTAAAGAATATGTATATGTAAATACACACACACACACACACACACACACACACATATATATGTACACACACACATATGCAGAGGGAAAGGAGGACCTAAAATAAAAGTCCTATACTTCTTCAACAGACTAATGGACCCTCTTTTGGGTAAAAGTCTCCAAAGTTTTAATTCCTGGTCATGATAGGACAGAGGCTGACCATGTCCCATTTGCTGCTACCCACCTTTCCCTTACTAATCATTAGTAGATTTTATCAAAGGGTTGACTTGAGAAGAAGAAAAGACCAGAGGACTTCTTTGCTTACCTCATTCAACCACCAGTGCCCTCCTCCTGATTTTGTGATTCTGACATCACAGCCATCCCAGGCTTCAAAGAGCCTCTTGAAGGATGACTGCTGGCTACCGACCAGTTGAGATGGATCTCCTGAGATTATGCAGGTCCCTGGACTTGGCCATATACTTCACCTTTTAACCTATGGGACTTAATGATAATGCATTTAAATGTTAAATCTCCACCCCAATGTGAATATGGATCATATGTTGCTGTATGTTTCATATATGTAAACCTAATGCGCATGCACAGCTTATGTCCATGAATATTCATAACCTTCTCCTGTACCCTATAGAATAAGTATGTCCTGCTTTCCCATACAGCAGAAATACTCACCTCTATTTTGTCCCCTTTGAAGCTGTATTAGTTTGTTCACACTGCTGATAAAGGCATACCCAAGACTGGGCAATTTATAAAAGAAAGAGGTTTAATTGGACTTACAGTTCCACATGGCTGGGGAAGCTTCACAGTCACGGCGGAAGGCAAGGAGGAGCAAGTCATTTCTTACATGAATGGCAGCAAGCAAAAAGACAGAGCTTGTGCAGGGAAACTCCCATTTCTAAAACCATCAGATCTCGCAAGATTTATTCGCTATCACCAGAACAGCACAGGAAAGAGCTGCCCCCATGATTCAGTTAACTCCCACCAGCCTCCTCCCACAACACGTGGAAATTCAAGGTGAGAGTTTGGTGTGGACACAGCTAAACCATATCAGAAGCATGCTTTATGGTCTCTGCTAGAGGCTTGCTTCCGTCCTGCAGGTTGTAACCCACCTAGAAATAAACTTCTTTAGTTTGCTGACTTTCTTTTTCAGTTGACTCTATAGATATAGATAGATATAGATAGAGGATACAGATATTTCAACCTGAATAAGCAACATGGAAAATGGAGCTAGGGGTTCTATCTCTAGGCTACTAAGAAAGAAATGGGAACTTATGATGCTTATCAACATTGGAATAAAATTTAAAGTTACTAGGAAAACTGCTAACGTATAGAAAATAGATTGAAATGTGTTAAGGTCACTTTTTTTCTGTAAAGGTGTTGCTTGGGTTTTGTGAATCTGGCATGACTCGATGTGTGTAGTCTGATTGATAGACTTGTTGGCACACTTGTAACATTTCTCTAGTGGTGACTCTTGAATTCTTCCTCCTCTCTCGAATACACTGTATGAAAATTGAGAGTGTCTGTAGTCATCTTAGTTGTTCAATTTGCACCCAGTCTGTTTGAATTGAGTACTCCTCGGAAGTTGGGGGTTGTATTATTTTCTGTTGTAACACATTACCACAAACTTAGTGCTTTAAAGAAAAATTTAATATCGTATAGCTCTGTTGGTCAGAGTCGGGCACAAGTCTCACTGGGCTAAAATCAAGGAACAGGTGGAACTGTGATCATTTCTGAAAACTTTAGGTGAGGATTCCTGACCTTGTCATTTCCACCTTCTTGAGGCTACCGTCAAGTCTTGTGGCTCACGGCCTCTTCTTCCATCTTCAGAAGGGAGATTTGAACCCTCCTTAACACTGCATCACTCTGACTTCCTCTTCTGCATTTCTCTTCTGCTATTAAATAATAACATTGCCCCTTCCCTCACTGAGATATTGTAGGATAATCTTTTTATGTCAAGGTCAGCTGTTTATCAAACTTAATCCCACCTGCAACCTCAATAGACTTTTTTATAAAATATAATGTATTTATAGGTTCCTGGGATTAGGACATTGACATCCCTGGGGTCAGAGGGTGTCTTATTCTGCCTCTCACAGAGAACATATTTGCCCTCTGTGTTGTTTAGCTTGTATTATTCCGTGCTAACTTTCACAAAAACATCATAATTTAATCACTAAGTGTCTCTATTTGAGGAAAATTACACTTACAAATATATTATAGAACCATTACTTGATATTCATGCCAAGACTGGTTATTGTCAATAAAAGAATAATTATTGGAAAAATGCTTTCATTTCAAAGTGAAATGAGTAACAAAATGTGGATGCAAATTCACGCTAGTTATTAAAAATCAAAATAATGAGTGTCATATGTAGTATTGATTATTTCTTTGATGAACTCAGTTTGGAAATTTTATAAACAGCCAAGCAAACTGAGAATATGGCCACATGATAAAACTAAACAGGATGGTTTAAAGACATACAGATACGCTAACTTGAAGGGAAAAATAGAAGGTTAAATCCAATGTCGAACAGAGCAAACAAATCAGTTGTTAATTTTAGATTTAAAAACCATTATCTTCTTTAAAGACCTTGACAAATCATGTACCTAAGTAACAGTAACTCAGTTAAGCATGCCATGCATGAAACACAACACTCCATTCTATTTTTTCATTGTTTGCAAAATTAAATTTTAATTTAAGTAATACTTTGCTAGAAATAACAAAAATAACCAACACAGCAATCTTACTTAAGCAGGACTTTAGGCTTTCTCTGCTCATGACATAAAGTAAAACTAATCACAAGCATTCACTATGCATGAGAAGCTAAGATTTTATATAGTTTAATTAATGTAACCTTCAGGTAATTAACACATATTATCATTCTCTCTTTATAGGTGTAAAAACCTGAAGTGCTGAGAGGTTAAGTAACTTACTTAGAAATACCTATGTTGTGAAAGGTAGAGATAGCCTTTCTAACCCATGCATCCTGGCTTCATAACTTCAACTATTAAATGGTTCCCTACTGCCTTCTAACATGGGTAACATACAAGTCTTTTCCCTCTTAAATGTAAATATTTTCCCTCTTAAATGTAAGATGCCCAAAAGCTTATATTGTTGAAATTTAATCAGTTATCATGAGAATTAAGAAAAAAATATATAATTTCTTTCTCATGTTATTGTATAATTTATCAAACTTTGCATGTTTTAGATTGTCATCATTCTGTTCTTCCTAGGGTGAGCTATGGTATGTTTCATTATTCATTCAACTTCTACATTTTCAGCCTCAAAATTACAAACCTCAATGCTTTCTAAATGTAAACAATGTAAGTTTTTTTTTACAGCTTGGAAATAATGAGAGTCAGTCAGTTAAAATGTTCTTTATTTCATTGGGCCTGGATATGTATGCCTGCTGTCATTCTTACTCAGCTCAATACTTTGGAGAGAGGACGAGGTCAAGATGGTCATTTAATAGTTAGGGTTAGGGTTAGGGTACAGCAGTATAACAAGTTGCAATAAACTGAGCAGTGTAAAACACAAGTTATTATTTTACTGTTTCCGTGGGTCTGGAACCAGGATATGGATTTGCTAGGTCTTTTGCTCAGGGTATCCCTGGGCTGAAATCAAGGGACTACAATTCCATTTTAGGTTTGGAGTCTTTTTTCCGAGTGGTTTCTTGAATAATTCATTTACTTCTAGCTATAGGACTGCAGTTTCCAGCTCCAAGAATCAACCCCATTGTTTTCGATCTTGTGGTCTTTTTGGTATCATAATAGTCTGCTTCGTCAAAGCCAAGAAATGAGTGTCTATCATGTGATGCTTCACTTTTTAAAAAATGGCTCAGCTCAGTAAATCAGTACACAAAATAGTCTCCATTTTGATTCACTACAAGTAAGTTGATCATACGAATGATATCCCATTATATCCACGTTTCCTTACACAGAAGAGGAAGGGTTGTATGGAGAATATGTACCCAGTGTCAGAATACTTGAGGCATCTTAGAATGCTGTTTACCACACATCATTTTCCAAATTTGATACAAACATTATAAACCATCCTTCTTCCAAGTGCCTAGACAAAAAAGATTTTAGTCTTAAAATTCAGTAAAGTGATGGAAGAAGTTTTAATATCCATTATTGATTATTATGTATATTTTCAAATGTAAAATACTAAAGTCTATTTTGTTTATTTGGAATGTAGTGTCTTTTTTTGCTGTGAAGATGTTTCACAGTTGAAATTTAGCATTCTTATTCTATGTCAAACTGTCATTTGAGAATTTGAATATAAACAATATGCAATGTGTTTATTTTTATATTTATTTGTGGTATTTTAATTCTGAGTTTTCTTATATATACTAAGTTAACATTATTTAATTTATTGAAAGTTGAAGACTTCATTTAGTTTAAAAAGCAAATAATCGATCTAAATTAATAAAAAATGAAGACAACAGCTTAAATCTGATTAAAACTTCTAAGAATTTAAGGAATTGGGAATATTTTACTGAACCAAAGCTGCTTGTGCTTTATAGCAGGGGTTCTCAACCCTTGGGCCATGGACCATAACCTGCCAGTGGTCTGTTAGGAGCTGGGTCACACAGCAGGAGGTGAGCGTCAGGCGAGCTAGCATTACCATCTGAGCTCCACCTCCTGTCAGATCAGTGGTGGCGTTAGATTCTCATAATAGCTTGAACCCTATTGTGAATTGTGCATGCCAGAGATCTAGGTTGCACACTCCTTATGAGAATCTAATGCCTGATGATCTAAAGTAAAACAGTTTCATCCCAAAACCATTCCCCCAGCGTAAAAATTGTCTTCGACGAAACCCGTCTCTGCTGCCAAAAATGCTGGGGACTGCTGCTTCATAGAATGTAGCTAGATCTACTATCGTGGCTCAGTAGCAGAAAAATCTAATCACTGTTTGGGGGTCTCTTTGAGTGAGAAAGAAACTTAGGGTCAGACTAACATGGGAAATAAAAAAAGGAAAATACAGTGTTAAATTTTACACTTTTTTCTTGAGTCTACAAAAAATATTTTCTTATGATGAGTAAATCGACTTTTAATCATATGCTCACTACACAGGTGCCAGGGAAATATTCCATCCAGCAAAAAATATTTTCCAACTTCATGGCTGCAACAAAAATATTTGCTAAAGTATGGAATTATCTCCCCTATTGGGACTGAGAGGCTAAGCAGGGGAAAGCCTTATGTATTATGGCAACTCCTGTGATCATTTTGAGACTTTGAATGTGTTACATTACAAATTTCACCTGATGGTGTTCCACTAAGATGACATATGGCCACAGCAGATGCTAGCCTACAACTTGACCTGGAACTGAAAGTCCATTGTAAAGATAAACAATTTTAGCACTCTTCTAGATAATAGATAATTTGACTAAAAATGCATCTACTTATTATTCATAGAGGATTGTCATGAATTTTTTGAATACACATTTTTAACAACAGAGGTTTAATGATTTATTAGTTCACATAAGGCAATTAGTTCTCATGCAACAAAATTAATTCTCACATTTAATTATCTTTTGATCACCTAGTTCTCTATAATTCAGAATATCATTTCTCAAGAAACAATGTAATAAATAGCGCTTATATTCTCAAATTACTCTGTTCTCTTTATTCAATTTATAATTTATCCAACACAATGCAAGTTAATAACAATATGGTTAAGTATATAATAGCTGTGATGATTGTTGAGTAAATTGCTATAAAATAAAACAAACTACTTGTAAAAGTCCTTAGTAGAGTCAAGTACTAGTAATTAAGGAAGACCAGTTAATTAGATATAAACAGAATTTTTGGTTACCCACTTGGCTTTTAAATAAAAATCATACTAGGTTTCATTAAGTATAATTTTACTGCAAATCATCTACTTTGCATTTTTATAAAGTATATCCATCACTGTTTATAATTTGCATAAGCATTAGCTCTGATTAGTATACAGTGCTATCTCCCAAGTAAAGAGAGAAGTTCTGATTTTATTGCATTTAGCACAGGCCTATTATGTAATGCGTTTTCTTTCAGATTTTATATTTGTCATTGGTTCCTGAGGTCATTAATTCTCTGTGCCATCTGAATTTCCCATATTTTGGATTTTTTCCGCCATGTGAATTTTTTGTGTGGATGTTCTTTGCAGCTGTTTACGTTGTTGCTGCTGTTGTTTCTTCCCCCCTTCAGTAGGATTCTTTTGTTTCAGTTATGTTCTATTGAATAACAAGTTATGTCAAGAGTTAATGGTTTGAAAACAAATTATTATCTCTTATGATCATATGGGTTGACAGTGCTCAACTTTGTGGAACTTGCCTTGCATTACCAATGTCATGTGTATGTGATCAGATGGTAGTGCAAATTCAGACTTTGTGGTACCAAGAAACACAGATTTCCAATTATTTCAAGATGGAATTTTTATTTTTACTACTAATTGCTTAATACATATAGGCATCTTGTCTTCTCCTTCAACTGAAACGTGGTTGTTGACCTTCCTTTTCATGTAGAATTTAGTTCTTTTTTTTTTTTAATGGTAAAAGGTAAATTTTGTTTTTCTTTTCTATATGAATATTCTGTATTTTCAGGGTGGCTTGTTGGAAATATTTTTCTTCCATTAAATAATTTCACAAAGTAATTAAACACAAATGTGAAGTCATCTCATTCTTCATTCTCTATTTTGTTCTATTAATCTGTCTATTCCCATCACATAGGCCACACTATCAGGTCAGCTTACGTCAAGCAATTAATCAGATGCTCTAAAACACTTTCATTTTCAAGTAGATTTTCACTATTGTAGGTTCATTATGTTTCCATAAAAATTTTAGAATCAGCTTGTCAAGTATAACAAAAAATACATATCATTTTTATTTGGATTGTTTTGAAATTATATATCATAAAGAGAGTACAGATATCTTAGCAATATAGTCATCAAATAATGAACATCGTATGCACTAATTAAGGCTTATTACCTTTATTATTTATTGTCCGTAATTAGGGTTTTCTTTATTTCAGCAATTTTTATAGTATTTGTTTCTTCATTGAAACAAACAATAAATTGATCACAAGGATTTCCCATATTTTGTACTTTGTAAATACTATTTTTTATATTGTATTTCCCATTTTTAAGAAGTGTAGAACCAGGTGCAGTGGCTCATGCCTGTAATCCTATCACTTTGGGAGGCCAAGGCTGGCTGATTACCTGAGGTCAGGAGTTCGAGATCAGCCTGGATAATATGGTAAAACCTCATCTCTACTAAAAATACAAAAATTAGCCAGGCATGGTGGTGCACGCCTGTAGTCCCAGCTACTCAGGAGGTTGAGGCAGGAGAATTGCTTGAACCTGAAAGGCAGAAGTTGCAGTGAGCCAAGCTCACACCACTGTACTCCAGTCTGGGTGACAGAGGGATTAAAAAAAAAAAAAAAGAAAGAAAGAAAGAAAAAAAGAATAGAAGTGCAAATAAATTTTGTATGTTAACTTTGTATCTGCAATTTTGTTAAAAATAGTTTTTAGATATACAGTCATTTATAGATTACTTAGGACATCTGCCTTCTTCTTTTAAAATTTCTCTCTTTATTGCATTGGGTAGCATCTCCAGTATAATGTTTATTTAAAATAATAAGACAGAACCATCTTTCTTATTTCTCTTCTTAGGAAGAATATGTTCAGTTCATTTTTCAGTTATACCAATTTGAATGATAGCTGTAGGTTTTTTAAAGATGTTATTTAATGTACTGAGAAAGTTTATTTCCTTTGAGAAATAAACAAATTTTTTACAGAAATTTTTTCACATGAATGGGTATTACATTTTGTCAAAGGCTTTTTAGTATCTATCAAGAAGATTATATAATGTTTCTATTTTTATCTGTAAATGCTGTAAACTGCATTCATCTTCAAATATAAATTAAGTTGCATATTTAGGAAAAAGTAGATTATATATTGTACTATTTGCTATACTAGAATATCTTAAGAATATATTAGGGCATATATATATATATTTCCTCACTATTTGATTCATCTAAATGAAGATTTTAAATTTTATTCACCTTTCGAATAATCCAATTTTGATTTCATTGTTTTTCTCTGTCATTTCACTAGTTTATTAATGTCTGCACTTATCTTTCTCATATCACCTATTTTAGTATTTCTTTTCTGTAATATATGAGTTTGTAGTATTTTTTTCCCAAGACACTTTATATCCCCAAATTTAGATAAGTTGCATTTTAATCCTCATTTAGGTCCAAATGAGTTCTACTATCTTTGTTATTTTATATTTGACACATGTATACTTTGTAATAGTTTGTTAGTTTACAAATATTTAAAAGTTTGAAAGATGTCTTTCTGGCTTATTTCACAAATATTTAAAAGTTACGAAGATATCGTTCTGGCTTATTTTCACTTAATATCATGACCTCCACTTCCATCCATGTTGTTGCAAATAACAGGTCCTCATTCTTTTTTATGGCTGAATTGTACCCCATTGCATATAGATATCACTTTTTCTGTATTTATTCATCTCTTGAGGAACACCTAGGTTGCTTCCAACTCTTGGCTGTTGTGAATAGGGCTGCAATAAATGATTGCAGTGCAGATATCTCTTTGATATACTGATTTATTTTGCGTATACACGTTAACAGCAGGATTGCAGACTCATATCCTAGTTCTATCTGAGAAACCTCCAAACTGTTCTCCATAGTGGAGGTACTAATTTACATTGCCCCCAACAGCTTAAGAAATTTCCCTTTTCTCCATATCCTCACCAGCATTTCTTATTGCCAATTTCTCGGATAAAAGCCATTTTAGCTGGGGTGAGATAATATCTCATTGTAGTTTTGCACAGAAAGGCAGATTTTACATGTTCTCACTTATTTGTGGGGCTAAAAATTAAAACAATTTAATTCATGGAGACCGAGAGAAGAATGACCATTAACATAGGCTAGCAAAGATAGTGGTGGGAGAGATGGATAGAGGGATGGTCAATGAGTACAAAAATATAATTAGATAGAATGAATAAGATCTAGTCTTTGATAGCTCAACAGGGTGACTTTAGTCAACAATAATTTATTGTACATTTAAAAATAATTAAAAGAATATAATTGAATTGCTTGTAACACAAAGAAAGAATAAATACTTGAGGAGATTAACCCTGATGTGATTATTATGCATTGTATACCCATATCAAAATATTTCATATATAACTTAAGATGGATTAAAGACTTAAATGTAAGACCCAAAACCATAAAACCCTAGAAGAAAACCTGGCAATACCATTCAGGATATAGGCATGGGCAAAGGCTTCATGACAAAAATGCCAAAATAATAGAAACAAAAGCCAAAATTGACAAATGGATCTATTTAAACTAAAGAGCTTCTGGACAACAGACAACAAAATAAACTGTTATCAGAGTAAACAAGGCAACCTATGGAATGGGAGAAAATTTTTGCAATCTAACCATTTGAAAAGGCGCTGATATCCAGAACTTGCAAGGAACTTAAACATATTTACACAAAAAAAAGCCCCCATCAAAAAGTTGGCAAAGGATATGAACAGACACTTCTCAAAAGAAGACATTTACTCAGCCAACAAACATGAAAAAAGCTCAATATCACTGATCATCAGTGAAATTCATATCAAATGAGATACCGTTTCACATCAGCCAGAAAAGCGATTATCAAAAAGTCAGGAAACAATAGGTGCTGTGAGTCTATGGAGAAATAGGAACACTTTTACACTGTTGGTGGAAATGTAAAGTAGTTCAACCATTGTGGAAGTCAGTATGGTGATTCCTCAAGGAATCAGAACCAGAAATACCATTTGACCTAGCAATCCCATTATTGGGTATATACCCAAAGAAATATAAATCATTCTACTGTAAAGACACATGGACATGTATTTTTATTGCAGCACTATTTACAATAGCAAAGACAGGGAACCAACCCAAATGCCCATCAATGACACACTGGATAAAGAAAATGTAGCACATAGTCACCATGGAATACTATGCATCCATAAAAAGAAATGAAATCATGTCCTTTGCAGGCACATGAATGAAGCTGGAAGCCATCATCCTCAGCAAACTAACACAGGAACAGAAAAACCAAACACCTTATGTTCTCATTCATAAGTTGTAGTTGAACATTGAGAACACATGGACACAGAAGGGGAGCAACACACACTAGAGCTTGCGGGGTGGGGAGTAAGAGAAGGGAACTTAGAGGAAAGTAATAGGTGCAGCAAACCACCATGGCACATGTATACCTATGTAACAAATATGCAGGTTCTGCACATGTATCCCATTTTTTAGAAGAAATTAAAACAATTCATATACCCATTAATATTTTATATTTATCTATATTTTTGAATCAGAGTCATGTTCTTCTTGCTCAGGATACATTGCTGCAGTCCCAACCTCCTGGACTCAAGCAACTCTCCCACTTTAGCCTCCCAGGTGGCTTGGACTACAGGTGCACACCGCCATGCCTGGCTAATTTTTTTGTATTGTTTATTTTGTAGAGATGGTCTCACTGTGTTGTCCATGTTGGTCTCAAACTCCCGAGCTCAAGCAATCCTCCTGCCTCAGCTTCCAAAATGCTGGGATCACAAGCATAAGCCACCACCTCCAGACATACATACCCCATAAAAATATTTATTGCGGCACTATTCACAATAGCAAAGACTTGGAATCAACCCAAATGTCCATCAGTGACAGACTGGATTAAGAAAATGTGGCACATATACACCATGGAATACTATGCAGCCACAAAAAAGGATGAGTTCATGTCCTTTGTAGGGACATGGATGCAGCTGGAAACCATCATTCTCAGCAAACTATCACAAGAAGAGAAAACCAAACACCGCATGTTCTCACTCATAGGTGGGAACTGAACAATGACATCACTTGTACTCGGGAAGGGGAACATCACACATTGGGGCCTATCATGGGGAGGGGGGAGGGGGGAGGGATTGCATTGGGAGTTATACCTGATATAAATGACGAATTGATGGGTGCTGACGAGTTGATGGGTGCAGCACACCAACATGGCACAAGTATACATATGTAACAAAACTGCACATTGTGCACATGTACCCTAGAACTTAAAGTATAATAATAATAAAAAAAAATCAGAAAAAAATGTACACCAACTCTGTGCTCACAAAAATGAAAAGTAAATCTTTTAAAAGAAGATAGCTTTCTGAGTTTTTATTAATAATCTAATTTCTCTGAGGTTAGAAAACATGTTTACAATATCTATCATTTTAAAATAACTTAATCAAGTGTCAAGAACCAGCAAAACGTTCTAGCACAGTGAATGCTTTACGTGCACTCCAAAAGGATATGTATGCTGCAGGGTTTGGATATAATATTGTATCAGGTAAATTAGAATGAGTTGGTTGATAATATTGTACAAGCATTCTGTATTCTTACTGACTTTTTAAAAGTAAACTTTTATTTTGGAATAGTGTTAGGTTTATAAAAAATTTGCAAAGATAATGCAGAAAGTTCCCATGTACCCACCACCCAGTTTCTCCTATCATTAACATCTTACATTGTATGATCCGTTAGTTACAATTAAGAAGTCAATGTTGATATATTGTTATTAATTAAAATATATCATTTATTCCAAATTTGAGTTATTAGCTTGTGTGTTTTTTGTTCAATGATCCCATCCAAGATACCAGATTATATTTAGTTGATGTCTCTGCAGGCTTCTCCTAGCTCTGGCAGTTTCTCCCACTATTTTTGTTTTTGATGATCAGGACAGTTTTCTAGAGGACTGCTCAAGTATTGAGATTTTTCAGATATTTTTCTCAGAATTAAACTAGGGCTCTGCATTTTGGAAAGGAAGGCAACAAAGGTAAAGTGTCATTTTCACCACATCATAAAAAGGGTACATACTATAACATGCGACATCACTGTTCAATTTTACCTTGATCATGTGGTTGAGGTAGTGTTTGTTTTTGAAGTTTCTCCACTGTAAAGTTACTGATTTTTCCCCCTTCTTGGGCTCTGTTCTTTGGAAGGACAATATTACACACATTTCAAACTTAAAGTGATAAGTTATGTATAAAATCCTAAAAGGTAGAGTATTCACACATATTATTTGAAATTTTTCTGTACATATTTTTATATTCTTTCCAATTTATTTAAACAATGTTTACATAACTATGAAATCATGAACATTATTTTACTTGTTTTTTTATTCAGTTATTTTTAATCCCCAAATGTTGGGGGCTCTTCCAGTTGAGCCAAGAGTGTTCCTTTGCCGTATTTCCAAATATATGGAAGTACATATGCCATATATCCATTATATACAGCCATATATTCCATTAAATCCAAATGTATATTTGCAACATGCTCAGGAATCATCTTTTATATTTTGTAAATTTATTATGGGCCTTAGTCCTAGGTCAGCCATTTGCTAAGAAAACTCAGTTTATCTGTAAATACTGCTATATGTAATTATTTTTATCTATATTAAGGTAAGCATTAAAAACTCATAAATAAATAAATTCATTTTGATGTCTCTAGGTACAGTCTATTATCTCATGGTTTATTTTAGCTTCTTCCCCTTATTGACCTTTAAATTTACACTCCAATAGTGAGAAACTTACCTCTCACAATTTGCCATCAATTACAGTTTTTAGTCCAGTATACATTAATAAAGTATCTCTGCTGTTTAACCTACACTCTCATGGGAAGTAATGTTACCAATTAGAGGATAGTTAAATGTTCAGTTTATTCTTTTCTTTTAACCTAGGACACCACTAATATTTTTACCGTCACAGTAGTTTGCCTTTTGCAAAACCTCCTAAAATTTGAATCACTTATGCAGCTTTTCCGGACTGGCTTGTTTCACTTGGTAATATGAATTTATAGGACAGTTAAGTCATGTATTTTTGTGACTTGATGGTTCATTCATTTTGATCAATGAATAATATTCCATTGTGTGTATAATCAAAATTTGCTTATTCATTCTTCTTTTGAACAGCATCTTGATTCCCTGCAGTTTGGGAGATTGCAACTGTCCTATAAATATTGATATGTAATGTTTTCATGAGGATATAAGTTTCCAAAATTTTTTTAAGGTTTTATTTTATGTTCAGAGGTACAAGTGCAGGTTTGTTGCATAGGTAAACTTGTGTCATAGGGGTTTGTTGTACAGACTATTTCATCACCCAGGTATTAAGATTGGTGATCCTCTCCCTCTTCCCACCCTTTACCCTCTGCGAGGAGGGTGGCCGCATAGTATTCCATGGTATATGTACAACATTTTAAAACTCTGGTCCATTATTGACGGGCATTTAGGTTGATTCCATGTCTCTGCTAATGGGAATAGTGCTGTGACAAACATATGCATGCGTGTGTCTTTATAATAGGATGATTTGTATTCCTCTGGATACATGCCTAGTAATGGGATTGGTAGGTCCAATGGTATTTCTGTCTTTAGGTATTGGAGGAATTGCCACCCTGTCTTCCACGATGGTTAGACTTATTTTACATTCTCACCAACAGCGTATAAGCGTTCCTTTTTCTCCCCAACCTTGCCAGCATCTGTTATTGTTATTATTTTTTGACTTTTTAATAGCCTTTCTGACTGGTGTTAGATGGTATCTCATTGTGGTTTTGATTTGCATTTCTCTAATGGTCAGTGATGTTGAGCTTTTTTCATATGATTCTTGGCCACGTGTATGTTGTTTTTCTGAGATGTGACTCTTCATGTCCTTTGCCAACTTGGGTTTGCTTTTTTTTGTAAATTGTTTTAAAGTTCCTTATAGATACTTTGTCAGATGCATAGTTTGCAAAAATGTTCTCCCATTCTGTAACTTGTCTGCTTACTCTGTTAATTTCTTTTGCTGTGCAGAAGCTCTTTTATTTTAAAATTCATATAGAAACAAAAAAGTGATCAAATAACCAAGGCAATCCTAGGCAAAATAAATAAATAAATAGATAAATAAACCTGGAGGCATCAGGCTACCCAACTTCAAACTACACTACAGGGTTACAACAAACAAAACAGGATGTCACTTGTACAAAAATAGACACATAGACCAATGGAATGGAATAGAGAACCCAGAAATAAGCCTTCCCACCTGCAGCTATCTGATCTCCAAAACTGACAAAAACAAGCAATGGGGGAAGAATTTTTTATTCAATAAATGGTGCTAGAATAACTGGCTAGTCATATGTAGAAGACTGAAACTGACCCATTCTATACACCATATACAAAAATTAACTCAGATGGATTAAAGATGTTAATGTGAAACCCAAAACTGTAAAAACCCTGGAAGACAACCTAGGAAATTGCATTCATGACATAGGCTTGGGCAAGGATTTCGTGGTGAAGACACCAAAAGCAATTATAACAGAAACAAAAATTGACAAATGGGATGTAATTAAGTTTTCACACCTTGTGAATAAACACATAGGTGCGTGGTTGTTATACTGATTACATGATAGACTATAGCTTATGAAAAATTGTCAATTTATTTTCCAAATCTGGTGTACCACTCTGCATTCGCACCAGACATGGATGAAATGTCTCATTTTTCTGCAGTCTCATCAGCAATTGGTTGTCTGTTTTTTGGACTTAATCCATTTTAGTAAGTGTGTGCTTTAAGTTTTAAGTGCACTAGTTGTATTTAATGGTAAAAACAAATTGGTTAAATCTTTAACTAAAATCATAAGCTGAGATTTTCTAATTGTCAGATATTTCCCTCTTATATTTTTAACTCCATTGTTAGGTTTATACATATTTAAAATTATTGGTTTTTTTTAAATTGACCCTTTTATTATTATAAAACATCCTTCTTTCATCTAGAAATATGTTTTGCCCTACAGTCTATTTTCTGATGTTAATATAGACATTCAACTTTACTTGTAATTAGTATTATATAATTTGTATTCATTCTAAACTATCTTTATTATTAAAACATGTTTCTTCTTATTTGTGTGCATTTGATTCTTGCTTTATTTCATCAGCCCACCTGAATCTTTCAACTGTAACAACTACTCCATTAATCATACCTGTAATGAATGATACAATTTTCATCTACTCTCTTGCTATTTGTTTTGTATTTGTTTCATTTTTCTCTTCTTCTCCTTTCTTGTTTTCATTGGATTAAGTAATTCATGATTCCATTTTTAATATCCCTATTGGTTTTTCAGCATGCTTTAAAAAAAAAAAAGTGCAGTAAGGATTACAATATGCTTCTTACTCTTTTTTCAATACACCATCAAGTAATATCATAACACTTCAGGTATAACGTAAATTTTACAACATCTTACCTCATTTTTAAACTTTTCCCATCCAATTTTCCTTACTTTAAATGTTGTTTCTACTTGTGTTATAAACTTTAAAATTCTTTGTTACTGTATTTCTTTAATCATTCATTATTTTCAATAAAAATACTTTTTAAAATCTTTTTATAGTTACTTATAATGACCATGTCTGCTCTATTTGGTAAACATTACAACAATGTTTAAATTTTCTTTAAATTTCCCTTAACTTTCATAGTTGATTTTAAGTATGTCTTATGATACAGAACTTCTGGTGATACATTTTCTCAGCATTTATTTAATCTCAAATATTTCTTTATTTCCCATTTTTGAAACACATTTTCAACGAATATAGAATTACTAGTTAAGTTTGTATTTTCTCTTATAGTGCATTAACATTTCATTTTATTTTCTGCAGCACGAATTGTTTCAGAAGAGAAATCCGCGGAGTTTTATTATTCCCCATACCTTTTTCTGACTGAATCTCCATCTCCTAACACATAGACTCTGTGACTCCAAATACGTAGATGCCAGATTCCTTCATGTCACTGATAATGTTGGGTGGAATTTTAGCATTTTTTGTTTGTTTGTTTTTCTTCTTTAATTTGGATGATTTAACTTGATTTGTGTTCAAGTTTATGGATACTCTGTATCTAATCTACTATTAAGGCCATTTAGTGAATTTTTCATTTCAGATCTTTTTTCCAGTTGTAGAGTTTTATTTCATTAATTTTTATATTTTTAATTTTCCTACCAAAATTATCTGTAATTTCTCTTACTATGTTCATTTTTCCTTACTATCTTTAAAATATTTACAATAACAATTTTACATGATTTGATGCTAATTTCAACTACTTTGAATGTCCAAGCTTATATGATATGTCACTGTTGGGGCAGAATTACACACATTTGTGAGTCTATTGCTCAGCTAGCCATTGCAAAAGTACATTCTTCCTTCAACTCAATTTGCTCACATCAGCATCTTAGAATTTAACAGTAAATCACTGGTTAAAAGTTGTGCTCTCTAAAACACTGTAATCTAACTGAGTGAATTGGATATAAAAGACCAGTTACATATGGGACCTTTGTTGCATGACATGTTACGTGAAGTTAATAAGCCTATGGAATTGTAGATATCTGTTTACAATAAATATATACAATTTACTGTAAGTAGATAATTAATTCAGTTACCCCTGACTGCAGTATCATGTCTACATTAAAAATGTTACAAGCAAAATTAAATAATGAGAGGAAAGGGAAAAATATATACTACTCTAGCTTTAATTGTGCCCGATAAGCTTGTTAGATTATGAATTGCATCCATTGCTTTTATTATAGAAATCAGTAAATCTTTTAGATGAGAAAGGAATTGAAAAATAGAAGACAAAGCAGGCATTCTGAAGTTGAACAATGATACATGTAGACATATTATATGCATACTAAAGTAGATTGCTAGACAGAGAAGCTGACAAATAGCAATCAGATAGACTAATGAAATATGTCTAACCAGCCTGTCAAGTGCATTTCTGGGTGGAGAGACAAATGAAGTAGGCTGAGCACTTGCATACTGTCATTCACTTAAGACGCAATCCTAATGATACAGACCTTGATCCTTGCATATGCATCACTGCCATATACATTACATATACATATATTTAAAAATCTTCTGAGCAAAGCTAAAATCTGAAAAGACAATTTGTTTGGTTTATTTATCATCCTCAGTCTGTTCCACCAGGAAGAAGTATAAGGAAATGGTATATAGTCTTCAGGTGTGAAGAAATCTATGCATTAGTTGGTAAAAGCAACATTTTTTTCCTCACTTTGAATCCTGAGTTTACATTATTATTTTTTTTTTTTTTTGGCTATGGAACCTTAAACCAATCACTTAATACCTCAAAGTCCCTCATTTAAAAATAGAAAGTTAATAGTTTGTATAAAATGTTACCTATTTTATATAACACTTAAGATTATATGATACACCATGTATAAAACACTTAGAGAGTATTGAACACATGGTTATCATTTACTAAATATACTAGCATATTTTATGAACAACTTACTTTTTGTGAAGTTGATATCAATATATTAGTATATCAAAATTTACATCAATTTCTGGATCTTATCTACATGAGACAATAATTATTTCTACAGATTTCTAAGATTAAATGCTAATATGAGGTAATAATTTTTCACTTTCAGGATAGAACACAGTGTTTTAATATTATGATTTAAAGCATGATATTGGAAAATATACTAAAAGCAGCATATTTATAATTATCACACCTGTTACCCAGCTTTTCAAGATGAAAAAATATTTCTTTTTAAAATATAGAACTGAAAGGTCAAGACAGTCATGGGCACCTCTTGTAGGTCCCCAAAATGTTACTGCTACAGAAAACCCCACAGGATTCTAAACTTAGTGAGATTGTGGGAGGGGAAGGATGGAGCATATTCTCATGCTTTCAAATCCCCAAAGATGTATAATGTATGTTTCCTGAGCTTGTATGGAAGAATTGAAAGAATAGTAAACATACCTTCCACGGATGGATGTGTAAAGGCCCCTTCTGGATTCAAAATAGTAATGCACTGAAGTGACAGGGCAGGTGGTGTCTAGAGCAGACTGATGTGAGAAATAAGCACATTTGTAAAACAAATGGCGATGTGATTGAAAAGAAGGAAGATGCTTCATGTGGTCAAAATACCGCGTCGTTTCAAAAACCTAATCACATTTTCATCAAAATAAGAAGCATAACTTCAGAGTATATGCAGAAATTACATTTTACAAAGGGCCAGCCTGGTCCACTACTCCAAATACTATACACAATCAGTACAGCAAAGTTCCAATTTGCCTGACTTGGGCTTAAAGAATGAATGCGTAACTCTGTATAAAATGTAAAGATTTAAGGGTTACAATCGAAATAACCCTCTTACACAAGGAAAATGAGCAGATATTCCTTTTGGACTATGTTTTATTCCTCTTAACTCTTAGATGTTTACATTTTTCAAAATATTTCAATTTACACACACACACTTAAAAATTAGTTATTTACAATATGTCTGTGAAACAGAATAATAATGTCTATTTTAATTTCAATTGTATAGACTACAAAACTGAAATCCATAGAGACTAAAGATTTGGCCAGTGTTAACAAAACAGTAATCAACAAAGTGTAAGTTAAAATCAGCCCCCAAATCTGATTTGTTTAGTTTATGAAACAAACTCTTTTCCATCTCATTATTGCATGATCAAAACACTCTATGGTTGACAGAGGAGATACATTTCTTGGATGAAATGTTTTATGTAAGTTGTTGGAATTTTCACAATTAACTACCAAGTCAAGTCATTAATATCCACTGGTGATTTTAGTATGAGGGATCAGCCTTCTCCAGGATCTTAGGAATTCTTACGTAAAAAGATCCTGCGAGAGGCAATACCTTGCATTATGTCTTGCTCAGCTCAGGCTGCTATCACAGGTTAGCATAGACTGGGTGGCAAAATCAATAAACATGTAGTTTTCTAAGTTCTGGAGGTGAGAAAGGCCACGATCAGGGTGCCAGTATGGATGGTTTGGTGAAGAACCTCAGTCTTGTTTGCAGAATTTTGCCTTCTCACTGTCTTCTCACATGGCAGAGAACAGAGAAAGAGAGGAAAAAGTCTCCTCTCTCTTCTTATGAAAGCACTAATCCTATTTATGAGGGTGCCGCCCTTATGACCTACTTACCTCTCAGAGGTCTCAATTCCCGCTACCACCATATAGGGGGTTAGAATTTCAGCATATACATTTTAAGGGGACACAAATATTCAGTTCATAACACATGCTATAGAGCTTGCAACATTCTACCCTCATAATGACAGACCCATGTATAGATCTGTGTGTAAAACTAATGTGAAGAATATTCGATCATGATCCCGACTTCTTAGTTCTCACATTTTAGCCCTCTCTTCATTTTGTATTTTGCAGTAATTTTTAAGAATCTTAGAAACAAAATTATGAAAACACCATAAAGTAATGATTTTTATTGTAAAATACTTTTCCTCTCAGTGTAATGTATCTCTTCACTATCTCTTGGATAGCCTACCAGATTATTCAGTGTATGTATGGAGGATACAAATAATGAGAAAAACTGCAAATGACCAAGTCAGTTATTTTCAGAATTTATATATATATAATGCATTTTAAAATATAATTTTAGTGAAAATTCACTGAATAGAAATGAATGTAAAAGTCCATTTAGATCAATTCCATTAGCTATTTTATGTAGATAATTGTTTTTCAATAACAAGTTATTAATAACTTGTTAGCATTCTTCTCATTTAACTTGGAGAGGAAAGCAGAAGATACGAAGGAAAGGATTGGGAACATTTGTCAACATGTGTGAACATGTAGTTCTGAGAATACTGGATGTTCTCTAGACTTTCAGAATGACTTCACCAAAGAAAATGAGTAAATATGCACTCAAAAATTAATATTGATAGAGTATCTATTTTTTTTCCAACCCAAATTTAGGTTGTTTTTGGAGATTGGATGAAGCATGCAATTTTAATGCTTTATTCATGGGGATAAGTAGGAAAGAAGATAGAAATAAGTGGACAACTGTAGGTGCAAAAACTTAAAAGTTGCTTGTGCAAGTTTTAACTCTAATACATTTTCTTTACGGCAGGCAGATAAAGTAAATGACCACTAAATAATAGTATGCATGAAAGAAATAGGTATTTCGGGAAAAAAAGGCATAGAGAAAATAGTGTGCAGTGTAAAAAACATAGAGTTAATGAAGGCCAGGAACTAAACACAGTAAGTTGTCCTTCTATAAAGTCTGTATTTCTTTAGTTCGGATGAGTTCCAAAAAGTGAAAACTTTTTTACAGCTCCTCTATGGCATGGAGTAACTGGTTAGATACTATTAACTAAGCAAATGGGACATGTGGAAAAAATCCACAGGTTTATACAGCCAAAATAATCTCTTTCTCAAATATAAAGCCTCTGGTGATGGATAGGCAGTACTGTTTGTTTCCCGAGAATTGCAGGTTAAATGAATCAGTTAATGAAATCTAATTTCTCCAGAGGCAGATACTTTCAGAGAGAACCTCAACCATACATGAAAAACAATCCCACCTCCAGAATCCATTAAAATAGAGTAATCTAAATTAGTATCCTCCACTTTTTGTAAAAATATTTTCGTACAAAAATAAGAAAATTTAAAGCCATTCACTAAATTTAGACTACATCCTTGAGAAAAAGTTTCTTCACCAGACTAATGTCATGATTTTGACATTGGGTCCACAGTGAGCTAGGAAATCAATATCACATTAACTACACCCATAAATAAGTGATTGCTTATTTGCAAAGCATACTTATAGCCTGAGTAATTAACTCTTACTCTTCCAAAGGCAAAGCTATAGTAATTATAGTATAAATGTAAACAAAAATAGTAAGGTTTCATATAATCCCACAGCATTTATGTCCTATGATTCTCCAAGCAATATAGTGAAATATTGTTTCACCTTTGAGTTTAGTATAAGCTAAAAATTTAACAACATCTTTAAGAACTTTCCAATAATTTAATATCTCTAAATAAGTATTCTTAATTAAGATTATTCATATAGATTATCAAAATTATTTAGGTTGCTTAATATATGCCAATGTTTTAGTAAAAGCAATGCCCTGTTTCCTCATTATTTAAATATTTCAGAATTAGAAAATGTATTTAGAAGCTGTTTCTCAAGATGTAACAATATCAAACTACCATCTAATTGAAATTTCTAAATAGTCAGTTTCCCAAGTAATAATAAATAAGGTACACACCAGCTTTGTAGACTGGGTCTTTTTTAAATCCTTTGTTGACCATACCCAATAATAAAAATTGAACTGGAGCTGAAGAGGTGAATGTATAAAATATCTAAATAGTATCATAATAACTAAATTGCCTCCAGGATAATGTTTTTTTTGTTTGTTTGTTTACTTGTTTTTCAGTAAGAGATTTACATTTCATCTATCATCTGTTAAAAAGGTAAATAATTTTGAGCCTCTTTAACACTGTTCTAAATCTGAAAATAAATGTCCCTCATTACAATTGCAAGACTTTGGGAGTCAACTGGATGTTAATTCATTGACTTTTCACATTTGACTTAGAGAAGATTTGATCAAGCCTTTAAAAAGTAAGTCAAGTACCTAGAAAGTAAGATGTAACTCCCTAGGAATAACTCTCGTAGCCTGGAGTCAATGCCAACATCCCTTGAATAGTATGCAGAGGTCAAATGTAACAACACTGGGAGCTAAACCAAAATGCGCAAATTCAACATCGAAATATAACCCAAGGCATTACACTGCCTCAATAATTTTCAGTACAAAAAAATTTGCTGCATAGTGATATGAAAAGAAACAGAAGAAAATCGTATTTGGAAATTATCTTAGTTCAGTCTGCCATAACAAAATTTCACAGACTGTGTGGTTAAAACAACAGAAATTTATTTCTCATAGTTCTAGTGGTTGAAAGTCTGAGATCATGGTGCCTGCATCGCTGGTTTCTGGCAAGGCCTTTTTTTTCTGACTTGTGGGCAGTTGTCATCTCCCTGAGTGCTCGCTCATATGACCTCTTCTTTGTATGTATGTAGAGCAAGACAAGTGCTGTCTCTTCTGCAAGGACACGAATCCCATGATATCACAGTCCTGCAGCTAAGATCTCAATTAAACTTAGTTGCTTACTTAAAACCTCCATCTCCAAACACAACCACACTGGGGGTTACTGCTTCATAATATTAGTTTGGGAGGAAGCAAACATTCAGTCCATAACAGGAAGCACATGATTGTTATGTAGAAGCAGCACACACATCTGTTGTGGAGAAGGGAGACAAGGATGATTGGTTTGAACTATTAAGCTTGTCTCTTTGAATAGCTCAAAATATCTAAGTATTTATAAAATATCTAAAAAAGATAGAAGCTGGGGTTTAAGTAGGAAGAAGCTGGGAACCTGCATGGAACTCCCATGCACTGGGACTCCTTCCTGGCCCCTAAAGACAAGGGGATAATTGGTGGCTAATGGATGAGTTGAACTGGCAAGGAACAACCAGCTCTCACCATGAACCTCTGGAATACTGACAGGAGGAGGCCCCTCGACCACCATGGACACTGTAATTAGCAGGGAAAGCTGCTTAGAGAAGTGGTATGGGAAGCACACCAGCTGAGGCAGAGCCCAAAATGCAGGAACATCTGTAATGGAACATGGCCAGGGAAACCCATCTTCCTAGCCTCAATGTCCTCCCATAGGAGACTTTAGCCCTAAGGGAACTACTGGACCTGAACTCTGCAGGGCGGGCTTGCCCATCAAACAGGGTCAGTATGACCTGAGCACTTCTTGTTCTGCTGGTCTCTCCTGGAACCTGACCTGGCTGTGCCTGCTTGCAGGGAAGCCTCTGGTGCCCTGGGTGCCCTCATTGTAGCTCCTGTGCTTGCGGACTGTGTTTCACCATTGGAGAGCTCCAACGCAGTGGTCCCACTGCCAGGCACCAGCCCACCCATTTCCTTCCCACATTTCAGCTTCCCCCAGGCCTATTGCAACCCCTCACCACCCAACATTGCCTTGCCCATGAGCATGTGCTTTGGCAGGTTTTGGGTGTGTGCATGCATCCTGCCCTGCCACTGCTGCCAGTGAGAGGGCACTCTGCCCATACTCCCACACCCCCGACCCCCCAACAGTATTGCAGTTGGAGCCTTGACAGGCACAGATCCAGCCAGTCTGGTCTGCCTCCCCCAGTGCCCCACCCTTGGGCCAACACTGCTGCGGGAGTGAAACTAGCCACAGAGAACGAACACTCCCTTGCTCTGAGTGATCACCATTGCCTGCAGAGCACAGAGGGTGCACACACACCTGCACCCGGCAGTGCCGCATCATCATGCTGCCACCACCCCCACTGTGACTGCCTGCACAGTTGCCAGCAGGGGTCCCGCCCCACTGAACCATGCTACCTCTGCTGCTGTGGTGAATCCCCACACCACAGTCACCCCAGCACCTGCTAGCACTCTGCAGCAGCCAAGCATGCACTCCACCACACTGCCACTGCTGCTGACATGTGCAAATGAAGAAGGATCCCACTGCTACTGCAGTAAGCAACACTTTACCTGGCCACTCATCAGAGTGTAGTGAGCAGCGATCCGGGAGCACCTTGGCCCTCCCAGTGCTGTGGATTCCTAACCTCAAGGAGACAGAAAATAACACTGGGATCCCATACAAGTCTTCCAGATATATAGCACCCAGTCCAGGCATTTGGGAGGTGAGCGTTGGTCCCCTAAAATATTTCAGAAATGAAGCCAGTCAGCTGAATCCACTTTATATGACAATCAAACACCCAAAGTCATTAAATAGGATAAAAGAGAAAGAAAAACTCAACCAGAGGTCCACAACTTCAAAGATCAAAGAAACATGAGTCTATAAAGATGAGAAAGAACCAATATGTGAACCCTGGCAACTCCAAAGGCCAGAGTGCCTTCTTTCTTCCAAAAGACCACACTACCTCTCCAGCAAGGATTTTGAACTGCACTGAGATAGCTGAAATTACAGAAATAGAATTCAGAATAAGGACAAAAACAAAGATCACTGAGATGCATGAGTATGGTGACATGCACCCAAGGAAGCTAAGAATCACCATGAAACTATACAGGAGCTAACAGACAAAATAGCCAGTGAAGGATGTAATGCACCTGATAGATCTGAAAAACACACTATAAAAATTTCATAATGCAATCACAAGTATTAAAGCAGAATAGACTGAGCTGATGAAAGAATCTCAGACCTCGAAGATTAACTTTCTGAAATAAAATAGACACGAATAAAGGAAATAAAATGAAAAGGAATGAATAAAACCTCTAAGAAATAAGGAATTGTGTAAAGAGACCAAACCTATTACTTATTGGTGTCCCTGCAAGTGATGGAAAGAGTGCAAGCAACTTGGAAAACACATTCCACATCATCCATGAGAACTTCCCCAACCTACTTTGAGAGGTCCACCTTCAAATTTAGAAATGCAGAGAACTACAGTAAGATACTTCAAAAGAAGTCCCCAAGACACAAAATCATCAGATTTTCCCAGATTGAAAGAAAGAAAAAATGTTAAAGGCAGCTAGAGAGAAAGGTCAGGTCAATTACAAAGGGAAGCCCATCAAACTAACAGTGGACCTCTCAGCAGATACCCTACAAGCATACAAGATTGAGGGGTTAGTAGTCAACATTCTTAAAGAAAAAAATATTCCAACCCAGAATTTCATATCCAGCCAAACTGAGTTTCATAAACAAAGGAGAAATAAGATCCTTTTCAGAGAAGCAAATGCTGAGGGAATTCACTACCACAAGACCTGCCTTATAAGAGCACCAGGAGGAAGCACCAACATGGAAAGGAAAAACCATTACCAGCCACTACAAAAGCACAGATAATTACACAGATGAGTGATACTTTAAAGCAACCACACAAACACATCTGCAAAATGACCAGCTAATATCATGATGACAGGAACAAATCCATGCATATCAATATTAACCATGAATGTAAATGGCTAAATGCCCCAATTAAAAGGCAGAGTGACAAGACACATTTGTATTCTGTCTCCAAGAGACCCATCTCACATGCCATGACACTCATAGCCTAAAAATAAAAGGTTGAAGAAAAATCTACCGAGCAAACGGAAAACAAAAAATGGGGGTTTCAATTCTAACTTCATACAAAACACATTTTAAACCAACAAAGATCAAAAAAGATAAAAAAGGCATTACATAATGGTAAAGAGTTCAACTCAAAAACTAGGCATAACTATCCTAAATATATATGCACCCAACATAGGAGCACTCAGATTCATAAAGCAAGTTCTTAGAGATCTTCAAAGAGACTTAGACTTCCACTAAATAATAGTGGGAGACTTCAACACTCCACTGACAATGTTAGACAGATCATTGAGGCAAAAAAAAAAAAAAATTAGCAAAGATATTCAGAACCTGAACTCAGCACTGAATAAAATGGACCTGGTAGGTATCTACAGAACTCTCCATCCCAAAACAGCAGAATATACATTTTTTTCATCACCACATTGTACATACTCTAGAAATTGATCACATAATCAGAAATAAAACACTCCTCAGCAAATGCAAAAGAACCAGAGTCATAACAAACAATCTCTTGCACCATATCACAATCAAATGAGAAATAAAGACTAAGAAATTCACTCAAAACCAAGTAACTATACAGAAATTGAATAACTAACACCTGAGTAAGTTTAGGGTAAATAATGAAATTAAGGCAGAAATCAAGAAGTTCTATGAAACTAATGAGAGCAAACCAGAATCTCTGGGACACAGCTAAGGCAATGTTAAGAGGAAAATTCACACCACTAATTGTCCATATCAAAAGTTAGAAAGATCTGAATTTAACAACCTAACATCACACGTAAAATAACTAGAGAACCAAGAAAGAAACCAACCCCAAAGCTGGCAAAGGATGAGAAATAACCAAAATCAGAGCTGAAATGAAGGAGATTGAGACACGAAAAACCATTCAAAAGATCAACTAATGTAGGAGTTGTATTTAAAAAAAATAAAATAGATAGGCAGCTAGCTAGACTAATAAAGGAAAGAGAAAATATCCAAATAAACATAATTAGAAAAAAATGAAGAAGATATTACCACTGACCCCACAAAAATACAAATAACCATCAGAAATATTATGAACACCACTATGCAGAGAAACTAGAACATCTAGATGAAATGGATAAATTTCTGGACACATAAACTCTCCCAAGACTGAGCCAGGAATAAATTGAATCCCTCAACAGGCCTATAATGAGCTCCAAAACTGAATCAGTAATAAACAGCTTACCAGCCAAATAAACCCTTGGACAAGATGAATTCCCAGCTGAGTTCTACCAGATATACTAAGAAGAGCTGGCATGATTCCTGCTGAAATAATTCCCCACACCTCACAAAAAAAAAAAAAAATGAGGAGGAGGATGGACTCCTCCCTAACTCGTTCTATGAGGCCAGCATCACCCCAATGCCAAAACCTGGCAGACACACACACACACACACATACACACACACAAAAAAAAAAAAAAACTTCAAGCCAATGTCGTTGATGAACCTCAATGCAAAAGTCTTGAACAAAATACTGGCAAACTAAATCCAGCAACATATCAACTTATCCACCGTGATCTAGTAGGCTTTATCTCTTGAATGCAAGGTTGGTTCAACACATTCAAATCAATAAATGTGATTCATTACATAAACCGAACTAAAGACAAAGTACACACATTTGCCATGATAGATTCAGAAAAGGCTTTAAATAAAATTCAACACCCATTCATGTTAAAAACTCTAGGTATTGAGGGAATATATGTCAAAATAATAAGGGCCATCTATGACAAACCCACAGCCAACATCATACTGAATGGGCAAAATCTGGAAGCATTCTCCTTGAAAATCAACACAAGATAAAGATGCCCTTTCTTACCACTGCTATTCAATATGGTATTGGAAATCCTGGCCAGAGCAATCAGGTAACAGAAAGAAGTAAAGAGCTTCCAGATAGGAAGAGAGGAAGCCAAACTATCTCTGTTTGCAGACAATGTGATCCTATATCTAGAAAACCCAATAATCTCAGCTCAAAAATTTCTTAAGCTGATAAACAACTTGAGCAAATCTCAGGATACAAAATCAATGTACAAAAATTATAATACTATTATTCCTATATACCCAAAGATAGTCAAGCTGAAAGCCAAACTAGGAACACAATCCCATTCACAATTATCCCCAAAAGAATCAAATACCTAGGAATACAGTTAACCACGGAGGTGAAAGAGCTCTACAATAAGAACGACAAAACACTGCTCACGGAAATCAGAGATGACATAAACAAATGGAAAACATTGTCCATGCTCATCGATAGTGATATGGTTTGGCTCTCTGCCCCTACCCAAATCTCATCTCAAATTGTAATCCACATGTATTGAGGGAGGTGCCTGGAGGGAGGTCAGTTCATAGTGGAAATTTCCCCCATGCTATTCTCTTGACAGTGAGTGAGTTCTCATGAGATCTGACGTTTCAAAAGTGTTTGGCTCACACCTGTAATCCCAGCACTTTGGGAGGCCAAGGCGGGCGGATCACAAGGTCAGGAGATTGAGATGATCCTGGCTAACATGGTGAAACCCCGTCTCTACTAAAAATACAAAAAATTAGCCGGGCGTGGTGGCGGGCGTCTGTAGTCCCAGCTACACCGGAGGAGGCGGAAGCAGGAGAATGGCGGGAACCGGAGAGGCAGAGTTTGTAGTTAGTCCAGATCGCGCCGCTGCACTCCAGGCTGGGCTACAGAGTGAGACTCCATCTCAAAATAAGAGGAGAGGAGGGGACGGGAAGGGAGGGGAGGGGAGGGGAGGGCGAGTTTGACAGTTTCCTCTCCCCAAATCTCTCTTTACCCTGCTGTCTTGTGAGGCAGGTGCCTGTTTCTCCTTCTCCTTTCACCATAATTGTAAGTTTTCTAAGGCCTCCCCAGCCATGCAGGACTGTGAGTGAATTAAACTTCTTTTCTTTATATGTCACCCAGTGCCAGGTAGTTCTTTATAGCAGTGTAAAAACAAACTAATACAGATAGGTGGAATCAATATCATTAAAATAGCCATACTGGTCAAAGCAATTTACAAGTTCAATGCTATTTATATCAAACTACCAATGACATTCTTCAAAGAACAAGAAAAATAAAACTATTTTAAAATTCATATAGAACCAAAAATAGCCCAAATAATCAAAGGCAATTCTAAGGAATAGAAAAAAGCTAGAGGCATCATGCTACCCAATTTTATATGACAGGGTTACGGTAAACAAAATAGCATAGTACTAGTGCAAAAACAGACATATAGAACAAGGGGAGAGAATAGAGACCCCAGAAATAAGGCCATACAACTACAAGAATCTGATCTTCGACAAACCTGACAAAAACAAGCAATGGAGAAAGGACTGCCTATTCAATAAATGGCACTAGGATAACTGGCTAGCCATATGCAGAAGATTGAAACTGGACCTCTTCCTTCTACCATATAAAAAATCAACTTGAGATGGATTAAAGATTTAAATGTAAATCCCAAAACTATAAAAACCCTGGATGACAACCTGGGCAATACCATCCTGGACATAGGACCAGGAAAATAGTTCATGATGAAGATGCCAAAAGCAGTTATAATGAAAGCAAAAATTGGCAAATTAAGCTAGACAGATTCCGCATAGCAAAAGGAACTATCAAGAGTATATAGGCAACCTACAGAATGGAATAAAATTTTTGCCAGCTCTGCATGTGACAAAGGCCTAATATCCAACATCTGTAAGGAACTTAAACAAATTTACAAAACAAACAAACCCACAACTGCATTAAAAAGTCATCAAAAAACATAAACAGATATTTTCAAAAGAAGACACACATGCAGCTAGTAAGCATATGAAGTAAAACTCAGTGATACTGATCACTAGAGACATGCAAATCAAAACCACATCATCTAACACCAGTCAGAATGGCTATTAAAATGTCAAAAAATAGTAAGTGTCGTCAAGACAGCAGAGAAAAAGGGATGCTTATATACTCTTGGGCGTGTAAATTAGTTTATCCATTTTGTAAAACAGTGTGGTGTAAAACACAAAAATACCATTTGACCCAGCAATCCCATTACCCAGCAATCCCAAAAATACCATTTGACCCAGCTATGATGTATGGATACATACATCATTCTATTATAAAGGCACATGCATGCATTTGTTCATTGCAGCATTATTCACAACAGTGAAGATACAGAATCAATCTAAATGTCCATCAGTGATAGACTAGATAAAGAAAATCTGACATATATACACCATAGAATACCATGCAGCCGTAAAAAAGAATGAGAGCATGTCCTTTGCAGGAACATGGATGGAGCTAGAGGCCATTATCCTTAGCAAACTAATATAGGATCAAAAAACCAAATAACGCATGTTCCCACCTGTAAGAGGGAGATACATAGTGAGAACACATGGACACAAACAACAGACACTGGGGCCTAGCAAAGGGTGGAAGGTGGGAAGAGAGAGAGGATTAGAAAAAATAACTAATGGATACTAGGATTAATACCTGGGTGATGAAATAATCTGTATGTCAAACCCCATAACACAAGCTTACCTACATAACAAACCTTCAAAATTATCCTGAACTTAAAATAGAAGTAAAACAAAAACAACAACAACAACAAAAAAGAAATATCTAAAAGAGCTAGTCTAATCTGATGAAATATTATTTCCTACGTATCAAATTCTCATTTCAGGTCAATTTGAAGATTAAGTGCAACTCACAATAATTATACAAATATTAGGAAGTTTCCAAATAACCATTAATTTCATCTGGTCTGACTCTTCCTGTCAGCTTATATCAATATATATTTTTATATTACTTTGGACCACTGATTTTTTACATCATTATGAAAGTGATAATTGAGTCAGTGATCATGCCAAAACAATTTGAAAAGCGGATAGGGGTTCTGATATTTTAAAATGACTGAAAGTGTAAATTACTGGAAATTGTAGCACTGTCCTTTGTTTCTTATTTTGCATATCATGATATTTCATATTAAGCAGAGTGTTTTCACCTATACCCCTTAAAGACAGTTCATAAGAACCATCTAAATACTATTCTAGAATGGTTTATTTAAAATAGTATATAAATACTCTATATACTATTTTAATCCATTTTTATCATACAAAAATGAAGAAATATGTAAAACTAGAATTCAAGAACTTTTGTAAAATATTTTAAATATATATGAAATATAGAATATATGTAATACATATATTTATTACACATATACATTGATATGGATATTGTATACATATATGAATAATATACTGTGTATATAACATACAATGTTTATTATGTATGTATCACATATTATATTCCCATAAATAATAATGTGAATATTAATAAATGGATTGAACCAGAATGTAACAGTCTGGCTGTAGGGCTTAAATCTAGGTTCTCCCAACTTTCTCTATATGAGTTGTCTTATCTAAAAAAGTGAATGATATTATCTGCTTCATAGGATTATTGTGATGAATAAATGAGATAATACATGTAAAGTGGTAAGAGCAATACCTAGAAGTTCCCAGATCAAGATTAGAGTTATTGACCATGTCCATAATTATGTTACTAATGATCATCATTTCCACCACCACCACCATCACCATCGTCACTATCATTGAATACAATATGTGATTTTGCTGCTCTGCATTTACCTTTGACTACCTCACAGTTCTACTGAATATATCACAGCCTTATAAGAAAACAAACGAACAAACAGAGGCAAATAATGCCTTCATGTCATCTGGTGGCATCATGCGTGCTCCATTGTACCAACGTACATTTCATACTCATTAAAAGAGAACACTGTTATGAGAGAGTTGTGTCATTAGTTGGCACATAATAGTATTGAAGAGCCACTCCTTCGTCCCCATTAGTTGATTAAAAATATCAAGCATATTAGTTTATGCCTAGTCTTTATATACATTTGAGTATTATTAACATTAAAATAGTAACATTTAATATTGAAAATTCAATGAAAATTGCTCACTTAAGGTAAGAGAATATTTACCACTAAGTATAAGAAAGATTTCAGTAACAGGAGGAAGATCCCTTGTATAGAAAGATAAGTTTCCTTTCCCTGCCCTGCTTCTTAAGAGGGGAAGCATATAAATATGTGGACCCTTCTCCTTATCATGAAAGACCCCATTTTAGTGAGGTTTTGCTTACTCTAAGGGAAATTACCTTAGAACTATCATTTCTATCAAACGCTTTAAAGAAGACGAACACAATCATTAACAAGAAGAACCATGAAACCAGCTCTACAATCGGGAGTCATATTTATTTGTAACTATTAAAGATAGTGGATTTTATTTGAAGTTCACAATGTGCAATTATCTGGCTAGATGCTGAGCTTTCTAATTTAATTGCTTTGAATTTTTGTCTGTCTCCATGATTGATACATCGATAAAAGCAGTAAGTTGTGAAACAAGAGTCCTGGGATTCAGTTGTGTTCATTGTGTTTAACTAGCTCTGTGCACTTGAGAAATTTCCTTAACTTCTCGGGTCTTGAAGCTCTTTACTGGCAAAGTAAATGAATGTATCTCAGAGGCTTATGAGGCTCTAACAGTTGGTGATTCAATATATTACGAGAAAATCACAACATCCTAATATTAGCCACAAATATATGTATTTTTGTTATTCTGAATACCAACGTTATTTGGTAGGATAAATACAAGAAGTCAAAAAAACAAAACCACACAAGCAGTTAAGGCAATTTCAAAGCTATGTCTGTCTTCACTTTAAGTAACTGAGCATAATCGCTTGGAAAAATTGGGGGCACTTTTCTCCAATTCTATACAAGTAAACAAATGGTAAAAGCTCTGAGCTATTGTGAGTCTGAATCCTATCTATACCCAGAAAAGCAATATGTAAGCAAAAGCATGTGTACCATACACCTATCTTCCTTAAGAGTCTTCACATACTAGTTTAACTAAAGTAAACATTATTCCACTTTTACTCTATAAATGCTTACTGTACTGTTGAATCTTAATAAATATTTAATAATATTAAGAACCAACAGAGTGGCAAAGTCATTTTCCTTTTATAGATACAGCTTTTTCACTGAAGAAACCTTATCTATTAAAGCCAAATGCTTTATAACTGAAGTATTCAGAACTCATAATCTTTACGAGACCTCCGTAGCAGTATCTACATTAGCATTTAAATAGGGCAGCATTTTTTTGAAACCAGTACCCTTGTTGAAATAGTATGGCAGATTAACACAAAACAATCTGTTGAGCTATGATGTGACACTTTTCAATAATATACATAAACAGCTCTAAAAATTTCCCAGAATAGACTTAATCCACTTCTGTTATTTAATTTTAATTCCTACTAAACTTTCTATTTGTTACTGTAGGAAAATTCCTTCAAAGCTCTTCTCTAATAGAACTAGTAAAATTGACGCTTGTATAGTATATATGCCTATATGTAAGATTCCATATGTATGTACTATTTTAATAAATCTGTACAGCCATTTTAACTAACATTTGAATTATGAGGAAAGAGGATTGAGGACTAAAATTAGATATGTTTTTGACAATGAGCTTCAAACTCTCTATGGAAAACTAAGGTCATTTTTTTCTTTACTTTTATTTTATATTTTTTTACTACGAATGTTATTAGAAACCTCCATCTTATTAAATTTCTTCATTAACTATTTTAGTTAGCTGGAATTGCATAAATGTAATTTAAACCTAGCTAGGGCTTCAGTTGCCTTTTGTATATCATGTGTTCTCTGAAGTAGAAAAGGTTCCTTCATGGATCCAGAGAGAGGAGAAGAAGGAAGGTTTGTGTGTATGTGTATGTATATGTGTTTGTGTATGTGTGTGTAAAATAAAGTGTATCATTTTCCTTGGATCTCATACCCTTGAATTTTCCTTATAGGCAGACATTCCTTCATTGCCTAACTTGTAATTCTATGTCTTTAAAGGTTTTCGAGTAACAGATTTTATAATACTGAAATTTCTCAGGACTAAATGGATTAAATCTGTGAGAGAATCAGTAAGGCTAATTATTAAATTCATTTATTTCTGCTAAAACTACAAATACATCTGAGTAGAAAGCCTATAGGTATTTCAGTTGATCTACTTTTGAATTATGGTAATTTCAAAGCCATACTATCCAAATAGTAGGCTACGACAATGAATTTTTCTCATGCAATTGCCAGAGTTTATATTTGTTTAGGGTAAAATGCATTCAGAATTGGTTTAGCTTGTCTGTTGTACACCAGATGAGAATTTTTAACTGTGTTCAGATGAACTGAATATAAATAAAAATGCAGGTTTAGTTTTTCTTATTATCTTTGATATCATTTACCTATCCCAGTAATATATCATGTATAAGTTTATTTTTAGTTCAGTGCTTTTGAAAGCACAAAGTGTTTCAATTCAGTGCACTGTGGAGAATTTTAGCATAGCATTATGACCCATTGTGGTTCAATGCACCATGGAGAATATTAGCATAGCATTAAGACCCATTGTGGTTCTGTGCTCAGAATATCAAAGCAAAACTTCAATATTGCATCCTCCAAGTTTATAACATAAAATTATGTATAAAATGACTTGCTTTTGATTTTTGCTTTATAAGTGTGTAATAACACTGACATATACTCCCCACTTCAAAGATGGGACACTTGTTCAGTTCAGAAGAAATGTTAGACAATGCATGGAATTGAAAGCACCAAATGATGATTCCTGGGCTGTTGTTCGGGACAAATTATTGTTAATTAAGTAGGTTAGACTAATTCATAATTTACACATTGACACAGAAGACTTTTATATGTGGTATCATAATTATTTAGTTTTCTTGGGAAATGTACACAGATACATGATCAATATGTACACACTTAATAACCATAACAACTTACCTCAATTTAATAAATATTATGCCTAGATACCTGCAAATAGATTTTACAAAGGAGGAATCAGTTCATACAAAATCACAGCTCTGGCTTTTTGTAACAAATCCATATAAAACTAGAGAAAAAACTCATATGGAGTAGAAATAATACATTTGTCTGAACAAAAATAACCGAAATAACTTCATATTTAGCTATGGTTTGACATAAGTTGAATTTTTGTCAGTGGCACTCATTTAAGAACTCTGTGTCCAGCCAGTTCTGCTGTTTTCTATATAATGACAGGTAAATGCCAAAACAGGGAATCCCCCTCGCCACTGTAAGCAGAAAAGATACTGATGATATTACATAAAATTTATCATTATTTCCATGTTAATATCCAAGGCAGGATTAATTTGGAGCTCAGATTCAATCATAAAGTTATTACTGCAGCAATAAATAGTTATATTAAATGTATCACTCTCATTTTAATGAAAACAGAATATAGAGTGAACAATATGTTAAGTTCAGATCAGAAAAACAACACAAAGCAAAACTGCAGAGTCCTAGGAGAAGTTGAGAATATGTAATTTTATTTTCCTAAAACCAAATAACTTTTCCTCTAGTCACAGGAAGACTATTTCTGGGTATCTCGTGCTTCGACTTGTGGTTTTGTTTTGATCAAAGAAATACAACATTTAAAAATGTTCTTTGAAATGTCCTGCATTTTTTTGTACTATATATTGGACTCGGTCTTCATAAATGAATTCAAAGAATTATTATTTGATAATGCCGTACGGTGGAAGAGGCCTGAACTGTTTCGTAACCTGAATTATGCGGGTTTCAAGAACTAGATCGACCAGTTAGTTACTTTATGTGCCTTTATTTCTTCTCCTTTCCAAGAAGGAGATTATATTCTAGTTATAAGTTTTCCTATTGTATATTTGGGTTGTGTGTGTGTGTGTGCACGCGCGCGTGTGTGTGCGTGCGCGGGCACATACACACATGTACTAACTTGTCTATAACTGTTGGTAGGACCCCTTTCTGAAAAACGAGACATGATGGAGAAAACTCTGGATAAACTAGAGATTCTGCACTTGTCCTGTGTGGAGACTGGATGATGGAACTCCCTGTTGTCACTCTGGGGGCAAGAGTGAAGATGTTCTATGTATGGGGAGAGTATGAAATGCCATGTTTGGTAACGAAACTGGAAAAGCTGCCCAGGAGAATCAGCTGATCAGCATTACACTCTGATGTTGGCAAGAAATTAATTTAAGGCACTGAACTTGTGGGGATTTTATTAGAGCAATTACCATAAATTCTCCCTATTAACTCACCCACACAAAATACTGATGATAGTACTTTTAAAATAGTGTTTAGAACCAAATAGCCCATTGCTGAAAAAGTATGGCTTATATGTAATTATTATACATTTTGAATATTTAGAGACTTAGAATTTTCTGTACATAGTAACATGGATCCTAATTGAAGGGTATTGTCAGCCAAGAGCATGATGATGTGGACACGAGAAGCCTGGATTTGACACAATAGGATCAGTGATAGAGGAAGTGAAATTTAAAACAAAGAGAATGGAAAGAACAGAGGTTTTTAAATGTGATAGGAGAAAATTAGAAAGAAATACTGAAACCCATAGTGTATCATGGGTATCCTAGTTAATTGTTGTATTTTTAGTAGAGATGGAGTTTCACCATGTTGGCCAGGCTGGTCTTGAACTCCTGACCTCAGGTGATCCACCCACCTCAGCCTCCCAAAGTGCTGGGATTACACGGCGAGCCACCTCACCCTGCCAATGGTAAGAGCTTTTCATAGGCTCATCTCTCTTCCACAGAAGCCACGGAGAGGAAATTAGGCTGATGATTTTCTCTCTCCCTAAATCCTGAGAGGAGTTTTAAAATAGCACTTGTGTAGGTAAGGGAAACTTTCTTCAACTTACTCAAACTAAGTAAACGGAAACATCAGCTAAACAGGGCACTTCAGGGACATAAGCCCAAAACTAATACTATGCCGGCTTCTTGAAGATAAGATAAAATGCATTTTTTGCCTTAGGAAAAGAAGCACATTATTTCAAATAACACGGATTATTGATTCATAATTCGGGTACACATTAACTTTTTTTATTTCATGAAGAGAGTTTACACAAACTATCCTGATAAAAACTGAATTTTATATTTATTTTTACCATTAATCTAAATGAAACGATAGTTATTTAGATGTATATCATACTAAAATGATGTATTTTACTGCATCGTGCATACTTCAAGCATAGATGTTATGTTAAGAACAAAACCACTCTTCTTTTTTTTTTTTTTTTTTTTTTTCTGAGACGGAATCTTGCTCTGTCACCAGGCTGGAGTTCAGTGGCATAATCTCGACTCACTGCAACCTCTGCCTCCCAGGTTAAAGAGATTCTCCTGGGACTACAGGCACCCGCCACCACACCCAGCGAATTTTTGTATTTTCAGTAGAGATGGAGTTTCACCGTGTTGTTCAGGATGGTCTGGATCTCTTGACCTCGTGATACCCCCGTCTCGACCTCTCAAAGTACTAGAATTACAGGCATGAGCCAACACGCCTGGTCAAAACCACTATTTTTAAAGTTCATCCTCTTCATTTGGTAGATGTTTATACGTACGTTGATGAAAGAAACTGTGCACAAACTTTGAAATTAAATATTTTCCATGTTTAAACGCTTCTTATTCTTTCTTTACATGTATTACAATAAGTCACTTTAAAAAAATCTTGATGGCTTGATACTCGCAGCCTCAATCATTCTAGATTTAATCATGGAAACTAGAATTTTGGATCAAGATGATGTGCAGCTCATCTAAGTGGAAAGCACATGTTTCTCTGATTCTCATTTAATAATCTCTATATAGATTTTAAATATTTTTGAGTCTGTTGTATAAACAATATCCTAATACTACATTTATCTCTTGAAGAGCTTTCAAAAATTTTTGAATCCTCCCAAATTTTATTGGGCTTATTAGGAATATTTTGGCTTCATTTTTTTTCTTTTACATTAATAATATCTTATTAGAAGATTAGAATCATAATTATTTCAGCATTACCAAATGATGTTTGTCTTATTACTTGCCTTGTTTTCTTTACATTATAAGATTATGATTTGCAACTATATTTATAGGCCATATATGATTCCCAAGTAAGAAAAATAAATATTTTTATGGATTGACTAAACTTTAGGTCTTTTGCTAGGGGAAATGAAGATTTAGATACAAGTGAAACACACAAGTCTTTTCCCTTAATGGCATTTGGAATCAATTAGGACAGATACATGTTGAGTGTGGATGGAATATGGGAGTAATCAACCATTTCCAGATAACAATTAGTTTAGGAGGACAGCCTTGAAGTCGTCTTCCCATGGTTTCCTATTCTTTAACCATTTCTTTTAAAAATAGTGCTCTCTTCTTTCTCATTTATTATACTCTAGAAATCGCCTTGCTTTCCCTACCCTTCCCAATCCCTGGGAACTGGGTAAACTTTTTTTTTTGGGGGGGGGGGGTTCTCAATATAATACTCTTCCCTTGGCCTTTTCAGAATGAATTTTTTCAGAATAACTATTTATTTATTTTATATTAATTAATTAATTTATTTATTAATGTATTTATTTTGAGACAGAGTCTCACTCTGTAGCCCAGGCTGGGGCACAATAGCGTGATCTCGGCCCACTGCAATCTCTGCTTCCCAGGTTCAAGCGATTCTCCTGCCTCAGCCTGCCGAGTAGTTGGGACTACAGGTGTGCTCCAGCATGCCCAGCTAATTTTTGTATTTTTAGTAAAGTCGGGGTTTCACCATGTTGGCCAGGCTGGTCTTGAACTCTTGACCTTGTGATCTGTCTGCCTCAGTCTCCCAAAGTGCTGGGATTATAGGCATGAACCACCGCACCCAGCCCAGGATGATATATTTGCCTTTTAAAATCAAAAAGGCTTACGTGTATCTACTTCCTAAATAAAAGTATATTGATTTAATTTTAATAAAGAAAACAAAGACTTATTTTCAGAGATAACCAGCTTCAACTTTGTGACAGTTTCCTTTGGTTTAAATCCATGTATAATATCAAAAAAAATCAGTTAAGGTAATATTCCATTTTACAAAAATTGACTCAGAGAGTAAATGAGAAAAGTAGACCATGTTAAGTAAGAGACCTTGTCCCTTGCTAAGCTTTCCTCTTCTTTCTAGGTGATGAATTCTGTGAGTTTTTAGTGGCTATTTAGCTTGACTTTCTTGGATGAAAGATATGGTCTTGAACTGTGTCAAGTTCATTTCTATTTAGTCATAAAAGCATAAATAATTTCCAACATCAGATTTAGGACTCAAGACTGACAAAATGGAGGCTAAGAATGTTGACTACCTGAGTAATTTTAACTAGCAAATAATACAACAAAGGACACTTAATTTTTACCTAGAAAATGAACCGAATCATCCCCCAAGTCATTTTGTGTAAATAAAGCTCATATTAATGTAGCTTTCCCAATTGCAGCAATAGCAAAAACTCACAAATAAGATCTAATTAAATCAAAGAGCTTTGGCACAGCATAAGAAACTCTCATCAGAGTGAACAACCTACAGAATGGGAGGAAATTTTTGCAATCTATCCATCTGACAAAGATTTAATATCCAGATTCTATGTGGAACTTAGAAAATTTGCAAGAAAGAAACAACCCCATTAAAATGGGAAAGGGGCATGAACATACACTTCTCTAAAGAAGATATTTATGCAGCCAATGACAAAGCTCAACATCACTGATCATTAGAGAAATGCAAATCAAAACCACAGTGAGATACCATCTCATGCCAGTCAGAATGGCAATTATTAAAAAGTCAAGAAACAACTGATGCTGGTAAGCTTGTGGAGAAACAGGAATGCTTTTACACTGTCAGTAGGTATGTAAATTAGTTCAACCATTGTAGAAGAGAGTGTGGCATTTCTTCAAAGGCCATGAACTAGAAATACCACTTGACCCAGCAATCCCATTACTAGGTATATACCCAAAGGAGCATAAATCATTCTATTGTAAAGATACGTGCATGCATATTTTCACTGTATCACTATTCACAATTGCAAAAACATAGAATCAACCCAAATGTCCATCAGTGATAGACTGGTTGAAGAAAATGTGGTACATATACACCAATACTATGAAGCTATAAAAAGGAATGAGATCATGTCCTTTGCAGGGAAATGGATGGAGCTGGAAGCCATTATCCTCAGCAAACTAATACAGGAACAGAATACCAAACACCACATGTTCTTACCTGTAAGCGGGAGCTGAACAATAAGAACACATGGACACAGAGAGGGGAACCACACCCATTGCGGCCTGTTGGAGAGCAGGTAGGGAGAGCATTAGGCTAAATAACTAATGCAAGCAGGGCTTAATACTTAGGTGATGGGTTGGTAGGTGCAGCAAACCACCATGCCACACATTCACCTATATAAAAGCCTACATGTCTTGCACGTGTATTCTGGAACTTAATATTAAATTAAATTTTAAAAATCACATTTACCCTAATACACACACACACACACACACACACACACACACACACACACATACATACCTATTATATACTCCAAATTAACAACAAAACATTTTAAATTTTTTGAAAAAAAATAGCTTTTCATAAAAATACAAAAATAAAATGAACTTACCAAGTTAATATCCTACACAGAAATTCATTCAAGATTATACTTTAATAATTATTTTATAAACACTAGGAAATAGATCCTGCCTGGTAACCTTAACTTATTAGCCTCATTATATATTGCATCTACCAAATATGACTTATTTAAAAAATTGTAAACACAAATTTATTTCCTTTTTCAAAATGACAATACTCTTTTGTATTGTGCATTTTCACGTTTTTGTTTGTTACATTATCTTAAATTATTTCACTAATGCATAGTACATTTTATTAGTCTCTCACTTTCTGTAAAGACAATTTTTGTCTAGTCAAGCTGATTGTAAATTCCTTGGGGTGATGGAACCCCCCAAAATTCAATTTTCTTTCCCCACCATGTGACTTGCTTGGGCTATTATCATAGTAGACGTTTATAGAATACAAGTAGGTCATAGAGAAAAAATACACTTAGTTATTGAGTAGTTCACTCAAATTCTAAATTTTTGTCATTATTGAATATATTAACACCTTAATAATTTGCACCATTATCATTCCAGGCACTACTTCCAGTAAAAGCATTCATTTCTTCCTAGAGTAGAACTCTTCAGCAGATGAGATGTGGTAAGCGAACTCCAACTGGATTGTACTTGACAAAGGCACACCATCCTCCTTTGGCAGATATGCAGCCTGATTAGTTCCCACACCAGGACCTTTCTGGTAAACTAAAGTATGATGTCTCATGCTAGTTATTGCTTGTCAATTGCACAGAAGGTTAAGTGGCAAAAAGAAGATTGGTGTTTTTGGACATTGGCTGTATGTCATCAGCAATATTTCTGACAAATAAAAAATCATTAGTTTGCCAAAAATTTTAATGAAATCATGATTAATAAATGCCTCTCAAAGGTCTACATTAAAGTCAAGGCATTTGGGTGACAAATGTAAACATGCAGACCCTTCTTTGCCAAAAGCTGTGTGTTTCACTTACATAGCTCCACTGATTGATCTGTCCATTATTCTAATACATAATTTATCACACCAAGGGGGGCCATTCATTATGTGCATTATATAGACAGGGAATTCTAAACAGGAAAGTTTTTAGGAGAGCTATCAGATTTTCAAAGTACTGAAATTCTTTTCTTATTATTTGCAAAATAATGAGATGATATTTGAAAACATCAACAAAAACAGCACTTACAAAACAAAATAGAACAAAAATCTCACTTCTTATGAATTTAATTTACTTGAGATCATTTTGACACATTCCTTCCTCAGGTAGCATTTCCATTGCGCTCATTGTTTTTATTCCTCATGAGGAGTCCACATGTTGTTAAACTTAAAGCAGTCAGAAGTGGGATGGTGTTCCAACCCCCGTCAAATGAAAATTGTGTGGCTATATTGCTTGAACTGTAAACAGCTGTATGCACCATTACATAAAAGCTCATGGAATTATAGATTTGGCATTCTTCTATTTAAAAAGTGAGCCATTGAATAGTATAACATATTTAATTTCAAATCATTCACTCCTGGATGCAGTGACTCAATCCTACTGCTATATGTTGATGTAATCTAGAACTCAGTAAATACATTAGCAGTTCCCATGGATATCTCATAAGGAAAAATGCATGCTTTCATTGAAGATAAAGACTGCAGTGATGAATGGGATATTCCTCTGAGTTTCTGATGTGTTATTGATTTTTGGAAAGCAAAGAATTTGAATATAACCTTCAGATAAACAGAGAAGGCAGGACTACAGAAATGCCTTTGCATTTTTAGAGTTATAGACAGAACAGATGACTGAGAATACTGATTAACTGACGGTACCAAATTTTGTGCCTCCACAGTGCACAACCACTTAACTGCATTTTATCCTTCTCATCAATAGAATAATAATAATTTAAAAATATTTAAAGCTTTCTTAAAAATTTGTGAAAAATGAACTTAGGGAATTCCAATTCGAAGTACAACTTTAAAAGTATATTTCCTGTCGTGAATCAGTTAATCGGTTTCCATTTTATCTGCAGAAATAATGTGCCCTTTTAAAGAATCAAATGTTTGACACTGTTTTCCCAAAGATATTATAAAAATTAAATAATTGAAAATTGCATGTATTCACTTGAGAATAATGTATAATGTAATAATTAAAGCTATCAAAAATTATACCGTGAGATATTACTTTGCAGGTTTACACTCAGAAGATTATGTTTTACGTCTTTGAGTAGCACTATAATCAAAAGATTACAATTGAGCAACGCTCACAACATTAAACATTTTTTTAATCCCAAAAGTGGTTCCATGTTACATTCCCAAAACTGCTTCGTAGACTTTGAGGCTGCATTTAGTAAATGTAGTCACTATTTTGGCTTCAGGGAGACATAGAGTAATCTGGAGGCTTCTAAAACTGATTTATAATTTCTATCTTAATACCTAAAATTGTTTTTTAATTTGGTTTAGTGTTTTTCATTGCAACTGTATGACTAAATTCCAATGGATCCTACAACTCATAATTTACTAGGGATTATCAATGCAGTAAAAGAAAATTCTGAATATTTCAAGTGTTTTAATTCGGTGTACATAAAATATACCTTTCTTTATTTGCATCTATGGATAGTATTCATTTAGATTTTCAATTCAAATAATTGGCATCTCTCCTGCTCTTTTGGCCTAAACCACTTGTGCTCTCTTTCTGGCCTGTAGTGTTAAAGCACCTGAGTTTCTGAGAAAAGCTCTTTGATCCTTCACATAAGTATTTTTTGACAGAGTCTCTAGATGATTATATAAATTATTTCACAGTGAAAGAGAAATTGACTCATTTTACCTGCAGCTTTGTCCATAATATTCATTGAATTTTAAGTAGCAAGGAGTCCATTTGATATCACCAGAATGTACATGTCTTTAAAAATATTCTAATTTTTAAAAGTCACCTATTTTTAATCAACAAATATTTTCCACTTGAATCAATCACATTATGTTAGAAAATATATCTGAGTGGATCAAAGGTTAGCCTGTATTCAAGATATTCATGTCATTAATGACAGCATGGTAGAGTACAAAGAGTGCCTTGAGATGTCACATTCCTAGGTTAAAGTTTTGTCCTGCTCCTTAACTAGGTAGCATTGAGCAATGATCGATCTCTAAACTCTGGTATCCTACGAAGAGGTTATTTTTACCATCTTATCTCTAAAATACTTTTTAGAAAATACTTTTTAGAGTTTTCCTTTATTTACTGAAATAGAATTTTAGTATGCTAACTAAAATACAATTTTGAAAATGAATATAACAACTTAAAGACCAGAAATAGTTCTCCGTTTATACTTACTAAGCTAACAATAAACCAGAAATCATTGAGGACAGTTGACCAGACAAATTATTGATTTTTTTCTCCAATTACGTTAGGTAGATTCTGTTCATCCACTCTCCTAAATGAATATGAATATGAATTCCCAGAGGTATTTTTAACAAGATTTAAGGAAAGGTTTCTATATCATTACACTAACAGGATTTGCATTAGTGGACAGTTACAACACGTAAGTTAAATAAAACTTTATTGATATGTTAAAACAAGTGTTTTATACATAGTATAACAAACAATGGATTATTTAGACAGAAAAAAATAATAAATATTTGCTCTGAACAAAATATTTGTATTTACTAGAAAAATATTCTTGTCTAATTTTTATTTAATTTTTGAATGTATGCTTTGTAACAGCAGTAAGCAAATGAATTAAATGTGAAAATTCAGTCATTGTAAAATAGGTGCTAATATATATAATATGTATACGTATCTAAAATAGAGTGTCTGCATGGATAGTTAGAAGCTTAAGAAGAAAAGTAAAGAGAAGATGGATTAGAGACTTACGAGTTAATGGGTGCAGCACACTAACATGGCATATATATACATATGTAACAAATCTGCATGTTGTGCAATGTACCCTAGAACTTAAAGAATAATAATAAAAAAGCAACTAAAGAGAATATAAGAAGACCTGAGTGCTAATCCTGAGTCTGTTATTAGCAGTATTTTTTAAATGTAAATTATATACTTTTTCTCCACTTTTGGTTGCCTTATTATTAAAAATAATGTTTCCAAAGGCCCCTGCAAACTATAAAGTACATAATAGTTGAAAACTGAGGAGAATCAAATTGCCAAGTAAGAATAATTTACATAGAAAATAGCTTAGCACAGAAAGCATTTTGTTCACAAAATGTCCATGTGTTTGTTGCTGTCTCCTTTTGCTTTTCAGCAATTTAGTCAAACATGATTCATCCTTTTATGTTAAATGGTATTATCAGCACAATTGACAAAGCAACACAAAACAACCCTAGCAACACTCTTCAATGAAATGCTCGTGAAAGCAAATCAGGAGTCTTCATTTCTCATAGACCGATAAAATAATGTACTTCACACATTCAATGAAAGCCTTTTCTATTGAGCTCAATAAGCTATCAGATTGCTAAGAGTTTTCTTGAGTTAACCTCAAGAAAGGCACATGGCTACAGTTCAAGAATATGCATTTACAACAAAAGGGGAAAGGTCTTTTGACATTGTCAATTGCTATACTATAAAACCAAAGGCCAGCCTTCTGCACATCAACTGAGAATGAGATGGCAAAAGTGGCAAGCTTTGCCATTAAGTAGCGGATACATCAATTGACAAAAGAAATAGAGGCTATGTGGTTGATAGCTCTTGTGTTGCAGCTGATACCATTTGGATAAGTGATGCAGAAAGAGTCAACTGTTCTCCCTAGAATATGAGGAGCCAAACATAGGTAGAGATAAGTTGGTAAGTAATTTGATATATTTGAATTATCATTTACATAGGACATATCCTTTTCCTTCCAAAGCCATGATGTGGATAACTGTTAGTCTGTAAATTTTCTGTTCAAATAAAACCAGTTCCATAATCTGTAACAGTTTTCTAAACATTTAAAGTTATACATTACCTTACTTGAAATTTATAAAGAAAATAAAATGACTACCTGTCTTAAGTGAACATAGACATGTATGTATTTATAATCTTTTCAAGCAAATTCATATATAAAATACGCGTACCATATATATACACATGTATATAGTAAATTATACATATACATGCAATTGAAGGTTTCTTTTTACCTCTTGAGTATAAGATCTTTGTTTTTTGCTCAAAAATTAGTGATGGTTTGTTCAGGGGCCCAAAGAACAGGAAAGAATATAATGCTGATTTTATTCATATTAAAATCTTGTTTATCAATTATCTTAAGGCTAAATTAGAAAAAGGGACATAAATGCCAAAAGTATAACATTGAATTGGTTATATTATAAAAGAAACACCCACTCTTTAAGAGTAATACCACTGAAAGATTCATTAAACAGATGAAGTGGTGTTCCTTCATAATTTTCTGCAATGTGCCCTACTTGTCAATCATTGACAAAAAAAAAAAGGGTGTATGAATGTGGCAATCACTACAGCATTGACATTTTCAGAGTCACATTAAAAATTTTTCACACATAATCACAGAAACTAACTTTGTGAATAACTGTGTTGGTTATATGATTATCTGCTCATTTCTTCCATATATTATATTTTACCTATGGACACTTTCATACTTGCCAAACAAACCAAAACTTTTCAAAAGTATGACCACAATAGGGGTTATTGCAATATTTATATTGAAGGTATAGGGAGAGACGCATAACATAAGTGAAATTCACCTTGTTTTAGTATGATATTGGTCTTCTTCGACAATGTTTTGAGTATTGATGCTTGTGGTTTTCAAATTAGATAATTCCAAGCAACAGTGATATTTTGTGATAAAGCAAGAAGCAATGTTAGAACAATAATTTATTTACATGTGCATCATAATTGGTAAAGCACTTTATATATACATTATTTATTTATTACCAAAATTATGTGAGATAGTATGATAACTTTTGATCTTCTCCATTTCACGGATTAGGAACCTCATGCTTTGCAGGGTTGTGATCCTAAAATTTAAAATTTATTAATTAGTAGATACAACCATAAGCATTTTTTCCTATTGTTCTCTCCACTTCTTCATTATTCTCCAAATCCCATCGACAATTCAAATCAGCTATAGTGCTCTATGTATATAACAGTGCATAAACTCTCGCCCAGACTAATTAAATAAGAAACTCTTGGGGTAAGACTTAGTGATGACTTATTTAAAGCTCCACAGGTAATTCATACGTTAAGGACGGGGTTAAGAACCAGGCCTTTATACCAACTATTCTGACACCAAATGTAGTGCTCTTTCTACCCTCCCACATGCTTTTGATTAACAACACCTGAACATAAAATAAGCCTACCAGGTCCAAAAATGCAACCTTTGACATAAGATAGCACAATGGCAAACATTAACAGCTTTAGAGGCAAGCAGTCTGGATTTCAATATCTGTTTGAGGACTTACTAACTGTGTGAACTTAGGTGAGTTTTTAATTTCACCGTATTCAACTGTTATTATTAAATGAGTTAATGCATGTTTAGATCAGTGCTTGGCAAACAAATAAATATTTAAAAAACAACACAATCATGCTGTTACGGACTACATGTTTGTGTTCCTCTAAAATTCATATGTTGAAGCCATTACCCTCAATAAAATGTTACAGTATTTGGAGGTGGGAGCCTTTGGTAGGTAATTCATTTTGGAAGAACTCATGAGAGTGAGGCTTCTGTGATGGTGTCAGTGTCCTTGTAAGAAGACGAGAGACCAGATCTCTCTCTTCTCCATGTGAGGATACACTGAGAAGGCAGTCATCTTCAAAATAGGAAAGGGGCCTTCACTAGAATCTCACCATGTTGGCACCTGATCTCAATCTTCCAGCCTCCAGAACTGTGAGAAATATTTCTGTTGGGTTAACCATTCAGGCTATGGTATTTTCTTACGGCAACCTGAGCTGGTTAATATGCATACTTATCATTCAATAAATACAGCTCTGAGCATACTTGAAAATAATCTAAAGTCCTAGTTATAAGCCAGAAGAATATCTGGACAGTCGAAAATTCTCAAAATTTATAACAGATCACAATAGGAGATAAGGAGAATTTAAAAATGTCCCTAATAAGAAAGTAAATCCTTCCAATTTTACACTTAAAGAATCCATTTCTTTTCTGCCATCACATTTATCTGTAAATTAAAAGCCTGTGCTCATGTATGTACTGCTCTCCGAAGGCTGCTTTGCTCTTCATGTTTATCTCAGACTGTATATAATTATGGAACTGTGAAAGGTGTTTGCTTATGTGAAAAGCAGAGTTTTAAAGTCTTTGTTAGAAAAACTGCCTGATTAAGGAATAATAACTGAGTAATAGGGCCACAAATGAGAATCATATGTTTAGAGATATTTATTTGAAACATTATTTTTAAACCTTTTTTAAAGATGACTTTTGAATGATCAATACATCATTCACAGGAAATAATCAAAAGATTATTCATAAGAAAATAAAACTGTTTTTACTTATTTATTTATTTATCAATGTTTATTTTCAGTTCCAGGGTACATGTCTAGGATGTGCATGTTTGTTACATAGGTAAACATGTGCCATGGAGGTTTGCTGCATAGATCAACCCGTCACCCAGGCATTAAGCCCAACACCCATTAGCTGCTCTTCCTGATGCTCTCCCTCCTTCTCCTCCTCGACAGGCCCCAGCGTGTGTTGTTCCCCACAATGTGTCCAGACTACACACGCAGGAAAGACTTCTACTAATGTTTTAAACAAATGAAGGTTATTTCAATGTTATACAATATAGTGGTTAATTTAAAATTAAAATTCAACATCTTTGCTCTAAAACCTATGGACAATTTTCTACTAATTAGAATTTCCTCTCTAGCCTCTCTGTCTCTTCTCAGAAACTCCTTTCCCTCACTCTATTCACCAACTTCAAAGTTCTCTGTAAGAACATCACTTTTTATTTTACAACTTTATTTTTAACCTCACCTTTAAACTTTATTTTTTTTATTTTTTCAGACAGAAAAATCTAATTTCTATACTCTTTCTAACATCCACATATATGCTGAAGGCTCATTTTTTCACCTCTCAAGTTTCACTAAAAAATTCTACTAAACAAATAGCCACCTATTTTTTAGAATCAAATAGAAATAATAAGACAGGTGAAATTATAGTTTCATTTTGACTTATAAGTATGCATCCCAGTCAGGGGCCATGATCTTCTATTTATTATTGTTTTTATTTGTTTGATTGGATATGGCATTATCTATGCAGAGATAACAAAGTTGAAGTTCAATGTTTATAGGGTAGTCAGTGAATGCCTCTCTGGGAAAATTATTTATAAAATCTCTGGTACATGATCAATAAGGAACAAATTCTAATAATAAAATTATTTTTCGTGTGTGCTTGCTGCAGCTGCTAATCTGAGTTCAGATTTGGCATTTTATTTCTGTCCACCCATGTGTCCATGCTATGTAAATTTCCCTGACTAGCTTTGTAGAGCCCCACAAGCTTAGTCAGGAAGCAGCAATACTGCATGTTTAGCTTTTTTGCTAGTCAAGGTCAAAGCTGGAAAAATGAGAACTCTAAGGGCTGCTGCTTTCAAACTTTGTTGAGTTGCTTGTAAAATATGTAATGTGTTCTTGGAAGTTCATGCAGCCAGTAAGTATCCCCCATCCACTAAGGTGCTATAGTATTTGCCAGCATCTCCCTTTCTAAATTCAGAGTTGTCATGTGCTTTCTTTGGAGAAATTACTGACAGGTATCTTTGTCTTCATTCCATCACATCTCATCTTCAGAAAACACTGAAAACTTTCCTAATATTTAACTATGTAAATGGTACCCCTTCAATTTAACAAGACGAATGCCTCTGACACGTTTATGTATTTTTGGTTACTTTAATAGGAATCTGAAAGATGAACAAATTAGAAGTCTGCATTCTGTAGAAATTTTGCATTTTGGAGAAAGTTTGTAAAGTTTATTAAACATAAATTTTTCTTATAGTCAATGAATTGACAAATATATATAATGAAAATATTGAAAATTGGAAGACTGCAAGGAAGTCACAGGCCATTAAAGAGATACTTTAAATAATCAAGAATAGTTATACATAGCACCAGCCAAATTAAATGGATTTAATATCCTAGTTTCTGATGAATATATTAAATTTAACATAAGGCATTATTTTGGGGGTCATAAGGCATGGTTCTTAGTACTTTAAAGAAGTATAGTGATTTAACATAGATTTATATTTATTTATAAATCTAGCACATAAAGTAAAACAAAGATTTAAATAATTATGAGGCAAAAGTTATATAGTGTTTTAAATTCTATAGCTGTCAAAGAAAATACGTTATGCCTTGTTTGAGTGATTAGGTAAAGCTCCTAGAGACGGTAATATTTATGACAACACTAAAGTAGAGGTAAGATGCAAGCATGAGGAGATAAGTGAAATTTAGATGAGGAAAACTGCAAAAGCAAAGACAGAGTCAAGTATGGGCCAAGCATGATTGAAAAAGTTCTGTGAAACATGCTAAAATTTAGATTATACAAAAATATGTGAAGAGCTTATAGCAAGATATGTTGGATGACACAAATAGAACCGGAAAAGCTATTAGCTGTCTCTTTGACAACCCGTGATAAGTTCAATATTAGCAACAAGCAACATATACTGAATCGCTACTACAAAATTTGATTCAGAAGTGGGGTTGCAAAGGATCAGCTGGATTCAGTGTAAAAGCCTGCAGACAAAACAGGGCATGCACAGAGAGAAAAGAGAGCAAAAATGAAACCATGAGTCCTTTCAGTTAAAAGGAACCAGTTATCAAAATTGGAAAATATTTGGAGAAATATAATAAGAAAAGAATAAGTATAGAATCAAGCAATGAGAACAGGACCTCACTGCAAATGAAACATTTGTGTGGGATATTTTGAAGAATACTTCAAAGTAAGTATAATCACAGGATTTAGAAAGTAAAATAAGTGCAAAACTTCTATGTTAAAATAATTCAATACATATAGAACAAGAATTCTCATGATACAAGTAAAATATGTGATTTCTTAAGAACAGGAACTCATTTAAAAACATAATTTAAAAATAAACAAATGGGATTAATTTTATATTAGATGTAGTAAATGGGAGACTAAAGGAATTAAAGCTTTCAGAATTTGAGAAAAACAAAGTCTTCAAATTTAAAACTGTAATTGGTGAACAGAAGAAATAAAAATCAATACTTGCCTATAGAAATTCTAAGGAGATTCCAGTAAAGCAAAAATAAATAGAATATAGAGTGCCTACAAATAAATGATAGCTTCACCTGCTTTCCAAAGCAGCTGGACTGGAAGATCACTACAGTGATAATTTCAAAGTGCAGAAAAATACATAATGATTAGTCCAGAATTTTATTCCTCACTAATTTACATTTCATAAAGAGAGGCAAAATAAAGAGACTTGAAAATATACAAAAACTAAAAGTTTAATATATATAGCCTGTCAATAAAAGAAATAAAAACAAATGTACTTCGGCTAGCAGAAGAAGTAAACCCCGAGGAAAAGCACATGAAACAACTTAAAAAGTAAATATTAAAATTAATAAATATGTCGGCAAATTGAATACATTTTTAAAACTTTTTTATTATATTTTAAGTTTTGGGATACATGTGCAGAATGCGCAGGTTTGTTACATAAGTATATACGTGCCATGGTGGTTTGCTGTACCCATCAACTCGTCATCTATATTACATATTTCTCCTAATGGTCTCCCTCCCCCAGCCTGCACCCACCCCACAGGCCCCGGTGTGTGACGTTCCTCTCCCTGTGTCCATGTGTTCTCGTTGTTCTACTCCCACTTATGAATGAGAACATGCGGTGTTTAGTTTTCTGTTCTTATGTTAGTTTGCTGAGAATGATTGTTTCCAGCTTCATTAATGTCCTTGCAAAGAACATAAACTCATCCTTTTTTATGGCTGCAAAGTATTCCATGGTGTACATGTGCCACATTTTCTTTATTCATTCTATCATTGATGGATGTTTGGGTTGGTTCCAAGTCTTTGCTAAGAAACAGAAAAAGAATGAAACTAAACTAAACATATACTTTTAATTATAGAATTTCTGTTTACATAAATGAAATAATAATGCTGACAGTGTATATAGGAGGAAATATAGGTTTTGGTGAGGAAAAGAGTGGTTAGATGATTAAGAAACTTAAAATTTGACAAAGGAAAGATATAGCATGTGGTTCAGTACTAACAATAAGAATAGTAAAATAGCAATCCCTATATATTTGAGAATCATTATAACAGTCTACAATGTTCAACAACAAAAAAGCAATAATAGTGTTAATAATACTAATATTTCAAGATCTACTTAATTTGGAGAATCAACTCATGTCAAAATACATTCATTTTTCAATCCTTTTAAATTTCTTTCAATAGATTTTAGTTTTAGTATGTTTTTGTGTTTATTATATCTACTCAAACATCTCTCATAGTGACAAAGCATAATCTCTGTCAAAAGAAGCTTATTAACAAAGGAAATATGATGAGGAAATATGACTTTTCTATATGTCAAGGAAATGTGATGGTAAAAACAAACACAATTTGTTATTTTAAGTATTTCATTTCAAATAGAAGTCTTTCTGCTGGAGAAATTATTTGTTTTACTCTTAGGCAGTTGTGCACCCTGCGGAGAATGAATGCATAGAGAATGTAACCTTTCTCGGGTCTTCATTTTAATCATACTCTTGCCTAATCTCCATTTTATTCCTCAGAGGCATCAGTCATCCTTAAAGAATGCCTTCTTGTAATAAAAAATGCACTGCACTGGGTTTAATGTGTTGACTTTTGCAGATATTTTTGTGGGGAATATTGTATTCAAGAATAATGTAAACAGAGTGCTTTACTTTATAATTGTGTTTATATTATGAATGCTGCCAATAAAGGGGGATCAGGAACTGCCATCTGCAGGTTTTGCAGACATCTCACACATCTGCTATTGCTTCATGAAAGCCATGACATGTACAAATAACTTCCAAGGCTTTTGATTATTCACACAAGATATGATCGATTAGATGCTAAGAAAGTGGGTTTAAAAAACTTTTCTTGAGGAAAGCAGAGCAAGAAAAGAACATTTTCTTAACTATCAATATATCTAGGGGCCACAGTATTTAAGGAAATGCAGGGTAGAGTACAAGAAAAGAACTACTGTTACTCCTGACATTGATTTTTTTTTTCAAGTAGATATAAATATTTGACCTCCACCCTCATCGCCAATATTTCTATTTCTGTTCAGGTTAAATTTTTATCTTTCTCAAGATAAATCAGTTGGTGGGAGCATCTGACAAAGCATTTGCATCATCCTACATAATCTCTGTAAAGAAGGTGTCACAGTGCTTGAGTCATATGCTTAGCCCCTTTACAGAGAGGATTCAGAAGAAAAGTAGTTTATGATTGTGTGTGTGTGTGTGTGTGTGTGTGTGTGTGTGTGCCTGCGTGAGAGAGAGACAGAGAGAGAGACAGAGTGAAAGAGACACAGAGACAGAGGTGTGTGTGTGTGCGTGAGAGAGAGAGAGAGAAAGAGACAGAGAGACAGAGAGAGAGAGACAGAGCAAAAGAGACACAGAGACAGAGGTGTGCGTGTGTGTGTACATGTGACAGAGAGAGAGACAGCGAGAGAGACACAGAGAGAGTGTATTGGAAGAAAGGATGGGAGAGATAAGAGAGAGAATATGCATGTGAATTTAATAGCACAAGCAACACGCTGCAACATTCTTTAGAAGATTATACTAGAGTTCACTCTGGGTCCTGTTTGAAAAATTTCTCTAAAAGCACGTATTTGTTTCCTAAGTGTGTGAACTCAAGCCCTCAAGCCTCCCAATCACTGAACTCTGAGAGTTTTGTTATAGGAACATTTCTCTGGGACTCAGGAAATCTTGTAGAGCTCCTTAATCACAATGTGTTTTTTACTTATGTGTTTGTTTCCTGTTGCAGTTGTAACAAATTACGGCAAACATAGTTCTTAAAAGAGCATAAATTTATTCAGTTTCTGTTCTGTTATATATCTAGGGGCCACAATATTTATATCTACTTCTGGAGGCCAGAAGTGTGAAATCTGTTTCACTGTGTCAAAGCCGAGGTGTCAGCAGGGCTGGTTTCTTCAGGAGACTCTAGGGGAGACTCCATCTCCTTGGCTTTCCAGCTTGTAGTGGCTGCCTGTATCTTTTGGCTTATGGACGCTTTCTCTATCTTTAAAGCACAAAACTCCAATCTCTGCTTCTGTCATCATATTGCCTCTTCCTCTCCAGCCCCTCACGGATCGCCTGCTTCTTTAAGTACTTCTGTGATTGCATCACACACACCTGGATAACCCAAAATTATCACCCAAACTCAATATCACCAACTTAATCTCATCTACACAATTGCTTTTGCCATATAAGGTAACATATTAAGATGTGGATACTTGGGGGAGCCATGTTTAACTACACCTTAGTACCTAAAATCACTGGTTTAGAAAGCAGGGTTTTAATTTTCATAGGTAGCAGATTCAATATAAACCAAGTGTTTGATTCTGCACTTACGATGCAATAAAAAAGGCACGGATACCCGGACATACATGTTTTGTACTTATGTAGTGCTGTGTAACTTACATAAATATATGCATTAGAAGGAAAAGAATATAAATCAATTAGCTCAGCTCAGCATTAGAAATCTTGAGAAAGAAGAGCAAATTAAGCCTAAAACAAGAATAAATATTAAAAATTAGAATGCAACTCAACAAAACTTAGAAAAAATAGAGAAAATAAATAGAAGCAAAAGCTTCTTTTTAAAACATCCATAAAATATATAAAACTCTAGCCAGACCAATCAAGACAAAATTTGAGGAGATTTACAAATATCAAAAAGTTGAGGAGATTTAGAAATATCAAACATAAAAAAAGACTTCTCTATTCATACTTGTACTTTAAAAGGCTAACAAGGGAATAGTATAGGTAACTCTATGCACACAAACTTAAAAATACAGATATTATGGGTAAATACTTTGAGTGACACACCTACCAAAATTCACGTAAGGAGAAATAGATATTATCGGTAGCTCTTAACTACAGAAAATTATCAATAATCAAAAATTTTCCAAAAAGAGAGCACCAATCCCAGATTTCACTGATGAATTATTTAAAACATTTAACAAGAAAACATTTATTTTTTGTAATCTTCTCAAAAAATGGGATCAAAAAAAGGGATCAATCCTTATTCATTCTATGAGCCAACATTACCCAGATAAAGTTACTAGAAGAAAGAAAACTACTAATTGGTATCTCACAGAAAATACAGGCAAAAATTCTCAACACATCCCAAAATGTATGAAATGAATTATATAACAAGACCAAGTGGGATTCATTCCAGATATTTAAGACTGTTTTAGTATTCACACTATATCAATGTAATCTACCATGTCAACACATTTAAGAAGAAAAGTCATATTATCATATTCATTGAAGAAAATATGTAGCAAAATACAACATCCACTAATGATCTCATGACAAAATTTCACAAATATTCCAATTGTGAAAAAATATCTAGCAGTACTCCTTAAAAGTGCCTAGGTCATCAAAACCAGGGAACGTTTGAAAAACTGTCACAGACAAGAGAAGATTAAGCAGACACGATGACTAAATGGAATATGGAATACTGGATGGGATTCTGGGACAGAAAAAGAACATTAGGTAAAATTAAGGAAATCTGAATAAAGTAGGCATTATAATTCATCTTTATATATCAGTATTGGCTCATTAATTATCACAAGTATGCTATACTAATATAAAGTACTAAGAGTAGGAAAAACTGAATGTGACGAATATGCAAATTCTCTGTACTACACATCACAACTTTTCTGTAAATCGTAAGCTAAAGTTATATTAAAACTTTAAAATGTTTATTTCATCAAAAATTTGAATGTATTTGTATATTTCTTTCAATTTTTTTCAAAGGAATACAATTTCTGCCACAAATATAACTGATGTTATTTTGGTGGATGTGGAGGATACTCATTAATTTGGATTATAAGGAGGAGAGTTTTTAAAAAAATATTAAATAGTAGCATTACACTTACAAATATAATTTTGGTCAGTTGCTATGATTGTTGAAAAATCAGCTTACAATTTAGCCTTTAAAATATTTGTTCTTATGAAAAAGAACTGGAAGATTTGTCCTCTGCTATAACATTTTTTAACCCGAAAATTTCCTTGCTTTTTACATTAAGATTTTAAATTATTTTTAACCCTAACCAGATTCAATGAGTGTATGACTATTAAAGTAATATGCCTTTATTTCAAATAATTCCTTTCAGCATAGTAAAAGTGTGTGAGTGTGTATTTTGGCAGAACATATATTTTTGCCAGCAGATTCTATGAATTACTCATAGTTTTGAAATGTAGCAACTCATCAAATAAGGAAGTCATATAAAAATACTACTGCTTCTCCGAGGGGAGAGCCAAGTAGCTATCTTCCACATGCTCTACACATGCATGTGTATATTTATTTGAGACATTTGAGTGACTTTTAATTTGTTTCCATTTGATCATATAAATAAGATATATTTTAAAATACTAAGCAGTACTATTTTATTGAGAAGGACACATAAGCTACTTACTTGAACATTGTGGATATTGAAGACAGGAGACTAGCATTGTTTTTCTCATTTCCCAACATAACTTTTCAAGAAGTTAGTAAATGAGGATTGATATCTTTAAAATCAAAGCTGAATCGTCTCATGACTTAATTCTCTCAGCACAATCCATTAACAATTGTTGTCCCTGCCTATTTAAAAATATTCTCCGTGATTATAAAATGCATTACCTTCCAAAGAAGCAAATGTATCTTTAGACATTTCTGCAAGTTAGAAAATCTCTCCTAAATCCTGAGCTGTGTTATCTTTCTCTTAGTCCCTCACTCCTTTGTCTATGCTTCTGGGCTGCATTTTAGAAAAGAAAAAAGGAAAAAGAAGAAAATTCTAACCTTTTGTGTCTTGGTGTTCACTGCAATTCATCATCTTGATAACTGTCCCCAGAACACTTTCTAAAGTGTCCATATCTATAAGGAGGTTAAGGACAGAAAATAGATGTATGAAATATGCTATAAATTCTGAAAATTATGTGAGTGTTTTTTAAAGAGCAGATTTTGAATATGACTAATATTATTATTGGTTTAAGTTCATTGTAGTAATGTCACTCTTCAAGAAATAATACTGAGGTAACAAATTATCTATAGTTTTAAAGTCCTATGGGCACATTTAACAATGCCCATTTAGTTATTTAAAAATAACTAAAATATAGGCTATTTCTTGCACATAAGTATACGTTTATTGTCAAATACATAGCCTATATTTTAGTTATTTTTACAAAATACTAGGAAGATTAAAAATATGATATATTTTAAATGATAAAAATGTATAACATATTTGTTAGATAATACATTTGCTAAATTTTAGCTAATATAATAATCATTACATTTATTTTTCAGAAAACATATGAAAATACTAACTTTGAAGCACTTTAGCTTTTTTTTTCTTTTTTATCATGTGTCTTAGCAGGGCATGGTGGTGCATGCCAGTAATCCCAGCTACTCAGCAGACTGAGGCAGGAGAATTGCCTGAACCCAGGAGACAGAGGTTGCAGTGTGCTGAGATTATGACATTGCACTCTAGCCTGGGTGAAAGAACAAGACTCCATCCCAGGAAAAAGAAATAAAAAAAGAAAAGAAAAGAAAAGAAAACAAAGGGCCTTGGTTATTTGGACTTTTTATCTTCCACATATGTATTTTTATATATGTCATATATAGATTGTACATATTTTTAGAGTTTTATAAATTTAACAACTTTGTTAATTTCTCCGTGTTTTATTTTTCTTATTCTTATTTATCTGCAATTTAGGGTAATAACATCCACGGTAATTTGTCACATAGCAGTTATTTTTCTCAAATTTGAAAACTTTATTAGAGGCAAACTGCGTACTTAAAACAGAAATTGAAAGTTGAACAAAGAAAGAAAGAAAATAATTTTGGTGTGACCTGTTCTACAAAACATTATGGATTAATTTTTACTTTCACATCATAAACTTTATATCTGGGCAGAGGAATTCACTGTGTTGTAGGTTAAGCAACATTAAATTTTAAAACACCACAATGATTTCATCCTATGAGCATTTGCAAAACTTTTATATTTTAGCCCAGTTGCATATTTAATGGCTTATACTCTACTAGGCAGCGGCAGCATTATGAAACTTCTGAATAATTGAAGTCTATGAGAATGACATATAGGAATGTTATTAGGATTTTTCATTTTTTATTACAGTCAATTAGACACTGATATGCTAATAACTTTTGAGATTGTGCATTTATCTGCTTAAAAGAGCAGTCAGGGAAAAAATTATCTGTGTTCTAAGCCATAGACTATAGAAATATTCACAACCAAAATTTCAGAGATCCTGTTTACTCAGCAGATTAAGGGAACGCTGGTGACAAGAGGGGCAAATGTTTTAGCTGTTATTCACTAAGCCTCTTAAATAACATTAATGAATGCAACGTCTAAATTACTAGTCCTAGTAAATCTGTACTTTTCTAGAAATTTATGCCTTCTCAGGTAAAACACAAGCATATCATTTCAAGGCAAAATTTGGGGCTCTCAGGGTCTTATTCTGTCCGCAATTGTAGTTTGCAAAAACTATGTATCAGTATTGGATAATTGCTAATGAATTAGCTAACCATTTACATCTTTAAAGTTTATAGAAATAATTGGCTTTTATTCTTCAGTGCTTATCCATCAGGTCATATTATGATCTGGCTATCTTGAAACTGAGTCCTTTCTGGCCATCTTGAAATCGGTTCCTAGTGATTTAAAAGTCTGAGCGTCACGTTGTGCTTTCTTGCTTGCTTTCCGTTGTTCTTGACTCAGCCCTCACTGTATTAGGCTGGCCCATCCACTCATTATATCACCTCTCTGTCAGCCACAAAGAAAGTCACACATTTTAGCTGATTTTTAAAGCCATTCCTCAGAGCTTCTCCTACTCTCCCATTTGGTCAGTGATACCGACGGGAGGCCGGGAAATTCTGGGCAGAAGAGGGCAGGTCCCTGGTGAGGGCCCCACCCTCAAGCTGAAAAGTCTGAAACAGCACCCCGAAGTGAGAAATTAACTTGCCAGTTTTCCCACTCAAATGTCCCCTTTTCCAGAACCACCCATGGCCCACTCCATGCCCCCGTCTTGTGCCCGTAAAAACTGCAGGCTCAGCAGGCAAAGGGAGGAGAAACAGCTGGACATCAGAGAGAAGTGCCTTACTTCAGAGGGACAGCTCGATGGTGTAAATTTGAAGAAGAATCCCCGGAGACAGCTAGACTTTGGGGGAAGATTACCTTCCCTCTCCCTCTGCTTTTTAGCTCCTCTTCCTCTGAGAGCCACGTCCATCAGCAGTAAAATCCCGCACATTTACCATTCTCCAATTCGTTTGTGCGACGTCATTTCTCCTGGCTGCCTGACAACAGCTCAGGTGCGATGAGTGCGGATGCAAAAGGCTGCCACACTGACCCTTTGCCCTCGCTGGCAGAAGGCAGCCGCCTTATGCTAAAAAACAGAGTCCACTGAGCTGTTAGCACTTAAGCCATCCACAGAGGGCAGAGCTAAAAGAGTACTGTGACACTTCCTCTTGGGCTTCAGGGCTCATGGGCACCCCCGAGATGCTACTGTGGGGCCAGTACATAATTCACTCCTGCAGGTGCCCGAAAGTGCTTGACCCAGCTCCTCCTGCACCTGCTCACTTGTGCTCTCCCTCCCACGAGGGGTGGAGCGCAGAGGGTTCAGGTGAGTGGAATTCGCCCCTGCTGGCGCCAACACAGCTGGCTTGTTCCAGTACCCAGTTCCCGCCTGCAAATAGGTCAGGAAAATATCCTGCTTAGTTACCACAGGCTTTGCTTCACACTTACTCTGAACTCGGCTTCACACATCTACTCCAATGTCTTTGATTGGTGTTTTCCAAATAGACTAGCTCTGAAAAGTTAGTTTTTCACAATGGCATATCTGAACCCATCTGTCCTCAACTCTACTGCTATTACAGATTTTTTGAAACAATAGTAATTAACATTTTTTAAGTACTAAGTGCTGTAATTTCATTAGTAAACAAGCTTAACACCAAGAAGTCTATGATCTCCTTGAGAAGATTAAACGAATGAAAGTAATTAGGATTCAGTGTGTTAAGTAGCCATGGAATTCGATCAAATCCAGTCATAATGAAGGAAGGAAAGGTTTGTCTATGCAGCTTGCTACATATGTAAAGAAGAATGAGAGCCAGGCACAGCGACTCATACCTATAATCCCAACACCTTGGGAGGCTGAGGCCAAAGATCACTTGAGGCCAAGAGTGTGAGACCACCTTGGGCAACACAATAAGGCTTGTCTCTATAAAAAATACAAAAATGAAAAATTAGCTGAGTGTGGTGGTGCATGCCTATTGTCCCAGATACTTGGGAGACTGAAGTAGGAGGGTCACCTGAGCCGCAGACTTCAGGAGTACAGTGAGCTATGGTCACACCACTGCACTCCAGACTGGGTGACAGAGCAAGACCCAGTCTCTAAAAATAATTATTTTCAAGTAATTAAAAAAGAGAGACTGAGTTGTAGTTATCCAAGAAAAAAGGATGAGTGTATTAGTTTGTTAGGGCTGCTGTAACAAAACATTACAAACTGGGTAGCTTATAAAATAAAAATTTATTTTCTCATAATTCTGAGGTTAAAAAGCCAAGATGAAGGTGTTGGCAAGTTTCGTGTCTTTTGAGGCTCCTCTCCTTCGCTTGCAGATGGCCACCTTCTTGCTATGTGCTAATGAGATCCTTTCTCTTTGAGTGCATCCCTGGCATCTCTTTCTTTTGTAGGAACATCAGTCATTAGATTAAAAAGTATCTCTCTAGTGGCTTTATTTTAACTTAGTCACCTTTTTAAAGACCTTCTCCCAAAATGTTGTCACATTCTGAGAAATTGAAGATTAAGATCTTCACATATGAAGTTCGTAAGGTACACAATTCAATTCATAATGAGCTTAGGGTAGAAAGTTTAATTCAATCAGAAAATGCAGTGCGTAAAAAGGCCCCGAGGAAAGATAATGTAGATGATTGCATAAGATTTATTATGGCTAGAGAGTAGATTTGGAGATAGCCAGGAAATGCAAGTGATGATTTAAGGCAAGCTAGACCAGATTATAAAGTTTTTAAAGGCAAGTGGTTACTAAAATCCATATTCTTCTCTTTTTCCTGGCACACAGTCAGACTTTCTCTCTCAGGCTCTTTGTTAGATGTTGTTGTGGAACTGAGTTCCAGCCAATAGAATATGAGTAAAATGCATAAGTATTATTTCTAAGCTTTTTAAAAAATGGTGGTACCTCATTTATCTTCCTTCCTTCCTTCTTTTTCTTTCTTCCCTTCTTTCTTTTCTTTCTTTCCTTCCTCCCTTCCTTCCTTCCTTCCTTCCTTCCTTCCTTCCTTCCTTCCTTCCTTCCTTCCTTCCTTCCTTCCTTCCTTTTTCTTTCTTCCCTTCTTTCTTTTCTTTCTTTCCTTCCTCCCTTCCTTCATTTCCAATGGCTAGAATCAGGTTATGAAGGCGATGTAGTACATGACAGAACCAAGAGAGAAGGAATGTGGGTCCTTGAATTAGTGTATAGAAGGAAACTGTCTAAAGAATCAGTAATATCCATGTGATTGATCTATAAACAACATAAAAATAACCTCTTCTGTTATTGAGTCACTGGAGCATTGGGGTGTTTATTTGATACTATATCCTACTCTACCCATATATATCTATATAAGTATTCAATTTTCTAAAGACGTTTTTAAAAATGTCCTTAGGAGTTTTAGAAAATTTTTAGGGGGAGTGACCTTATCAGTTTTACAAATTGAAACTAGCCACAGTGGGAAGTGTGGATTAGAGGGTATGACACCGCAGAAAAACTGCAGTCTCAGTAATCATCATGAAATTTTAGTAGCCTGACACAGTGAGTGGGGATTTAGAAACAGTGAATAGAATGATGAACTATTTTATTCTAGAATCTATTTTCCGGCAACAAATTATTTATAATGTGGGAGAAATTCTAGAAGGGAAGAAGGATTCCAGGGTAATATCCAAGTGTCTATATCGACAGTTTGTTGAATTAGATCTTGTGTAATGAGAGTTGGAGAAGTAGGCATAATGTATTCAATGTTGAGCTAATTTTAGTGTCCACAGTTCTTCTCTGTGGAGGTGTTTTCTGTAAACTATCAAGAATAAAAATACATATATAGTGTAATAAATTATAACTAATATTTCCTATATTACTCAAGGTTCTTTAGGGAAACAGAAGCAATAGAAGATAGAGAGATAGATAGAAGATAGATAGATAGATAGATAGATAGATAGATAGATAGATAGATAGATAGATACATAGATAGATAGATAGATAGATAGATAGATAGAAGCTTTGTTTTGGGAATTGACTCACATGTTTATGGAGATCAAGACGTCCTACAGTGTACCATCTGTAAGACACTGAACCAAGAAGCTCAGCGATGTAATGCATCCTGTGTTTAAAATCCTAAGAACCAGGAGATCCAATTGTTCTGGAGCTTGAAGGCCTAAGAATGAAGAGCTTTGATGTCAGAGGGCAGGAGAAAATGGGTATGTTCAAGCATAAGAAGGGAGAGAGAATTTGCTCTTTCTTCAGCTTTTTGTTCTTTCTGAGCACTCAGTTCACTAGATGATACCCACCCACATCAGTGAACTGGGATCTTTTTTACTCAATCTGTCGATTCAAATGCCAGTCTCTCTTGAAAACACCCTACTGGACACACCCAGAAATAACATTTTATCAGTTATGGGAGCGTCCCTTAGTCTAGCCAAATTGACACACAAAATTAACTATTATGTACACATACAAAATGTATGGAAAAAATTACCTTTGCAACACTCTACGAAAAGTAAACAGTACCTTCATTATTCTTGCCTCTGTGCTTTTCCGTGTGTTTGTTTGTGTGTGTGTCTGCGTGTGTGTTTCTGTGTGCACATATGATTCAGATTGACTAGGGAAATTATTTGAAAACGTTTGTTTGATTTTATTTGACATGAATTTAATTAATCTGTATTATATTTGGAATTTTCTAAATAATCAATATTTTCACATAAAGGGTATTCTAATCCATAATATGTTATACATCTCAATTTCTTTAGGTCTTATTTAATGTATTTTAATCAACTTCTGTAATATTTTCCATAATGGTCTGGTACACTTTTGTTAGATTCATTTATATTTTCATTGCTGTTATAGCAAATAGCATGTGTGGTTTTTAATAATGTTTAATTATTTTGGTTTATAGAAATGCAGTTATGCTTTATGTTAATTTTACAACCAGAATCTATGCTGAATCCAGTTCTAATAATTTATGTATAGTATTTTATGAGTTTTATAAAAATAATCATATTACTTGTAAATAATAACATTTTTTCATACTTTTCCAATCTTTGTATCTTATATCTCATTCACCTTTGGGTAGCATTTCTAAAGCAGTATTAAATACAATTAGAAATCCTTGCTTTGTGCTTGATCTTGAATGATCATTCTTTTAATATCTCATGATGAAGTATGATATTTGCTCCAGATTTTTGTGGATACCTATATTGTTGGAAAATACCCCTCGCTGCTGATGAAAACTTATCTTTCCCTGCTATATGGGAAGGAAGTTTGACCATTTGTCTACAATCTTGAGTTAATAAAGCTGTGTAACAAATCCCAGCAAATTAAGCTGATTAAATGCGATGTGTATAATTTCAGGATTGTCTATTAAAATTTCTCAAGAAATGTAAGCTCTTCCACACTCTTTGTCCCATCCTAAACACTGTTTCAGGAATGACCATACAACCTAGATTGTCTGGGACAATAATGACTTACACCTGGCATCCTAGAAACATTACTAATAGTTTTCCCTGTCACTCTTAGAGATGTCTCATTTTGAATAATGCATTTTATGGTCATTCCTTTTAAAAGCCACATGATGAGAGGTAAAGCAACTCACCACTGAGGTCTCTAAAGGAGAGCTGCTCAACAATGTGAATCTATGCTGAACTGTTCAATGAGTGAAAAATAAACATGATTTTTAAATCTGTTACGCAATTTCATTTTTCTACAAGGCTATCAGGCTATAGAAATGTCCTTTGATTAGTAGATTAAAATTTTTGTCACAGATGATTTGAAATTTTATGAAAATATTATATTTCTCTGTGTTTATTAAATAAACATGAATTATTTTTCTTTTAATGTAATTAAATTACATTATTTAATTTTATACATTAGATCAGCCTTGCATTCCTGGAATTAATCCAGTTTTATTTCCAGGTTCATGATTCATACTGTAAGTATTAATATAAGAGTTTTACCTTCATAATCATGCATGAAATTAACATGTAGTTTTCTGTTTGGTAATATCTTTATAGGCTTTATGTCAAGGTTGTGCTTATATTCTAAAATAAGTTGAAGGCCTGGAATAGTTTGAGTAGGGTTACAATTATTTATTTCTTACATTTCTAATTATGTTTAAATCTCCATTATATTTTCCTCTTTGGTCTACAAGTTTTAGGTTTCATGATCAAATATCCGTATTTTTCCAGAGATCTCTTTATTATTGATTTCCAATTTAATTGTGCTGTATTTGGGGCATGTTGTTAACATTTTGCATTTTGTTTAAGCTTCATTCACCAAACATTTATGAGGTCAATATTCTTAACTGGTCCAAGTATGCTTGAAATTAATACGTATTCCTCACTGTGCTGTGTTGTTTTAATGTATTATCATGTCAATCTTGTTAGTTGTTATTTACACATTCTGTATCATTTTTGAACTTTTGTCTGCTTGATGTATCAATTACTGACAGAGCTATATTTGACAAATTCACAATAATATAATGTATTTGTATTTCCCTCCATGCCATTGTCAATTGCTGTTTTATACACACACACACACATTCCATAAGGGATAGGTAAGTTGCTATGTAATTTTTCTCAACTCATTAAAAATTATTTAACCAACTTCCTCTGGTTTCTAGAACTCTAATTTTCCTTTTGGGTGAGCCATCTTTTCTTTCTCGGTGTTCAACAAGTCTTCTCCATATCTTTGGTATTACACATTTGAATGTTTGAATTTGTATGAGTCTAAATATGATTTCCTGTGTATTTCTGTGTTTCTCCAGGAAGGAGATATGAATATAGCTTGAATGGTACTTTTTGAATCTGTAGATTTTGCAATTTCAGAAATATTATCATTCATTATTCCATTATTCACCCTTTTTCCTTTTTACTCTGAAACGCTTAAATATACAGAGAATCTTCTTACTCTGTTCTCCATATTTCATATCCTTTTTTATATTTGTAATATTTTTGTCTATCTGTGGTGACTTTGTGATTTTTCCCCTCGCCTGTGTTTTATTTAGAATTCTAGCAGGAAAATAGATGCTATCGTGTATGCCTTGAGTAGGATAGTGTTTAACTAACAGAGTAAATGCTTATGATACCTTGGAAGGGCTGGGATGTCAAAGGTCAGTGATGCTGTCAATGTCTTTTAGAATATCCAAAAATGTAGCAATTACTACAAATTTTAGCCAATTATCTCACCTAACTGTAACGCTAATGAGGAAGACTCAGGATGACATCTCTGGGAAGAGGCAGGATGTTGCAGCTTTTGATCTCGGCCAATTAGATATTAAAATGACAAATTCTCATGGGACACCACCACCAAAGAAAGTACTCTATTATCTAAGCTCTATCATCTACTAGATTTGCTTTTATTCTCTTCTGGCAAAGATTTTAGAAAGGCAAAAGTAGTCACTAGTATCCACTGACAATGTATATCCAGGTGGTACTTACATGGGCATATTATTTTCTTGTGTATTTTATGATTTATTTATAACATGAGCTTATTATTTTGGACTCTTATTGGAGGAAACTTTGAGGCCAGGGTTGAAGGTAGGATACTGTAGAGAGAAATGACTCCTGTTTCTAACAGTCATATGGTGGCAATTCCACTTTAAATAAAACATACACCAAAGATTGTGTGACATCCACATAGTGTGAATTGGTATGCAAAACTGTTGTGTGGTTGAGTTGCAGTTATGACATCTTAAGAAAGCAATAGTTCCTTTCCATAGAGCCAAGTTTAGACAGACAATTTTTCTTGCAATCTTGAACTATGTGATTGGAGATAAGGCTGGGTAATTATAGTTCTAATTAACCATTACAGTAAAGATTAAGTCTTCTTGGATCCCAGTTTACTGGGGCAGAGGGTTTCTTGTGAGCTTTTGCACATTTCAGTAGGCTCCAGGCATTTTGTAAAAATAAGCTGAAAATTAATAAAATTTATCAAATGTCATCAAAGCAAAAGTTCCATGTTCCTCTGACCTCAGATGCCTCTCTCATTTAGTTCACCTTCTCATTTAGCTATATTTCCTTTCCAAGTCATCAATTATTTACAAGTATTTTATCCAACATTCTTTAGATGTTTTCAGCATGATGATGGGTACTTAATTTACCAAACTGATACCAACAGAAGTCTATAGATAAGTTTTTAAGTAAAGAAAAATTATACAACCTGATTTGTCATAAAATTGTCAGGGCATCATATGATAGTAAAACTAGTTTCATCAAGGTAATGAAAATTAAATGATATATAAAAATATTTTATTTACTAAGAAAGAGAAAATTTTTAGACAGAAGTACAAATGCTTATTTATACAAAAAGTATGTACGTGCTTGGCAGGCAGCCAACAATGCTAACTTCTTGAATTTGACTCTCTACTTTCCTTAATATCAGTATTTGTTGATCAATGCTGGCCAAACACATAAACACATTCAAAGATTATTTGAAAAACATTTTACATATATGAAAAAATACATAAGCACATTCAATGATTGTTTAAAAAGTATTTTATACATGTGAAGCTGGGCGCAGTGGCCCACACCAGTAATCCCAGCACTTTGGGAGGCCAAGGTGGGCGGATCATCTGATGTCAGGAGTTCAAGACCCACCTGACCAAGATGGAGAAACCCCATCTCTACTAAAAATACAAAAAAATTAGCAGGGCGTTGTGGTGCATACCTGTAATCCTAGCTACTTCGGAGGCTGAGGCAGGAGAATCACTTGAACCTGGGTGGCGGAAGTTGTAGTGAGCCGAGATCACGCCGTTGCACTCCAGCCTGTGCAACAAGAGCAAAATGCCATCTCAAAAAAATAATTAAAAAAAAAAAAGAAAAAGAAAACATTTTACACATGTGGAAAAACACATAAGCATATTCAATGATTGTTTAAAAAATGTTTTACACATGTGAAAATATTAATGGAACCTTCAACTTCTAAAACCCAAATGGTGAGGTTCTCTTGGTACTAAGCCTTACTCTTTCTCCTCAGCTAATTGCACAGGGTCTGCAATGAACTGATGGGTAAGTAAAATTACTTTCCACTTAAAGCAAGGTAAATTCCACTCAAAATAATTAAAATTTAAGAATAAAAACATCTCACATAATAAAATGTATAAAAGTAGAGCAGGTTAAATCCAGGCTTTATGATATTATCTAAGACCCAGATTATTTTAATCTTTTCATTTTGTTTTAATGATCATATCCTTATTTTTCTCAAGCTAGCTCATCTCATGTTCCTAAGATGACTTTGCCACTTCCAGATGTCACATTTAAATATGACAATGTTTGAAGCAGGAAGAAATTACAGGTATCTTTTTTGAGAATGAGAAAACCTTTCCTAGAATTTCCCAGTGGAGTTTCTCTCGGATGTCATGACAAGATTTGTACTCTTGCAGATATGTTTTTACCATTCACTGAAAAGGTAATCAAATTCGCATTATGTGTTTAAACTAATTAGGATTTACAAATGAGCGTTGCTCTGAGGGGTGCAATTGTACCAAAGTATGAAAACATTTTTAAAATAGTGTTGATGTTAATGCATAAGATGAAGAGAAAATATGTGTTTTGGCAGATAACAGTAGAAAAATAAAATTATCAATAGCATACAATTTTAGAAGTTTCAGTGACAATTCTCTTCAATTATCTTTTCTCACATTGGAAATTGTTCAAGTTTGGTAGTAGTTGTAAAAGTAATCTGTTACCTAGTACCTTCTATAGGCCTATCGTCATTTATACACAATTTTCTTATGTAAACTTCAGGACAAATATATAAAATGTCCATTAGAATTGCCTAATTCTAATGGGCAATTGTATATTAGGAATTTGTATATTAGGAAATAAGCTTCACAGAGACTAAGAAACATTTTCAAGAGCATAACAAATAAATGGAAACCTGAGTTTCTTGACCCTCAAAAACAGTTTCTTTATCTACAGTTACAGCTTTCCAAATGTATGTAAGCACACATATTTAAGTACAGAAATGAATAACTAATAGTTCTGAAATAAATAACATGTGTAAAGTATTTCAAACTAGCAGTCATTCATTGCAATAGATATCAATTTTTTCTAATGGCTAGAACAATCTGATTTGTGTCTGAATGTGTGAAAATACCACATGTCAGTAAATGCTGTTCTTAATGTGAAAACGAAATATACACTAGCTGTGCTTAAGTTCTGGAGGTTCCATACTACGTGATGATTTTAATATTCTGTAGGATTCAGATTCTAGGGTGCTTCCTAAGTTGATGCCCTCCCTTTCAGCTGATCTCCTTGAAGAAAAAATTTTCCAGAATAGACAAATTATGAACAACTAAGTATTTGTGTGCTCATGTGTTCACCCTCACTATTTACATGTAGTAAGGTATTTCAATGAAAGATCAAAAAGGAGAATGTCTGTAATAGACAAATGGAGAGAGTGAAGATCCTAAGCAATATAATTACATATATGTTTCCAAAGGAGTATCCTGTCTTCTCTTTGGTTCCACTGATGATTGAGATTTTCAATTTCATGTTATGGAAACAGTTAAGCTTGCTCATTAAAAATTCCTGCTGCTCTTTACTTCATCCTAGAAATAAATAAAAGGGCTCAGAATTTTTTTCTTAGACTATTTCAAGTATTAGCCCACATTTTCTTAATATCTTATAGAAGAGGAGCAGCTTATAAAACTATTGATAACTTATGCATTAAGGCGGTGAAAACTGCAGATTTTATTGATGATCACTGATATGGTTTGGCTGTGTTCCCATTCAATTCTCACCTTGAATTGTAACAATCCCCATGTGTCAAGGGTGGGGCCAGGTGAACATAACAGAATCATGAGGGCAGTTCTCCCATACTGTTACGGTAGTGAATATGTCTCCCAAGATCTGATGGTTTTACGAATGGGAGTTCCCCTGCACAAGCTCTCTTGCCTGCCGCTATGTAAGACGTGACTTTGCTACTCATTTACCTTCTGCCATGATGCTGAGGCCTCCCTAGCCATGTGGAACTCTGAGTCAATTAAACCTCTTTTCTTTATAAATTACCAAGTCTCAGGTATGTCTTTACAAGTAATGTGAGAATGAACTAACACAATCACAGAACAGAACCAAATAGACACACATAAACTATTTTATTCGGAGTTTCTTTTCTGCTTACCAACCTTTCAATTCCCCCCCTCCTTTTTTTTTTTTTTTTTTTGGTTTGGTTCCTTTTGGTTTCAATAGCTTTGAAAAGGAAAACTCCTCTTGACTTCTTAGGTGTGATTTATAACAAACAAGTTTAAAATTAGTTTTTTGTTGGAATTCCCTGAGAGTTAAGTCCCCTTAGGAAATTACTACCCTTACTTGAACCTTCATGGTTGGTAGCAGATGAATTATGGCTCAAAGATAGACATTCATTAAGAGAAAGTTGAGAAGGATTGGGAAAATCAAGTTGTAGTAAGAAAAATTCTGATTCAATTTGTTCAGGCAATTTCTAAAAAGATATGTTTTCCCCTGTACACCAGAAAATGCATTTACTTTGGGGGAAAAAAAAATAACTAAAAAGGAAGAACATAGTTCTTTAATAGTCACATGCCTTCTTTATTTCCCTTGGGATAAAGTGAGCAGGCTGCCCTAGAGAACTTAATTCAATAGTTTTTATACTCTCCTCAATGACAGATTTTAGAATCTCATTCAAGATAAAATGAGGCATGCATAAAGCTGAAGAAGGAGACAAATGCAATCATTGAGAGAAATTACTCCTCAATTAACATTTACCTGTAGTTGAAATAATTTATACCTAAGCTAATTTCGTAGTTTTTTGGTTGTTGAAAAATAGGTGGACAATGCTTTAAATGCATTCAGGTATTAGGAATTAAAATAAAATTTAGTCATAACTACCCTTTTAAAAAACTTTACAATAAACTAATTTTGATATAAAGTTAGGTAAAAATTTATCATAGAATAAGGTAATAATCATATGAAGCTATATTACTACTGACCTAGTAAATAAATGTTTGAGAGTCATTGGTTTTGTTCACAAGGTTATTTTACCTGAATCGGAAATGATACTCTGGTCATAATCCTGTCATACCTTCACTTAGTTTTCTTGGGTTTAGTGATAGTCCATAAATAGGCATAAAGAGTTTGTAATTAACTGGTTTGAGGCTAGAGGTTTTATAATATGGTAAAGAACATACAGTACCTATCTTATTGCGATCATGTTTTGACTGGTTGAAATAACTAACTACACTGTCTGAAAAATTGTGCTCATCTAACAGAGAGAGAGAGAGAGAGGTCTCATTCTGTCTTCTTTGCATTATCAGAGTTAATTTCAATTTTCTTTTCAGACGGAGTGTATATAGTGGCTAAAGTTGTCAAGACTGCATTACTACGCTTAGGTGAAAGTAGTAGATCAAGTGTTGGGGGAAATGTGGGAATCCCATTCTCCAAAATGATAGACTAAATGTGAAGCCTGAATTTCATTTTACTATCTCAAATGGAAGGCACAGACTTAAGTTCAAACGTTAGTGATTTAAGATTTTTTTAAGCTTTGCTGTTGCCCATCTGACAATTACTTATATCTTCCCTTCCCCAGTAGTGATTTACCTTAAGATCCATAATAGGAAAACTGTCTGGGTGCTTATGATGGGGATTCATTGTGGTCTTGAGTTTAGTTTGTAAAGAAGAGATTCCCCAGGCAAATGTGTCAGTGGCTAAGACTTCTGGAGTGAAAAATAAGCAGCTGGCATAAAAGATCCTGCATTCGAGTATAGAAGAAATGTTTATGGAGATCATTTAACTCAGAAGTTACAAGAAAATCTTGAGGGGGATAAAGATAAAAGGTAAAGTGACAAAAGTTTGGGGTATATATTTGATATCAGGGCATTAGAATATACTTATTCTAGACCAACTCTCCCCTGTATAGGTTTGATCTTTAGAAGAGGGAAATAGGTTCCAAGCCATTACAATTTGGCCAAACACTTTAAATTTTTATTTGGAAATTTCATAAAACCTAAAAATGTTATAATTCTTGAAGTTGAGGAAAATAGCGTCTCCTGCATTTTTGAGCAAAGCATGACCCCCTGGATTTCATCCTTATTCCTTTTTTTTTTTTTTTTGACAGAGTTTCACTCTGGTTGCCCAGGCTGGAGTGTAATGGTGTGATCTTGGCTCACCACAACCTCCACCTTCCAGGTTGAAGCGATTCTCCTGCCTCAGCCTCCAGAGTAGCTGAGATTACAGGCATCCACCACGACTTCTGACTAATTCTTTATTTTTAGTAGAGACAGGGTTTCTTCATGTTGGTCAGGCTGGCCTCCAACTCCTGACCTCAGGTGATCCACCCGCCTCAGTCTCCCAAAGTGCTGGGATTACAGGCATGAGCCACCGTGCCAGACCCCATCCTTATTCCTTTTCTCATCTCCCTCCTCAGAGCTTCTTTTGGAGAAATGTTTAAAATTTAATTTACTTCATTCACTATTTGTAATCTGATGAATTCCTACCTAACATTGCCAGTTTTTGCCAGTTTTTCTCTTTCTGTACAACTCCTGCAGTGCAACTCCAGTCTCCTCAAATTAAACACACCTGAAGTTAAAGTTTTCTTTTTCTTTTCTTTTTTTTTTTTTTTTGAGACGGAGTCTCGCTCTGTCACCCAGGCTGGAGTGCAGTGGCGTGATCTCAGCTCACTGCAAGCTCCGCCTCCCAGGTTTACGCCATTCTCCTGCCTCAGCCTCCCGAGTAGCTGGGACTACAGGCGCCCGCCACCTCGCCCGGCTAGTTTTTGTGTATTTTTTAGTAGAGACGGGGTTTCACCCTGTTAGCCAGGATGGTCTCGATCTCCTGACCTCGTGATCCGCCCGTCTCGGCCTCCCAAAGAGCTGGGATTACAGGCTTGAGCCACCACGCCCCGCCTAAAGTTTTCTTAAACACTCATCTAGCTCTGATTTAAACCACTGTATAGCAGGTCCTTCAATAACGTCATTTCATTTAATGTTATTTCCTTGTAATGCTGGGGGAAAAAAATGATTCCCAGCCAGCTACTGCTTGTGTGGAGTTTGCTCATTTTCCCCATATCTGCATGGATTTTTCTCTGAGTTCTTGGAGGTTTTTTTTGACATCCTCAACCTGTGCACATGAAGTGAATGGGGTTGTCTACAAGGTCCCAGTCTGAGTAGATGTGGCTGTGAGTGTACTCCTCCAGGGGATAGTATCCTATCTAGGGTAGGTTTACACTTTGTGCTTTGAGTTGCTAGGAAAGCCTCTGGCCAACTGAGACCCTGAACCGGAATAAGCAGATTGAAAACTTCATGTATGAACAAGTGAATACCAGTGATTGTGAAATAAAAATGTGTGAAGTCTACAATAATCTACAGACCCACAACAATAAGCAATGCCATACCATAGTAGTCAACATGCCCACCATGTTTATCATTTCTTCTCTGTAGTGGTAGGAGACGCTCCTTACAGTTTTTGCCTTGCAAACGTTTATTCCTTGACTTAATTCTGCACTTCTATGGTCACTGTCACATATTGATTCACCAAAAATTGGGTGAATAATTATGTAACATTTTATTGATCTTTCTTAAATGTAGGTATAGCTCATATTTATTTCAATGTTTTGTACTAGAAATGTTTTCGGTCTTTATTTAGATGTTCGGTGATGGTTTTGTGACCAGAAATACTCTGTGGAAATGTAACTCTTGTTTATATAAATTAGGCTATGGTAAAATTGGATTGGTGACATTTCGTCTCTCTTAAAATTGCAGTTTCCAGGAAACTATTCACGATGTTTAGTGAGAACTCATTGCAAAATGTAAATATTGTATGTCTATGTATGTGCAAACGCAATGGCATGACCTATCTCAACTATACATTTTGAGTGTGAAATTATGTTTTATTATTTTAGTCTGGTTTGTGCTGCTGTAGCAAAATACCTGAGAGTGGGTAATTTATAAAGAACATTCATTTATGTTCTCCTGGTTCTGGAGTCCAAGATAAAGGTACTGACAGGTTCAGTGGTTTGGTGAGATCCACATCCTCTAAAGGGTAGGAACTCTGTGTGTCCACCTGGTAAAAGAAAAAAGGGCAAGAAAACAAACTCCATTCAACAAACCCTTTTTAAAAAGCACCTAATCTCATTTATGAGGGTAAAGCCCTCAAAACACAGTCACTACCCAAAGGCCATACCTTCCAATACTGTTGCTTTGGCAATTAAGTTTCAACATTCATTTGGAGGGGACAAAAATTTTCAAACCATAGCAGTTATCTGTTCAGATAGTAACACTGTGTCAAGAATAGAATATGAGTTCATTCAGTGGTTAAATATTTGATGAGTGAAACAGAAAAAAATTGAGATATACTCAATTTTGATATACTATACTATCTACACTGTGTGTAAGCAGTGATGGAAATAAAGTGAAGTCTAGATTTAGGAAGTTAAATCAAATAAGACAGAGGCCGTGAAAGAGTTTGGAAGAAAAACACATGTGTGCACAGATGGACAATCATGTGAAGAGAGAGTGAGAAGGTGGTTAACCACAGGCCGAGGAGAGAGGCCTAAAACCTGTCCTTTCCTGATGGCTCTCAAAGGAAACCCATCTGTAGACACCTCGGTCTTGCACTGGTATCCTCCAAAATTGTGAGAAATAAATTTCTCTTGTTTAGGACAAATAGTCTGCAGTATTTAGTTACGGTAGCCCCAGCAAATGAGTGCAAATCTGAGTATGCACTGTTAGTATATGCAGATATTATTATGTGTAGGTTAGTGCATCTAGAGGAGAAAATTGCCTCTATAAAACAAAGTCCTTGGTCTTCCACCTGAAGAGTAAAATAGGGCTCAATTGAAAGCCAATATGCATAATCCTAAAGAGAAAAACTACTTAATAAGGGGTTGCTGTTTTCCATCCAGATATAAACACAATTACAATAAAACCATGTTTGTTTCCACTAGAGTTAGATGTTTAAACAAGTTGATACATTTTTGAAAACACAGTAAGTAAAGATGCTTTGTTTATTTTTATTTCCATATGAACTTTAGTACTGACAGAGGATAACAAAGAGATAGCCTTGGAGACCACTGAAATCATTTCATTCACAAAATGGGTATTTTGTGAGTAAATGCACTGCCGATCGTTCCTCTGTTGGGAGCATTGCTTAGGGCTCAGCAGATGGCCACTGGAGTTTGAAAACATCTGTTTGCTTTCTCTCCTTTTCTCAGTCCAGAATCCACAAATGGTAAAGGCGTTTACATAATAATGCTCTCTGCCTACTAGGACTAGGTTACAGCTGGCAAGAACAAGGAAGCGAGCTAGCTTTGATAAATGTGATATAATAATGTCATGTTGTAAAAACACTTTGACTTTGCAATAGATACTACTGCATTCAGGAGACAGTAGCAAGTGTAAGTTTATGAATTGACTGATGTTTGAACTTATTATTGGTATAGGTTGGATATTTGTCCCTGCACAAATCTCATCTTGAAATGTAATCCCCAATGCTGGAGGTGGAGCCTAGTGGGAGATCTCTGGGTCATGGGAGCAGGTCTCTCATGGTTTGGTGTTTTTGGGACAGTGAGTGAGTTCTCAAGATCTGGTTGCTTAAAAGTGTGTGACAGCTTCCCTCTCCCTCATTCTCTCTCTCTCTCTCTTGCCCCAGCTCTTGCCAAGTCAGACACCTAATCCTGCTTCACCTTCTGCCATGATTAGAAGCTTCCTGAGGCCACCCCAGAAGCAAATGTCACCAGGTTGTTTGTAAAGCATGCAGAACTGTGAGCCAATTAAACTTCTTTTCTTTATAAATTACTCAGTCTCAGGTATTTCTTTATGGCAATGCAAGAATAGCATAACATACTTTTAAAAGTAATTCACAAGTTAAAACATATTAGCCCTTAAGAAATGAATTTGGATTTCAAAAGAATAAGCATCTATTACAAAACCTGAAAAAACTTAACTTTCTAATATAAGTTTTACTTATACAAATACATTTGAAAATAGTTGGCTAAATACAGAATTAAATATCTTTTAAATCCAGATTTTCACTGTGATATACTTTTTAAACAAAAAACTGTTGAACTGAAAGTATTAAGCACTGAATTACATGCAATGCAGTTAGATGTTAGGATTGGCAACAGTAGAAAGAATATTGCTATCTTTTAAAGCTTCAAAAGTTTTAAAACAAAAAGACATATCAAAAAGTAAGTGAATATAAAAGCATTATATACACTACCTGTAAGCAGGCCATCTGCTCAGTTGTAAAGGTGGTGGTTAGGGAATGCTCTGCAGGTTCAGCAGGACAAGGGAAGCCTCATGGAGAGGAAACCCTTTGAGTGCATTGTGAGGGACAGGTAGTGATAGGGAGACAAGAATAGGCATTTTATTATGAAAGACTTGTCAAAAGAACCCTAAAAGATAGAGTTGAAATTTTATAGAATGAGTTCAAATATAATGGATAGACTAGTCCAGTGGTTTTCAATGATTTTAATATATTTATTAAAATATTTTTGTGCATTTCATTTTAATTTCACATTTACAGAAAAGTTGCAAAAATAGTGTAAAAAATTCCTGTATACTCTCCACTTTACTCATATTCACCAAATGCATACTTTTTTTTTCTCTTTTGCTTTAGCATTCTGTCTTCCTTGCTCTCTCTGCATATATGTGGCTGCTTCTTTTGTCTTCTAACATATCTCTGGGATTCTCAAAATTCCTCTTTAATGTCTGAGACTACAAGGTGACTCAGGTTTGCATTATCTTTTTGCTGGTGTAGTTTTAGTCTCAGTTATATTCGCTGTACCTTTTAAATGGACAGTGTTTTTAGAAAAAGACTGAGCATCAAGGATATTCACAGCTTCTATGCCATCTCAATAAGCAGAACTCAGAAAATATATGTCTCTATATTCGTTTATTAAAATGATGCTGAGCTCATACTGATACCTCAATTGTATCCAAAACTTCAGAATGCATTCCAGGTACATATGTATATGTAAATACACACACATATATGCACATATAAGCATATACACACATAAACACACTCTTCCAAAACAGTGAGAAACCTAGTCTTCATTACACTCAAAATATTTACATGTTTGCTCAAAATTAGTGAACACAAAAAATAGTTTCAAAATTAGTAACCTAAACCACTAAGGAAAAAGAAGCAAAGCTATACTAAAATTTGTTTACCATTTCTTTTTTGTTTCTTTGAGATAAAATGTAATTACAGTGAAATAAACAAAGCTTACATGTAAAATTTAATGAGTTTTGACAGGAGCATACGCTGTTAAGACAAAACATTTTCAATACCTTAAAAAGTTACTATGTTGTTGTTTTCAATCAATCCCCTCACCCCCATGAGGTAAACATTGCTGTATTTTTTTCACCATGAATTAGTTTTGCCTGGTCTAGAATATATAATAAATCAAATCATTCTGTCTACATTTTTTTAATCCAGTTCATTTTTCAACATAATATCTGAGGTGCATCTAGTAGTTTGTTTATTTTTATTACTAGGTAGTATTTTTTGTTACATGATTTTACCACAAAATATTTACCCATCTTTCTGTTAATAGACACCTAGACTACATACAGTTTTTGATTCTTGTGTATAGTGTAGTTGTGGACATTCTTGGGCAAAATTATTTGCAGACATGAGATTTTATGGATCTTGAATATATACCTAGGGTAGAATTTCAGAGACAGATGTATGCCTTTATAATAGGCTCCCAAACATTTTTTCAAAAAGAGTGGAATATTTACATTTTCACTAGCCTGTGTGAGAGATTTGGTTGCTCTGCATCCATGCCAACATTTGCTATTTACAAGTTTTTAAATTGTATTAATTCTGGTGAGCATATATACATTTGATTTTAATATACAGTTTCCTGATAATTATGTTGAATACTTTTCTCATGTTTATTAGACACTTGTATGTGATTCTTTCTAAAGCATACAAGTTTTTTGCCCAATGTTGTTCATCCAAGAATCAATTATTTACTGTTGAATTGTAAATATATATATATATATATATATATATATTTTTTTTTTTTTTTTTTTTTTTTTTTTTTTTTTT
>NC_045437.1:29470950-29570776 GCF_002776525.5 Piliocolobus tephrosceles
TTTTTTTTTTTTTTTTTTTTTTTTTTTTTTTTTTTTGACGGAGTTTCACACTTGTTGCCCAGGCTGGAGTGCAGTAGCTATGATCTCGCCTAACTGCAACCTCCACCTTCTGGTTTCAAGTGAGTCTCCTGCCTCAGCCTCTTGAGTAGCTAGGATTACAGCCACCCACCACCACATCCAGTCAATTTTTGTATTTTTAGTAGAGACAAGGTTTCACCATGTTGACTAGGCTGGTCTTGAATTCCTGACTTTCTGATCCTCCAGCCTTGGCCTCCCAAAGTGCTGGGATTGCAGGCATGAGCCACTGCGCCCGGCAAGAGCACATTTTATTTTTTTTAATACAGGTCTTTTGAGGGTTATAGATTTTGCTTGTGACATTTTACTAACTTTCCTATTTTGATGAAGTGTTATCTTGATGAAGTTTATCATGTTTTCTCTTTTATTCTTTTCAATAAAAATGTTCTGTAAAAATCTTTTCTTTCTAAGAAGCTTTTGCCTACCTCATGTTGCAGGAGAAACCACTATTTTTTTTGGGGGGGGGGAGGTGGGTGGCAAACTTTTAGTTTTAGCTGTTACATTTAACCTGTACATTTGAGCTCCATCTCAAACTAAGATGTGCATATGTTATTAGGTGACCTTAAGATTTATTTTATGCCATATGTTTATCCACTTGTCTCACAACTATTTGTTTAAAAAGATTTCCTTCCCTCATTGAAATGTTTTGCCATCTACCAAAAATGGAATGATCTTATAAGTGTCTGTCTAATTCTGGGTACTTCTCTTCATCTGCCTTTTTTTGTTTTGTTTTGTTTTTTCTGTTTTTATACCAATAGCCTACCATCTTAGTTATGTAGTTTTCTGTGAAGACTTGAAGCTTCTCAAGTCTTCACAGAAAATATTTGAATGTGTCTTTTTATATATTTTATAAATATATAAGAAAGACATTCAAATTTTATATATTTGAATGTGTCTCGCGTTCATTTTTATTTTTAAAAGATGTGTTCTGATTTCCATCTTAGACTTTTTCTCCCTTTTTAATGTGAAGTCTGTGCTTCATATCATTGTTCCTCTACATGTACTCTTTCTGTGGTGTTTTTAAGCTCTTCCTTTATTCTTTTTTTTTCTACCTTCACTATGCAGATATCTTTTGGCTTAACTTTTTGTAGTTCACTGAGCTTCTTTGAGCTGTAAGCTTCTGCTCTTCTGTGAATTATTGACTTTTTTCATTTACATTACTGTCCCTTTCTTTTGGTTCTTTCCGGAAACAAAATGTTCTCTCTCTTTCTCTCTCTCGGCCTTCCCATTTTTCATTTTTACTTTTTTCTCTGATTTTCAGGTTAGATCATTTCTTGCATTTTCTATCCAGACTAGCATAATTTAGCGAATTGTTCTTTAGCATATTGTACTTTTTAGCTCTAGAATTTATATTTTTAATACAGTGTTCATTTTCTGCTCATATTTACATTTTTGTATTCATTCTGATGATGCTCTTCTTTAAGCACTTCAACATGTTCGTAATAGATGCTTTGAAACATTTTGTTGTCATAGTCATCTTCAGCATCTGGGTCATCTCAGATTCATTTAATTATTTTCTTCTTCATGGTTAGAGGCCACAATATCTTTTTTTTTTTTCTGTGTGTCCTGTAATATTTAATTCTATGTTAGACATTTTTATGGTCTTTACAGTCAGTATGCTGTTGGGTTGTTTTTGTTTTTTTAAAAATTGGGTTTAACAAAGGCTTTATTCTTACGCTTGATTAGGACTACTTTTAGCTAGAATTTTCTGTCACGTTACTGCCCTCGGTGTTCTGTCACATATCTTCACTCTGATTGGAATGCCAATATCTGTGATGTCTCTTAGCATTGTGTGATCACCAGAGTCTCTTGAATTCACTGCTCCTCAGATATTGTTCTGAGTAAGATCCCACGTTGGCACATAAATAAATACCAAGATAGCATAAAGGTAGTTTTTGTTGTAACAGAGGTATTCCATATTTTTTTATCATGATAGTTACATAACTGTATATGGCTTCAAAATTCAAAGAATTCAACATGTTAAAAAGTTGCATTTTATTTTACATAAATTACACTTCAATATATCTTACAAACATACACATACAATTTAACCTAATTTGTAAAATGTCAGAGCCAAAAAAAGAGAAATGTGCTGAATTATTATAAACAAAGAACTTATAAGTAGGTGATAATAATTTTGTTAAGGGTATTATTTAAATTAGAATTCAAAATCTATTGAGTTTATCAAAATATAGTGATTACACAATAGGAGTAGCTACAACAAAGAATGGGTATATAAGTAATGGTGAGGAGATTTTAATCATGAATATTAAAAGTGAATATGAATTTAGAGCATCCAGTAATCTTTAGGAGAAAACTAATGAGAGCACTACCCATGGTTCTGAGTAAATAGTCAGGACATTATATTTTCCCTTTAACCAATAATTCTCCACCCTTCTGTCCACCCCCAGCCACTGGTAACCAGCATTCTACTTTCTACTTTTATGAGTTTGACATTTTCAGATTTGATATGCAAGTGAACATTATGTGGCATTTGTCTTTCTGTGCCTGGCTTATTTAATTTATTAATAGCATAATGTCCTTTGGGTTCTTCCATGTTGTCACAAATAACAGGATTTCCTTTTTAAAAAGGTTAAATAGTATTCCATTGTAATACATATTACATTTTATTTATATATTCATACCATGATGGATACCTAGGTTAGATCCACATATTGGCTATTGTGAATAATGCTGCAATGAATCATGATGTCTCATATATCTCTTTAACATACTTACTTACTTACTTAAATTCCTTTGGGTATGTACTTAGACATAAGATTCCAAGTTCACATGGTGGTTCTATTTTTAATTTTTTGAGGAAGCTGTATGCTATTTTGCATAATAGCTGTACTAATTTTTATTCTCACCCTATACAAGGGTTTCCTTTTGTCCACATTCTTGCATTTGTTACTCTTTTTTTGTAAGAACCATTTCAATAGGTATGAGACGATATGTCTCATATGTCTTTAGAATTTTAATTTGCATTCCTCTATTAGTGATGTTGAGTATTTTTTATATGCTTGGCCATTTGTATCTCTTTTTTTAAAAAATGTCTCTTCAGGTCCTGTTTTTTATTAGTTTGGCTTACAGTTTGGGTTATTTGTTTCCTTGCTATTGACTTGCTAACGTTTCTTACATATGTTAGATATTAACCTCTTATGAGTTGTATGATTTGTATATGTTTTCTCCCAATGTATGGGTAATCTCTTCACTTTGTTAATTATTTCTTTTGCTATGCAGAAACTTTTTAGTTTGATGCAATCTCATTTGTCTATTTCTGCTTTTGTCGCCTGTGCTTTTTGGTTCATATAAAATAAATTGTTGCTAAAACAAGTTTAGTAGAGTTTTCCTCCATATTTTCTTCTAGTAGTTTTACAATTTTAGGTCTTACATTTAAATCTTTAATCCATGTTTGAGTTGATTTTAGAGTATGTTGTGAGATAAAGGTCCACTTTCATTCTTCTGCATGTGGACATATGCTCTCCAGACACCATTTATTGAAGAGGCAGTCCTTTCCCCATTGTGTTGTCTCGGAATCTTTTTCAAAAGTCAACTGACTGTGAATAGATAGGTGTATATGTGGGCTCCTTATCTTGTTCCATTTGTTGATGCAGCTGTTCCAATATCATGCTGTTTTGATTATTATAGCTTGGTAATATATCTTGAAATCAGGGAGTGTGATGCCTCCAGCTTGCACTTTTTCCTCAAGATTGCTGTGACTATTCAAGGTCTTTTGTAGTTTCACGTGCATTTTAGGATTTTTTTCTATTAATGTAAAAAATGATATCAGAATTATATTGAATCTGTAGACAACTTTGAGTAGTGTGGAAATCTTACCATAATTACTTCTTCTAATCTATGAAAACATTCTACCTTTTTTGTGTGTTTCTCAATTCCTTTCAATAACAGTTTATAGTTCACAGTAAACAGATCATTCACCCAATTAGTTAAATTTCTTCCTAAATGTTTTAATTTTTGATGTTATTTAAAAAGGTATTGTTTTCATAATTTCTTTTTTTATTATTACTATACTTTAAGTTCTGGGATACAAGTGCAGAACTTGCAGATTTGTTACACAGGTATACATGTGCCATGGTGGGTTCTGCACCCATTAAGCCATCATCTACATTAAGTACTTCTCCTAATGCTATCCTTCCCCTAGTCTCCCACCTCTGAGAGGCCCTGGTATGTGATGTTCCCCTCTCTCTGTCCATGTGTTCTAATTGTTCAACTCCCACTTACGAGTGAGAACATGCAGTGTTTGGTTTTCTGTTCCTGTGTTAGTTTGCTAATAATGATGGTTTCCAGCTTCATCCATGTCCCTGCAAGGACATGAACTCATCCTTTTTTATGGCTGCATAGTATTTCATGATGCATATGAGCCACATTTTCTTTATCCAGTCGATTGATGATTGGCATTTGGGTTGTTTCCAAGTCTTTGCTATTGTGAATAGCGCTGCAATACACATACGTGTGCGTGTGTCTTATAATCCTTTGGGTATATACCCAGTAATGGAATTTCTGAGTCAAATAGTATTTCTGTTTCTAGATCCTTGAGGAATCACCACACTGTCTTCCACAATGGTTGAACTCACTTACACTCCCACCAACAGTATAAAAGTGCTCCTATTTCTCTACATCCTCTCCAGAATCTGTTGTTTCCTGCCTTTTTAATGCTTGCCATTCTAACTGGTGTGAGATGGTATCTCATTGTGGTTTTGATCTATGTTTCTCTAACGACGAGTAATGATTTGTTTTTGGCCTCATAAATGTCTTCTTTTGAGAAGTGTCTGTTCATATACTTTACCCACTTTTTGATGGGGTTGCTTTTTTCTTGTAGATTTGTTTAGGTTCTTCATAGATTCTGGATATTAGCCCTTTCTCAGGTGGATAGATTGCAAAATTTTTCTCCCATTCTGTGTGTTTCCTGTTCCCTATGATGATAGTTTGTTTTGCTGTGCTGAAGGCCTTTAATTTAATTAGATCCCATTTGTCAATTTTGGCTTTTTTTTGCCACTGTGTTTGGTGTTTTAGTCATGAAATCTTTGCTCATCCCTATGTCCTGAATGGAACTGCCTAGGTTTTCTTCCAGGGTTTTTATGGTTCTAGGTCTTATGTTTAAGTTTTTAATCATCTTGATGTAATTTTTGTATAAGGTATAAGGAATGTTCCAGTTTCAGTTTTCTGCATATGGCTAGCCAGTTTTCCCAACACCATTTATTAAATAGGGAATCCTTTCCCCATTGCTTGTTTTCGTCAGGTTTGTCAAAGATCAGATGGTTGTAGATGTGTGGCGTTATTTCTGAGGCCTATGTTCTGTTCTAGTGCTCTATATATGTTTTGGTAGTAACATGCTTTTAGTTACCTTGTTGTTAGTGTATAGAAATGCTTCTGATTTTTGTATGTCGATTTTTTTTCCTGCAACTTGACTGAGTTCCTTTATAAGCTCTAATAGGTTTTTGGTGAAATCTTTAGGTTTTTTTTCGTATTTAGAATCATAATATCAACAAACGCAGACAACTTCACTTCCTTTCTTATTTAGAAGGATACTTTGCATCCTCCAAACCATCATTTAATCCTTTTAATTATTTTTCATGTCTAGCTGCTCTGGTCAGAACTTCCAGTATTAAGTTGAATAGAAGAAGTAATAATGGGACCACTTGTCTTCTTCCTGACCTTAGAGGAAAAGCTTTCAAGAATTCTATCCTCCTCAGTTTTTTGAAAGATTTTGCAAAGGATTGGTGATAGTTTTTTGTTAAATGTTTGGTGGAATTCACCGTTGAAGACATAAAGTCCTGGGGTTTTATTTGATAAGAGACTTTCTATTACTGATCAGTTCTTCTTAGTTACTGTCAGTCTGTTCAAATATTCCATTTCTTCATGATTCAGTCTTAGTATGTTATGTTATATGTTTCTAGGAATGTAAACATTCCTTCAAGATTATCCAATTTTTTGGCATATAGTTGTTTATAATATTCATTACTGATCTTTGATATTTCTATGGTATCAACTGTAATGTCTCCTCTTTCATTTCTGATTTTAGTTAGTTGAGTCTTCTGTCTCATTGTTAGTCTAGTTAACAGTTTGTGAATTTTGTTTATCTTTTAAAAATTCAAATTATATATTTTTTATTTTAATCTGGTTATATTTCATTTATTTCTCCAGTGATCTTTTTTATTTCCTTTTTTTTCTGGTAATTCTGGGCTTACTTTGTTCTTTTCCTAGTTCTTTGAGGTTTAATATTGGGTAATTTATTTGATAACTTTTTTTAATGTATGTAGGAACTTATTACTATAAACTTTTACCTGAGGAATCCTTTTGCTACATCTCATAAGTTTCAGTATGTTGTGTTTCCATTTGCACTTCTCACAAGTAATTTTTAAAATTTCCCTTTTCATTTCTACTTTGACTTATTGGTTGTTCAGGTGCTTATTCAATTTCAACATGAGCATTTGAATTTTCCAAATTCTCCCTGTTATTGATTTCTAGCTTCACATCATTGTGTTAAGAAAAGATTCTTGGTATAATTTTAATCTTCTCAAATTTCCTAAGATTTATTATTTATTTACCTATTTATTTTTGGCCTAACATGTGGTTTATTCTGGAGAATATTTTATATGCACTTGAGAAGAAGGTATCTTCTGCTGATGTTGGATGGGATGGTCTATATATATGTTGTTGTTGTTTTTTTTTTTTTGGTCTAAAATGTAGTTCAAGCTATTTTTCTTCATTGATTTTCTGCCTAGATGATCTGTCTATTGTTGAAAGTGAGGTATTAAAGCCCACTTGTATTATTGTTTTAGAGTATATCTCCTCTTTTATATCTATTGATACAGTCCTATGCTAAAAAACAGTGTTTGGTCAACAATAGACTGCATATATGATGGTGGCCCCATAAGATTATAATACCATTCATTTATTGTACCTTTTCACTTAAATATGTTTAGATATACAAATACATACAATGGTGTTATAATTGCCTACAATATTCAGTACAGTAACATACTGTACAGTTTGTAGCCTAGGAGCAATAGGCTATACTATATAGTCTCAGTGTGTGGTAGGCAGTATCTCAGTGTGTGGTAAATTTGTGTACATAAACTCTGATGTTCCCACAACCATGAAATCACCTAACGGTACATTTTTCAGAACATATCCCCATCGTTAAGTGATAGATGAATGTATTTACAGTGTATGTTTAGGTGCTCCCATGTTAGGTGCATATATGTTTACAATTGTTATCACCTTTTATTAGTTAGTCCATTATCACACTGTTATAAAGAACTTCCTGAAACTGGGAAATTTATAAAGAAAAGAGCTTAATTGACTCACAGTTCTGCATGGCTGGGAGGCCTCAGGAACCTTAAAATCATGGCAGAAAATGAAGGGGAGTCAAGGTACTTCTTATATGGTGGCAGGAGAGAGAGCGAGCAAAGGGCAAAGTGCCACATTTTTAAGCCAGCAGATCTCGTGAGAACTCACTATCAGAAGAACAGCATGGGAAATATCCACCCCTATGATCCAGTTACCTCCCTCCAGGTTCCTCCCCTGACACATGGAAATAACAATTTGACATGAGATTTGGTGGTGACACAGAACGAAACTATATCACACCTATTGATAAACGGATTCCTTTATTATTATATAATAACATGTTTGGCTTATTTTTACAGTTTTGACTAAAGGCTACGCTGTCTGCTCGAACTGTAGTAACTCCTGCTTTCTGAATTTCCATTTGTGTGAAATATCTTTTTTCCATCCTTTCACTTGCAATTTATGTGGATCCTTAAAGGTGAAGTGAGTCAGTGAGTTTCTTGTAGTCAGTCTATAGTTGAGTCTTGTTTTTCTCTTTCAACCACTCTACTTTCAAAATAATTGATAGGTAAGGACTTACTACTACCATGTTGCATTTTGTTAATTACTTTCCGGTTTTGTTTTTCCAAAATAAATATTTTGTTCCCTTTTTCCTGTCTTTCCATCTTCCTTTGTAGTTTGTTATCTTTCTGTAGTGGTATGCTTTGACTCCAAAGGTTTTATCTTTTGTGTATCTGCTATAGGTTTTCACTCTGTGACAACCATGAGGCTTATATAAAACATCTTATACTTTTAACAGGCTGTATAAAGCAGATAACAATGTAATTTTCATCACATACAAAAATCTTACACTTCACCTTACACACACATTTTACGTCACAATTTGATGTCACAATTTACAGTTTAAAAATAATATTTATTCCTTAACATATTATTATTGCTATAGTCGCTTTTAATAGTTTTATCTTTTAAACTGCAGACTGTGATTTAAATACAAAATATGTTCCTTTTACAATGTATATAACTATAATCTCTAAAGTAAATGTAAACTTTTTAACTCTTTCTCTTTAAAACCAAGACAAATAATAATGTATTAATCAGGGTTCCCTAGAGGGACAGACGTAATAGGAGAGATGTATATATAAAGGGGAGTGTTTTAAGGAGTATTAACTCACATGATCACAAGGTTCCACAGTAGGCCATCTGCAAGGTGAGGAGCAAGGAAGTCAGTCTAAGTCCCAAAGCTGAAGAACCTGGAGTGTGATGTTTGAAGGCAGGAAGCATCTGGTACAAAAGAAAGATGTAGGCTGGGAGGCTAAGCCAGTCTAGTCTTTTCACATTCTTTTGTCTGCTTTTATTCTGGCTGCAATGGCAGTTGATTAGATTGTACCCACACAGATTAACTGTGGGTCCACCTTTCCCAGTCCACTGACTCAAATGTTAATCTCCTTTGGCAAAACCCTCACAGACACAATCAGGAACAATACTTTCCATTCTTCAGTCCAATCAAGTTGACACTCAGTGTTAACCACCACAAATGCAGATTAAAAGAAAGATACATGAAAATAACTTAACCATCTTACCGAGAATGATAAAAATTAGTAGAACCTATTTTATAGTAGGCTTCTACTTCCCAGTTTGTATTGATTTTTACATAGGTTGAATACTGTATTCTAATTTTAAGATGAAAAAAAGAGTATTTTGAATCACTAGACTCTCTCTGCTTGGCTCTTCAATGTGCTATATAGGAGAGATGTATTCTTTGATTAAAACTAAAAGAAGAAAGAGATAAGGCTATGAAATAAAGACTCTCATTAATCTGGTAACCTCTCTACTTTTTAGCGTATCTCAATTAAAATCACCTTAATATGGCCTAACTACCCTCTTCTTAGAGCAAGGAATTTTAAGTATAAGACAGGGTACAAGAGAAAGCCTTACTGCTAGATTTTGGTACCTACAGAACAGAAGAGTGTTTAACACCAATATTTCAAATTGTCTTCTTTTTTGGCATCCTGCAATTAATTTTGCATTGAAGACTACATATTGTAAACAGAGAATAGGTGAGAGGTAAGTCTTTCTATTGTTGTAATGGGGTTGTAGGAATGACCACACCTTCTCAAATGTGGGAGTCCTCAGCAAAACAAAATTATAAATGATTACCTATGAAAAAGAATAATCTCAACATTAATTATCTTGAAATTACTAGTATCAATATATATCTGGGAACATATTAATTTTCTGGGGTATATGTAAGCCAGTGCAAAGACTCTCCCAATTAGAGGGCTTGTTTGATGCACAAATGCCTAAGTAGATATCTTTACTCTAGAAATAAAGGGAATCATTAAAGGCTTTTGAATGAAGAAAAAAATGGAAGATCAGAAAAAATAAACTAATTTATTTTAATAATTTAATAATAGCAATGTATTTAATTCTCATCGTGCATTGATTCAATTTTATCTACATTTAAGACAACATTGTGAATGAGGTATTATGATCCTTATTTAACAGATGAAGAAATTGAGACTCGGACAAACTAGGTTGTAAATCATATCACACACTTAATGCTAGAGCTGGGATTAAAACTATGTGAGTCTAAAGTCAAAGCCTCTCTTCTTATTTCCATAATCGTATTCAATGATAACACAATGTTGCAGAATAATTTTCTATGGGTCTCTGATATTTCTGCATGTTGAGGAGTAATTCTCCATGGGTCTTTAATATTTCTGCATGTTTTTCAAGCAACAGAACTGATTATCTTTTATCCAGACTGTCTTCTCAAGGTGGATTGTATAAACAACAGTGCTGGAAGATAAAGATAATGTGTCTCTCTGAAGCAAAAACATATGTTGACTTTAACTTCCAATAAATGTCTTCATGCAAGGCAGGAATTTGTATTTATTAAGTTTTGGGGATTTAGCTAAGACCCCAATTCACTGGAGGCATAGAATTCACCTGGGTCTTTTGCGTCTCCACCATAACATTTGGGAAGCATTGGGAACCTATGGAAGTGTGAGGATGACACTGCTTGCTGTGTTTAGAATAATAAAGCACTATGTTTCTGACTTAGGAGTCACTAGTCTTCTGCCTACCTCACAGACAATGTGTCAGGCTATCTTCTTTGCTTGCAAATAGGATAAAATCTTAAACTCTCCATAGCCGTTGACAGATATTTTTGGTAGAATTCACAGATCTTAATTGTACAAAAAGATAAATGCACCCCTGAGTGGTAAGCACCTCTCAGATAAAGATATAGAATAAGATATATATATATTATATATAAATATCATATATATTAGTATATTAGTTATATAATTATATATACTATATATTTATATATATTGTATATAAATATATACTGTATATTATATAATATATCATTATATCTTATAGTATTATATATACTATATATATGAATATATATATATAAAGATATAGATTAAGATCTAGAATGCCACCTTCCTAGTTGTAGCCTCACAATTCAAAGCCCCAGGGGAACCCCACATATTGTACTTTTCCTATTATCAAAAAATAGGCAGATATTTTAAGTGTGTGCAATGTAAATTTCTGAACAGCTACATTACATTTTGGAATAAACAGGAAAATCCAAGGAACGATATTATTCAGAGACCTAAACTTACATGAGAGATAAAGAAAAGGTAATGTAATGATTAAAAGTTATTAAGAGTTTGATCTTGTTATTTAGATATATGATTGGTAGAAACAGGAAATCCAGTTTCTGATTATGATTTTAGATACAGATGTATTGTGTTAAAAGAATAAAAGTCAAGTACATGCAAGTATCCAGAATATAAGTGGAAATATACACATTGAATTCATTCATCAGCAAAGAAATTAAAGACTGAGAGACTGAGAAATAAAATGTAACTCTGATATTTAATGAGTAAGAGAAGGAAAAGAACTTGCTTCTTGGAAGTTGAGGTAAATGCAGTCTTAGAAACAACTATTAGTTTTGTGATTTGATGGTTGAGAGTAAGAAATTTAGGGAATGAGGGGAAGTTAAGCATAGAATGGAAAGACAGTAACTATAAAATGTTAATTCTTAGATACAAGTCATTTAAAAGGAGGAATATAGTTTGGAGTTAAAACAGAAGTAGTATCATTAAGTGTTACACCTGTGGTTTTTTTTTTTTTTTTTTTTTTTTTTTTTTTTTTTTTTTTTTTTTTCAAGAGGGAGTTTTGCTCTCTCACCCAGGCTGGAGTGTCGTGGTGAGATCTCGGCTCACTGCAACCTCGGCCTCCTGGGTTCAAGTGATTCTCTTGCCTCAGCCTCCTGAGTATCTGGGATTATGGGCACCCACCACCAAGCCCGGCTAATGTTTGTATTTTTAGTAGAGACGGGGTTTTGTCATATTGGCCATTCTGGTCTCAAACTCCTGACCTCAGGTGATTCACCCATCTCAGCCTCCCAAAGTGCTAGAATTATGGTCTTGAGCCACTGTGCTTGGCCCCACTCTGTGCTTTTTTGTTTACCTGTTTGACAAATCAGAACAAGAAGAATGAGAACCATAGCACACAGGAATCAGGGCAGAAGGTAACTGAATATTTAAGTTTGGCAGAATTGGTTTTCAGCAGTAGTAGAAATGCCTTTGGCCTGACGCTGGAGGGTAGAAAGAGGAAGTAGGAAAATTAAAAATGAGGACGGATATCACTTCCAATAGATTTGATTTCTCAATAAATATGTTAGATTGTGTTGAGGTAAGTGAATATAAAACTGAGAAAAGTGGAAAAGTTTTGAAACAGATGCTGTGGTAGTATAGCCTAATATTAATGTACAATATTAATGTAAATATTATCAAAATCTTTTAGGACCTAATCGATATTAGTACAGTATCTTCGATTAGTAAGAACTCAAAATGTTGATACAGCCTATGATATTCATGAATAAACATTCTGTATAAGAACAAAATATGCCAAATAATGAACTATCCATAGCCTAGAGGAGAGTCAATTTTCATCCTTTTTCTTCCTCCAACTTCATACTAATGACTTTAAAAAAAATGCTTACACAAGCTCATCAATATCATCACTTATTGTAAGTAATTTTTCAAAACATTTCACCTAAGAATAGTTCCTATAAATTTTCTATAATTTCTCTACATTTTTATTTTTCTGACCATTATTATAAAACGTTATAATAAGCTTTATAATTGTTAGATTATTATTAAGATCTAAATATGTATGCAGTATATAAGGTAAGCAAAGCTTGAAAAAAATCACCATTCTTCTAAAGCACTCCTTTAAAATCTCACTTCCATGGAAAGAGAATACTGATATATCATATTATGCATTCCAGTGATGATGAACTATGTATATAAGTTAAAGACTCTATACCAGCAACCTAGACTTGTACAATTAAAATGTTGTAAATTATTTTATACAGCCAAATTCTGTAGAAGTTTTTCAAGTAAAGTGTTATAAAAGTTTACTTTCAAGTAAAAGTGTTAGCAGTGATAACAGTCACCACTACTGTCCACTGTATGTCACCACATGAAGATTTCTTAGAGTTACTATCAGTTTAGATGTATAGAAACTCTTTTCCTTTGAGTGTGTAGAGCTGAATATTGTAAAGTGTTTCTCTTTATTTAAAAATAAGACTTTTTTTTTTAGATGGACTTGCTCTGTCACCAGGCTGGAGTGCAGTGGCATGGTCTCAGCTCACTGCAACCTCCGCCTCCCAGGTTCAAGTGATTCTCCTGCCTCAGCCTCCCGAGTAGCTGGGACTACAGGCGTCCACCACCGCGCCAGGCTAATTTTTGTATTTTTAGTTGAGATGGGGTTTCACCATGTTGGTCAGGATGGTTTCGAAGTCTTGAACTCGTGATCCACCTGTCTCAGCTGGTATTTTGCCACACCGGCAAAAAATAAGACTATTTGAGTGGTAACAGGACATATAGGTAAACATAGACGCCATAAACGGCTGGAATTACCCTACATATTTTTTGAGAACAAAGATTAAGTGATTGAATTTTTAAATGTGATGTTAGTAAAAATCTTTAGAGTCAAAATAAAGAAAGAACTCAGATAATGTTACTGTTGACATCATTCCCGTTAATTATTGGCATTGTTAACTGAGAACACTGAGTTATTTTAATTGAGCAAATCTGGACTTGCATGATATATTACTGTCGTAATACGAAAAAGAAAATATGAGATTTCTATTTTTTCTAATTTGCTTTTTATTTTATCACTTTTTCTATATGTTATTTTCTGCCACATATTCTATTTCTAAGAAAAATACTCTGCTATCACATGCATTATGTTTTCATGTTTAAGAGCACATTCTTTGTTTTCTGAATTTTCATTATTTTTATCATTCTTTCTTTCCTCCTACCTTTGTTTTCTTCCTCCTTTCTTCCTTCCATCCTTCACGTATCAAAATTGAGATATATCTAGATAGATATAATTTGCATATCTATTTATATATATTTAATTTACATTTTTCCACCCTCAGGATATATGTTACTTTCTATAAATCTATTTTTAATTTTTGTGACCACGTAGTAGGTGTATATATTTATGGAGTGCATGAGATTTTTTGGTTCAGGCATGCAATGTGAAATAACCACATCATGGAGAATGGGGAATCCATCTTCTCAAGAATGTATCCTTTGCATTACACACCATCCAATCACACAATTTAAGTTATTTTAAAATGTATCATTAAGTTATTAGTTACCATAGTCAGCCTGTTGTGCTATCAAATAGAAGGTCGTCTTCATTCTTTCTAAATATTGTCTGTTGTAACCATTAGCTATCCCCCTCTCTCCAACAACCTCACACTACAGTTCTCAACCTTTGGTAACCATCCTTCTACTCTCTGTCTCCATGAGTTCAATTGGTTTGATTTTTAGATCTCACAAGTAAATGAGAACAGGCACTATTTGTCTCTCTATACTTGCCTTATTTTACTTAGCATAATGATTTCCAATTCCCTCCATGTTGTTTCAAATGACAAGATCTCATTCTTTTTTATGGCTAAATAGTGCTCCATTGTGTATATGTACCATATTATCTTTATCCATTCATCTGTTAAAGGACACTTAGGTTGCTTCTAACTCTTAGCTATTAGAGTGCAGATATCTTTTTGATATATTGATGTATTTTTTTTGTGGATATATGCCCAGCAATGATATGCTGAATCATATGGCAGCTCAATTTTCAGATTTTGAGAAACCTAGGAACTGTTATCAATAGTGAGTGTACTAACTTACATTCCCACCAATAGTGTATGATGGTATTTTTTTCTCTACATCCTTCACAGTATTTGTTATTGCCTGTCATTTGGATGAAATCCATTTTAACTGGAGTGAGATGATATCACATTTTAGTTTTGATTCACATTTCTCTATGATCCATGATGCCAAGCTCCTTTTCATATGCCTGTTTGCCATTTGTATATGTTCTTTTGAAAATTGCTTATTCAAATCTTTTGCCTACTTTTGATCAAATTATGAGATTCTTTTGGTTATACAGTTGTTTGAACTCCTTATATGTTCTGGATACCAATCCCTTGTCAGATGGATAGTTTGCAAATATTTTCTATCACTGTGAGAGTTGCCTTTTCACTCTGTAGATTGTTTCTTTGACTGTGTGAAAGTTTTTAACTTGTGATCACATTTGTCCATTTTTGCTTTGGTTGCATATGCTTGTAGGGTACCGTGCATTAAATTTTTGGCCAAACCAATGTCCTGAAGATTTTCTCCAATTTTTTTTGTAGTAGTTTCATAGCTTGAGGTCTCAGATTTAAGTCTTTAATCCATTTTAATTTGATTTTGTATATGGTGGCAGACGGGGTCTAGTGTCATATTTCTGCATATGGATATCTACTTTTCCCAGCTTCATTTATTGAAGAGACTGTCTCCCCAGGGTATGTTCTTGGCACCTCTGTCGAAAATGAATCCACTGTGTAGATTTGTTTCTGGATTCTGTATTCTGTTTGATTGGTCTATGTGTCTGTTTTTTGCCAGTTCCATGCTGTTTTGGTTGGTATCACCTTGTAGTATAATTTGGAGTCAGGTAATGTAATTCCTCCAGTTTTGTTCTTTTTGTTTAGGATAGCTTTGGCTATTCTGGGTTCTTTGTGGTCCCTAAGATTATTTTTTCTATTTATGTGACAAATGTCATTGGTATTTTCATAGTGATTGCATTGAATCTGTAGACATTGCATTAGTCTGTTCTCCCAATGCTAATAAAGACATATTTGAGACTGGGTAATTGTAAAAGAAAAAAGATTTAATTGACTCACAGTTCAGCATGTCTGGGGAGGCCTCAGGAAACTTATAATCATGGCAGGAAAAAAAGCAAACCTTCTTCTTCTTCACAAAGAAGCAGCAAGGAAAAGTGCAGAGCAAAACAGGGGAAAAACCAGTTATAAAACCATCAGATCTTGTGAGAACTTACTATCATGAGAACAGGATGGAAGTGACAGAACTCACAATTCAATTACCTCACACTTGGTCCTACTCAAGACACGTGCAGATTATGGGAAATACAATTCAAGATGAGATTTACATGGGGACAAAACCAAATTACATCATTCTGCCTCTGGCCCCTACCAAATCTCATGTCTTCACGTTTCAAAACATAAGTGTGCCTTTCCAACGGTCCCCCAGAATCTTAGCTCATTTCAGCAGTAACTCAAAAGTGCAGGTCCAATGTCTCATCTGAGACTAGGCAAGTCCCTTCCACCTATGAGCCTGTAAAATCTAAAGCAAGTTAGTTACTTCCTAGATACAATGGGAGTATAGGGATTGGGTAAATATACCCATTCCAAAATGAAGAAATTAATGAAAACAAAGGGGCTACAGGCCACATGAAAGTCCAAAATCCAATAAGACAGTAAGTGAATCTTAAAGTTACAAAATAATCTCCTTTGACTTCATGTCTCACATCCAAATTACACTGATGCAAGAAGTAAGTTCCCATGGCCCTAAGCAGCTCCACCCCTGTGGCTTTGCAGGGTACAGCCCACCTCCTGGCTGCTTTCACAGACTGGTGTTGAGTGTCTGCCGCTTCTCCAGGAGCATGGTGCAATCTGTTGGTGTATCTACCTTTCCAGGGTCTGGAGGATGGTGTCCCTCTTGTCACAGCTCCACTAGGCAGCACCCAAGTGGGAACTCTTTGTGGGGCTCTGACCCCACATTTATCTTCCACACTGTCCTAGCAGAGGTTCTCCAGGAGGTTCTCTGCACCTGCAGCAAACTTCTGCCTGGACATCCAGGCATTTCCATGCATCCTCTGAAATCTAGGTGGAGGTTCCCAAACTTCAGTTCCTGACTTCTGCGCCCCTAAAGACCCAACACCACATGGAATCTGCCAAGGTCTGGGGCTTGCATCCTCCAAAGCAATAACCTGAGCTGTATGTTGGCCCCTTTTAGCCACGGTTAGAGGTGAAGCAGCTGGGATTCAGGATACTATGTACCAAAGATGCACAGAGCATGGGGTCCCTGGCCTGTCTCATGAAACCATTTTTCCCTCCTAGACCTCCAGACCTGTGACGGGAAGGTCTGGCATGCCTAGAGACATTTTTTCTATTGTCTTTGTAATTAACATTTGGTTCCTTGTTACTTAGGCAAATTTCTGGAGCAGGCTTGAATTTCTCCCCAGAAAAATGAGTTTTTCTTTACTCTCACATAATCAGGCTGCAAATATTCCAAACTTTCATTTTCGACTTTTTCTTGAATGCTTTGCCACTTAGAAATTTCTTCTGTCAGCTACCCTAAATCATCTCTCTCAGTTTCAAAGTTCCACAGATCTCTAGGGCAGAGGCAAAATGCCACCAGTTTCTCTGCATAGCAAGTGTAAACTTTACTCTAGTTCTCAAAAAGGCCCTCATCTCCATCTGAGACCACCTCAGCCTGGACTTTATTGTCTATATTACTATCAGCATTTTGCTCAAAGCTACTCAACAAGTCTCTAGGAAGTTCTAAACTTTCCCACATCTTCCTGTTTTCTAAGCTCTAAAAGTCTCTAGAAAGTTCAAAACTTTCCTACATTTTTCTATCTTCTTCTGAGCCCTTCAAAGTGTTCCAGCCTCTGCCTGTTACCTAGTTCCAAAGTTGCCTCCACATTTTGGGGTATCTTTACAGCAGCACCCCACTCCCTCAGTACGAATTAATTGTATTAGTGTGTTCTTACACTGCTAATAAAGACATATCTAAGAGTGGGTAATTTATAAAGGAAATAAGTTTAATTGACTCACATTTCAGCATGGTTCAAGAGGCCTTAGGAAACTTACAATCATGGCAGAAGGGGAAGCAAACATGTCCTTCTTCATGTGGTGGCAGCAAGAATTATAGAGTGAAGTGAGGGAAAAGCTTCTTATAAAACAATCAGACTAGTGAGAACTCACTCACTGTCATGAGAACAGCATGGAGGTAACATCCCGCAGGATTCAATTACCTCACACTGGGTCTCTCCCACAGCACATGGGGATTATGGGAACTAAATACAATTCAAAATGAAATTTGGGTGGGTACACAACGAAACCATATCAGACATTTTAACAATACTATGAACATGGCATATTTTTCCTTTTTTATTGGTGTCCAATTCAATTTTTTTAATCAGTGTTTTAGTTTTCATTATAGAGTTCTTTCCCTTTGTTAGTTAATTCCCAGGCATTTAATTTTTATTTTATTTTATTTTATTTATTTTTATTTATTATTTTTTTTTTGAGACAATGTCTCTCTCTGCTGCCCAGGCTGGAATACAGTGGCATAACCTTGGCTCACCACAACCTCTGCCTCTTGGGTTCAAGCGACTCTCCTGCCTCAGCCTCCTGAGCAGCTGGGATTACAGGCACATGCCACAACGCCTGGCTAATTTTTTGTATTTTTAGTAGAGACAGGGTTTCATCATGGTGGTCAGGTTGGTCTCGAACTCCTGACCTGATGATCCCCCACCTTGGCCTCCCAAAGTGCTGGGATTACAGGCATGAGCCACCCTGCCCCACCCTAGGGCATTTAATTTTATGTGTGGCTATTGTAAATGGGATTATCTTTTTAAAAAATCTTTTTCCAAATTCCTCACTGTTGGCACATAGAAATGCTATTAATTTTTGTATGTTGAGCTTGTATTCTGCAACTTTGCTGAATTTATCAATTCTAATAATTTTCTTATGCAGTCTCTAAAATTTTCTAAATGTAGGGTTATATCATCTTGAATTAGGGATAGTTTGACTTCTTCCATTCCAATTTGGATGCCCTACATTTCTTTCTCCAGTCTAATTGCTTTAGCTAGGATTTCCAGTACCATGTTAAATAGCACTGGTAAAAGTAGGCATCCTTGTCATGTTCCAGATCTCAGAGGAAAATCTTTCAGTTTTTCCCTATTTAGTCTGATACTAGCTGAACATGTTTTGTGTATTGCTCTTATTATGCTAAGGTATGTTGCCTCTACGCTTAGTTTTTTAAGGTTTTATCATGCAGAGATGTCAAATTTTATCAACTGCTTTTTCATCATAAATTGAAATTATCCTATGGTTTTATCCTTCATTCTGGTTTTATAATGTATCACATTGAGTGATTTGCATGTGTTGAACCATACTTACATCCCAGGGATAAATCCCCCTTTGTCATAATGAATGACATTTTTAATGTTTGCTGAATTCAGTTTGCTAGTATCTTCTTGAGGATTTTTGTGTTAATATTCCCCGCAGATATTGGCCTGTGGTTTTCTTTTTCTGATGTATTTTTGTCCGGTTTTGGTATCAGGGTAATACTGGCCTTGGAAAATGAGTTTGGAAGTATTCCCTCCTCCTCTATTTTTTGGAATTGTTTGAGTAAGATTTGTATTCATTCCTTAGGTGCTTGGTAAAATTCAGCAGGAAACCCAGCAGTTCCTGGGCTTTCTTTACTGGGAGACATTTTATTATGGCTTTAATCTTGTTACTTGTTACTGGTTTGTTCAGGTTTTGGATTTCTTCCTGGTTTTTCTTTATAGTTTGTATGTATTTAGGGAATTGTTCATATCCTCTAGATTTTCCAATGTATTGGCATCTAGTTGCTGATAGTAGACGCTAATGATCATTTAAATAACTGAAGTATCAGTTGTAATGTCTCCTTTTTCCCTTCTGATTTTATTTATTTGAATCTTCCTTTTTTCTTAGTTCAGCTAAAGGTTTGTCATTTTGTTTAACTTTTCAAAAAACCAACTTTTTGTTTCATTGATCTTTTGTATTCTTTTCTTCATTTCAATTTCATTTATTTTTCCTCTGACCTTTTTCTTCTACTAATTTTGGGTTTGGTTTGCTCTTGCTTTTCTAGTTCTTTGAGATGCATCATTAAATTCTTTGTCAGGTGTTTTTCCTCTTTTTTTTTTTTTTTTTTTAATGTAAGCACTTATAACTGGGAGTTCTCCTCTTAGTAGTGTTTCTGCTATATCCAAAATGTTCTGGCATATTGTGTTTCCATTATTATTCGTTTCAAGATCTTTTTCAACTTCCTTCTTAATTTCTTCATAAATCCACTGGTCATTCAGAACATATTGTTTAATTTTTGTTTATTTGTATAGTTTCCATAATTCCACTTGTTATTAATTTCTAGTTTTATTCATTTGTGGTCAGAGAAGATACTTGATATTACATCAATTTTTTGAACGTTTTAAAACTTGTTTTGTGACCTAACATACGGCCTACCATTGAGAATGATCCATGTGCTAAGGAAAAGAATGTTCACTCTTTAGTCATTGGATGAAATGTTCTAAATATTCTGTAAATATCTATTAGATCCATTTGGTCAATAGTGCAAATTAAGTCCGATGTTTCTTTTTTTTTCTTTATATAAACAGTTTATTTACTCTAAACAGCAACACAGACAAAAGGCCATATAAACACAAAGGAAGTGGCGCAGAACCGAGATGCTGACCTGGGGTCTGAGGCTCAAAAGCAGCACAGCCCAGGTTCTACAGAGGAGCGGCAGGAGGGAGGGTGCATTTCCATACAGCCAGCAGGGGCCAAGTGCAGCTCTGCACGGTGAGAAGCATGCCTGCATCCCAGAGCGAGGACTCGCTGCTGGGGGACTTACCCAAGTATAAAAGTTTATAATTTTACAGCAGTTGAAATACTGACATCAATATTAAAATAAAAGCGAGTTTTACATAACAATCAAAAATACAAAAGACCAAAGGAAGAGACCCTGTATGGAAACGGGCAATTCAGCGAATTGAGACCGCGCACCCAGGGCGGCAATGGAAGATGGCGCCCGCCCAACCCCCTCAGGTGACTCGCCATTGTACGGAGCAACTTTAGATTCGCAAAAATGTTGTAAACAAGTTCTTGCCAAACCAATCCCTTCCTTTTGAGGATGCCACAAGGTCGCTGCTTATGAGGGCGCAAACTTCTTGGCTTGTGCTCGGACCCTTTTCTCGTACTCCACTCTGTTTTGGCAGTAAATCGTGTAGGCCTCTGCTTGAGCTGGATCTTGGATATTTGGTTCATTTAGAAGTTCCTGTATTCCTAATAGGATCTGTTTGATTGTGATGGCTGGCCTCCAGTCCTTGTCCTCCTCTAAGATGGACAGGCACACTGTCCCCGAGGGGTACACATTCGGGTGAAATAACGGTGGTTCGAATTTACATTTTGGTGGTGAAGATGGATAATCATCTTTGAAAAGCATCCGCAGTTTAAACAAGCCTCCTTCCCACGGAGTCCTTTTCTTTCCAGGAATGGCGCACTCCCAGTTCATGAGGTTCATCGTGCCATCGGGATTTTTTGTTGGGACAGCTAGGAAACCAAACGGGTGGTCTTTCCTCCATGCTTTCCTCTCCTGGGCGAGTCTGCTGAGGGCGATCCCCGACATGTTCAGAGTCCCTCGGGCGGCCGCGGCCCCGGCGAGCGTCGCGGACAGGTGGAAGACCGAGCGGGGCGGCGGCGGCGGCGGCGGCGCTTCCCTTTGTCTGGGGACTTCCCTCCGGAGCCCGCTCCGCGCGCAGCCCGAGCAGCTCCGAGAAGTCTGATGTTTCTTTGTTGATTTTCTGTCTGGAAGATTTGCCCAGAGCTGGAAGTAGGATCTTGAAGTCTCCATCTATTATTGTAATAGGGTCTCTCTCTCTCTCTCTCTCCCCCTGTCTTTAGATCCAGTAATAATTTCTTTATACATCTGGGTACTCCAGTGTTGGGTGCAAGCATATTTAAAACTGTTATATTGTCTTGCTGAATTGACCCCTTTATCATTGCATAATGATCACCTTTGTCATTTCTTATAGTTTTTGTCTTAAAATATATTATGTCTGATTTAAGTAGAGTTACTCCTGACTTTTTTTGTGTGTGTGTGGTTTCCACTAACATGGAATCTTTTTCTATCTCTGTATTTTCAGTCTACTTGTGTCTTTATATGGGAAGTATGTTTGTTGTAGGCAACAGACCAATATGTCTTGTTTTTTAATCCATTCAACTACATATTAAAATAATTCATTTAACTACTTACTATTAGATTAGAAAGTTTAGTCCACTTAAATTCAATGTTATTATTGGTAAGTAAGGACTTAATCCTGCCATTTTGTTATTTGTTTTCTGGTTGTTTTCTAGTATCTTCTTTTTTGTTTTTCATTCCTGTCTTTCTTTAGTGAAGATAATTTTCTATAATAAGACAATTTAGTTTCTTGCTTTTAATTTTTTGTGTATGCATTCATTGTATGTTTTTTGGTTTGAAGTTATGATAAGACTTTCAAGTATTTTATGTTTCCATTTTATCAAATAGGCTTTGGGCTTTGTTTTTTTTTTTATATTAAATGGTTATCTCAAAAGCCAGGGGCTCCTGGGCAATTTACATTGAAGAATGAAGCACTATAATTCTGCTTAGAATCTCTGTTAATCACACATCAGGCCCACCGCCATATCTGAATGGGTCAGGACCAATCAGTACCATTGGAGAATTCTTTGTAGTTACTTTTCAAAGAGTAATAACTTCATCATTGGTTCCATCATAATATGCTTTGCTATTATCTATGTAAGTATTGAAAACGGGAATGAGTGCTAGGTATCAAATCATTTGGATCAAACCATCTTAGTTTATCTTCCTTTAAGTGGAATTATCTATTTTATCTTATTTTATATGAAATTAGGAAAGTCCAGGCATTGTGGACCTTTTCCAATACTAGAGAATGTATTCTATTTTTTTCAATGGACAAAAAATAAAGTCAATGAAAAGAACTTGCATATTCTATATTTTCTTCATTATTGGACAAAAGTAAAGCTTTTGTAGGCTTTCTCAGACTTATAAACCTTTACATGATAATAAATAATTCAGTTGCATATAAATTGGCACATGGAATAAATCATACAATGCAAAAGGGAGGTTAACAGTATAAATAATGTGTATGATTAATACATAAATAAAAAGAAATAAGAGACTGTATTATAATTGAAAGAAGTCACTTTTCTTCTCTCTTTTTAGTTCTGTATTTTAAATGGTAGAATTAAGCTGCCTCACTCATTTCTTTAATATGCATTCACCCATATTAAACTGAAGGACTTCGAGACTACAGAAATGGATTTCTTCAAAAAGACTCCTCCAATTTACATCAGATACTCAGAGTTCAGTTGAGGATCAATGCTTTTATTACTGGAGAGGCTCTATCACTTTCTGGAAATAATAGTTCCTGGAATGGTGAAACAGTTCCCATTTGATATTGGTGGTAAACTAGAATTTATGACTTATCCTTGTTGGCACTGAGAGCCCATTTTTCCTCTCCAGTGTGACCACTGTCTTGACCAGAAAGAATAAGTTTTCACTATTTAGCCAAGTGCATTTGAGAAGGTTGCCAGGGTTTAGGAGGCACTTATGTAGCCCTTCTTTAGTTTCACACACAAGGAAGGAGCAGATAACATTTACTATGAATAAATCAATAAGACTGATGCACTAGAAATGTAGTTTGAAAGGGCAGCAGTCTTCTAAAAGCTTTGAAAGCTAACTTTTAACTTTAGAGAGAGGGTTGAAAGTTGAAATTCACATAGTGGTATTATAGCCATTATCTTTTTTCATGTTATAAAAGAACTATAACTCACTAGGACTTGCAGCAACAGAAAGAGCCTTTCCAAGAGATGAAGAAACATAACAATTGCTCTGTAGCACTTCAAGATATTTTGTTTCTTCTGCAAAAACAAAAACTACTTATTTTATGAACTGTCCGTATATTGGTCTGGTATTAGAACAAGCCTTAACATATGACAATAATTGTAACAGAAGTAGGAAACTAGAGTCATTATATCTAAAATGCAATTCTATATAACATAGACTTCCCTTTATAAAATAAGAAAATAGATAATTCATATTGCTACCCAATAACACATTATTTTCTGATAAAATAATAATCACAAGATGCACTTTGTTGAGACTATTTATAAAGCAATAATCTGTGGTAGTGATTGTGTTATTTGGTTTGCAGCCCTTATATGGGAATACTGGAATTCTACCTTCAAACAAATTTCCTGGGATGAAATATTTGCGACCTTGGTAGCTGTAAATAAAAACTAAGTGAACAGCAGTAGAAATCAGACTGCTTCATTTTCTTATACAGATGAAATGTGTATTTGAGGTTTTTCTGTGTGGTTAGTAGATTGATTTTAACCACAAGATAATTCCAACAGATTGTAATATTCTGCTTATTTTCTGGTTTATTTCATACAGAAGGAGTAATAATAATAGTTCACGTAGAGAGAAAGTGCAAGTAGAGAGCGTGAATAGAGAGTTGAATTGAAAAGCCAAGATGTTTGTGGGTTTTTTTCATCTTTTGAAAATTATGTTTAAAACTTGCTGCCATACTATTTATAATATATAAAATATTTAAACCAGTATTTTAGATTTTGGAGAAATGAAACAAGTGGGGAGGTTGTGGAAAGTATAATACAGGTTAAAGATGTGGCTTCTTTCTTCTAAGAATCTTACAATGCAATGGAAAAATGAGAGAAGTGCACACATCAGATAAGAATAATTAATATAGAGCACTACAAAGCATGGACTGAGAATGGAGAAAGCCAGGTTTTATGTTGCCATGTTGAATGCATTTATAAGGCACAGATATTTCTACTACACCTTAAAAACACCTACAACTAATTGGAAGTGATAAGATCAAACAATAAGAGACTGAGTGTTGTGTTATGCCAACAGCAGTTTGTTTGGAGGAAAGAAAAAGGAATGATTCAGGGAAAATTCAGATGTACATCAATCAGGAAAAATTTTATGACATTTCCAGTTAAAAATCTCCTTTCTATCACCTAAGTTTACTACCCCTGCTATATAATTTATCTTTCCCTTTTTTCTTCACTTAGGAAATTTTTTTCTGTATTCTCCTTAACAACCCAGTTTTTATTCCCAGTGACATGGGAATAAGTAGCTGAGCAAACAGGAACTTAGAGATTAGTAGAACAATGAACATTTACTAAAGTAAGCTACCTGGGCACCTTATGTCCCCCAAGAACTGATCCTAAGGAGCTCATAAATTTATTCATTCCAGCAAAATATATGTCTCCCTAGGGTTCACATTTGCTACTAAAATTTGAAGAACTTCTCCATATATTACATAGACATTAAAAATTCCTAACATCCAAATTGATATGTGTATTTATCAGGAGTGGGGGATGCTAGTTAGAAACGTCCTGGCACATTTTTCTAGGATGTAAAACTTATTCATGTAATGATTGTTGGTAAGCCAAGGTCTCTTGGAAATGAAATTACTGTGCTACAGGAAAAAAATCTCTTTATCTCTTTCTGAAAGCAAAATTATTCTAGCTGTTGAATATAATATAGATAGTCAGTGAAAATCCAGATTCAAAAGAGTGAGTCTATTAAGCGCTTTTAGAGAAAGGATGATAGGTGGAAGAAAACATTGACAAGGGTATTGTAAGTGTGGAATTTGAGTAGCTGTCACATACTTAAAATCTATAGAACTCTGTGACTTGGCTAAATGTCTTAGTCTGTTTAAGACTGTTGCTGCCAATAATACTTGAGACTGGGTAATGCATAAAGAAAAGGAGCTTATTTGGCTCAAAATTCAGGTGTTTTGAGTCCAAGATTGGGCAGTTGTATTTAGTGAGGGCCTCAAACTGCTTCAACTCATGGCAGAAAGCAGAAGGGAAGCAGTTATGTGTGAAGAGATCATATGGTAAGAAAGAAAATGAGAGGAAAGCTGAGGAAGCAGACTATTTTTAACAACCTGCTCTCTCAAGAAATACTACATCATCCTTGTGAGAGCAAGAACTTGCTCCCCTCTGTGGGAATGAGGGCATTAATCTATAAATGAGAAATTTGTCTGTATGACTCAAACACTTACCATGAGGCTCTATCTCCCAATACCCCCATATAGAGGATCAAATTTCAACATGCATTTTGGAAGAGAAAATTCATATCCAAACCATATAATTCTGCCCTTGGGTCCCCAAAACTCATGTCCTTCTCACATGCAAAATGCAATCAGTCATATCTTCTCAATAGTACCAGAAGTCTTAACTTGTTCTAGCACCAACTTAAAAGCCTCAAAGTTGAGCTCTGACCTTATAAAATCAAAAATAAGCTGTTTACTTTCAAGACACAATGGTGGAATAGACAGAGGGTAGACATTCCTATTCAAGAGGAGAGAAAGAAACTGAAAGAAGATAGAAGTAATAGACCTCTAATGCAAGCAAGTCTGAAACTCAGCAGTGTAAACATTAAATATGAAAGTTCCAGAATAATATCCTTTGACTTCATGTCCCACATCTTGGTCACACTGGTGCAAGTGGTAGTCTCCCAGGGCCTCTGGCAGCCTCATCTCTTGACTTGGCTAATAGGAATCCATTTGGCTGTTTTCATGGGTTCCACCTACATGCCTACAGCTTTTCCAGGCTGAGGTCGGATGATTCCAGTTACTACAATTCTAGGGTTCCAGCAGCATCCCCTCCCTGGGCACTGCCCTGGTGGGAACACACTGCAGTGTCTCCTACCCTAAATTTCCTCTCAGTATTGCCCTAACAGAGATTTTCTGGACAGACTCAGTCCCTGTGACAAGTCTCTACCTGGGCCTGCAGGTTTCTCTGTACATTTTTTGAAACCTCAGTGGAGGAAGCCATCTCTCCATGGTTCCTGCATTTCATGTGCCTGCAGAATTAAGACTATCTAGACTCCAAAGCTTCCTACTTGTGCCCTTGCAAGTGGTGACATGAGCCTCACCTGGGGCAACATGAGCCATAGCTGCTCCATCTGGAGTGGCCAGGTTGCAGAGAGTGGTATCCTAAGACATCTCAAGGCAGTGGTGCCCTGGGTCAGTCCCCTGAAAACATTATGTTCTCCTAGTCTTCTGGGCCTGTGATGCAAGGGGTGGTCTAGAATATCTTTGAAATATCTTTAGGGCTTTTTTCCTACAGTTTTGACTATTAGCACTTGGATTCCTTTTATCTGTGCTAATTCCTTTAGCAAAGAGTCCTAGTCATTTGCCCTTGCCTCCCTCTTTTGAAAATGTTCTTCCATTCTCTACCAAATGCCCAAGCTGTGAATTTCACAAATGTTTACACTCTTCTTCCCTTTTAATTGTAAATGTCGCCTTCAGTTTATCCCTTTGTTGTTGTAACTCAATGTAAGCTGTTAAAAGTAGCCCCACAGCTCCTTGATTGCTTTGCTGCTTAGAAATTTCTTCTATTAGATATACTAGTTCATACCTCTCAGGTTCTGCCTTCCATAAACTCTTGGAGTATGAACACAAGGCAGCCAAGTTCTTTGCTGTGGGCCTATGATTGGAGGGCCCACAGCAAAGAACTTGGCTGCATTGTGTTTATGCCCCAACACTGCATTGTAACAAAGATGATCTTTTCTGCGGTACCCAATATGATGTTGTTCCTCATTTCCACCCAAGATTTCATCAAAATGGCCTTTACTCTCCATATTTCTATCAGCATTTTGGCCATAACCATATAACCAATGGCTAAGAAGTTCCTTACTTTCCCTTGTGTTTTTGAGTTTTTCTGAGCCCTCAGCAGAATCACCCTTAATGCTCCATTTATGGCAATACAGACTGCTTAGACAGCTTCTTCTAGTTCTTCCAGCCACTTCTCATTACCCAGTTCCGAAGCTGCTTTCACATTTTCAGGTATCTGTATAGCAACACCCCACTCTTCAGTACCAATTTTCTGCCTTAATCCATTTAGTGTTGCTATAACGGACTATCTGGGACTAGGGAATTTACAAAGAAAAGAGAATTGGCTCACAACTCTGATGGCTAGAAAGGTCAAGATTGGGTAGCTGCATCTGGTGAGGGCTTCAAACTGTTTCAATACTTGGCAGAAAACCAATACTTGGTGTGGGTATATTCAAAGAGATAACATGGTGAGAAAGAAAGTAGAAGAGTAAAACCAAGGATGCCAGGCTTTTTATAGCAATCTTCTTTCTCAAGAATTACTAAGTTGGTGCAAAAGTAATTGTGGTTTTTGCCATTTAAAAATAATGGCTCAAACTGCGATTACTTTTGCACCTACCAAATAAATCACTCCTGCAAGAGCAAGAACTCACTCACCCTTGTGAGAAGGCGTTAATCTCTTCACGAAGGATCCCCCTGCATGAGCCAAACATCTCTCACTAGACCCCACCTCCAAACTCTGTCATTAAGAATCAAATTTGGGCCTGAGTTTTGGGAGGACAAACCACACCCCTAGATATCACTCAGGGTCACTGAGAAGGATGTTTCTGGTTTGGTTACTTGGAACGTTCACTGGATGAGCTTCATTTCAATATACTAAAGATTGCTGAAAAGAAGATCATTCACAGAGGACAAATAAATTTGTTATTAGAAAAGTTGTGATGGGGTAATGAGACAATCCACAAGCATTTGTGAAGCAGAGGTTCAATGTGGTGGCTCTCAGATTAGAAGACCAGGTATTAGGCTGTTTATGCATATTTGGATTTGCCTGAGTTTGGTTGTAAGTGAAAGAAGGTAAATGAGTATGGGCCCATGGAACAGACATGCAGATTGACAGAGAAGAAGGTTCTTTATAGAGAACTGGGGGACAACATTTAAATGGGAGATGTAAGAAGAGAAGATAATAAAATAAAAAGTCTTGGAATTAATTATGAGAAGAATAGGAAACCCAATTCAATGTTTTTCAAGGAATTCATTGGGAAGGCTTTTTTGAAAGTAGGGATTATTCAGTGGAGAGAGATGTTGCCAAAAAATTAAGGAAAATCAACACTGAAGTTTGCATTGGTTTTGAAGCTAGGAAAAGTTCAGAATTAGTGACACAGTTCTTGTGGAGACTTTGATAAAAAGAAGCTAGATTGCAAAGATGAAGCCAGATTGAGTAGTGAAAAATAATGAGGAAAAGGCAACAGACAAAGGTACTAGAATAGGAATTTGACTGTGAAAGGAAGGATGAGTTAACATAATAAGTAGAAGAGGATCAAGGCTGAAAAAACTTTTGGGTGTGGATAAATGACGAGTAAAATGGGATCCTTGACATTTAGTAAGGGATAACAAAAATATTAATTTACGTTTATAAGTTTGCGTTAAAAATTATAACATATAAGAGTCGGAAATAAGATACTATTTAGCAGTAACTAGCTGATATTAAATATGCATTTCTTAAATCTGTCTTTAAAATCACAGTTTGTTAAAGCCACAGCCAATTCTTTTAGAACGAATTTAAAATTCTTAACAATGTTAATAAAGAGAAGTTCCTATTTAATCATAATAGTTAAATTTTGAAAACTGCATAATACATATTTATTGATGTTCTCTAATAATATTTTCTAGTATACGCTGTGTGCGTGTGTGTGGGCGGGTGTCCTTAGTATAGTTATAAACTCTGCCTTTTGAATATTGGGAACTATACACCAGTGCCCCTGCTTCAGTGTGCTGAGTACTAATTTTGTACTTAGCCGCATAATGCAAGCATTAAAAGTGCTGCTTTTACTGTCTAAAACCAGGAAATATAAGGCTTAAACATCATCTGAATCAGGCAAACCTGCAGGCATTCTTTTCCTTTGCATTTCAAATCCGTGCTGTCTTGGTAAATACCCAATTACTATGATTTTCTAGAATATAATCCTGATAATTCTAAAGACATATAAGATAATTTAAACATATTATTAAACTTATTATTCAGCATTCTTTTTTGAAAACAACATGATGATACACATATCCTTGAATTTTACCTGGACAGATTTTGATCTACATGACATTTGTATTTCATTTTCTCCTCTGGAAACAACGAAAACAAAATGTATCAATATATTTTATTCTATTTATCTAATTTTACTCCACCACATTAGGATGCATCTTTTCATTGTTTCCCCAGTATTTAGAGCATCTTTCAAATTATCGCCAGAATCATCTAGATACTCACTTCAAGCCTATCGATTTAGGATAGGATTTGAAACTTTTGAGAGCAGAAATGTTACTTACTCTCTCAAGAAATAAAATAACTGCCATGTCTTCATGCTCCACAGAACAGTAAGGAGAATTCACAGCAGTGTGCCCTTTCTGAAAGAACTACTCTCACAGCCTGAAAAAGAAAAAAAATATTGGCAACTCTGTTGATTTCTTTCGCTCAGTGGCATGACATTATTTGTTCCTTGCTTTCCTTATGTCATTGTTATGGAAATGATCATTTCCGTTGCAAGACGTGGGCTACCCAGGCACTGGAGAGCCCAATGTAATGAAACATTTATTTAAAATTATAGTACAGCTAGGGCTTTCACCAGTGTCACAGTTTTGTCAAAACCAAAGCCAGTGCTACTAACCATAACACTTGGTCTCAAGGTCCTCTTCCTGATGTCTTTCAGAACTCCAGGAAACAAACTTGCACTCACTGTACAAAGGCTAACAGAGTCATCACCATGCGGGATCAGACACATGGGATGCACAGGTATAAGCCCGAACTAAGGCAGACCTGGATTCAAATTTACTTAGTATGTGACTGGACGATTTTTAAATCTTCTATCTAAACCAACACATTATCTTCTTTTTTTTTTTTTTTCTGATTTATTGCCCTAGCCGCTTCACTGATATCTAAATCTCCACATTTGCCTTTCTATAGCATATTCCCTAGAGAGTAACAGATAATATTTTTTTAAACCCCACAGATGAGCTTTTATTAGCCCCGTGCTCAAAGGTGTATATGAGGTTACAATTTCTCCACTCCTTCCGTTTCTGACCTTGCCTGCTTTTACCATCCCCCTTGTTCACTCCATTCCAGACTTAACAGCTTCCATGATGGTCTTCAAATATCAGGCAAGCTCTACCTCATGGCTTTTCTGCTGCTTATTCCTTTGCTTGAGATAATTTTTGTCTCTCCTCATTAAACTTTTTATCAGTAGCCACTTTCTTTATGAACCCAAACCTAATTAACTACAATGGATAACAGTGCCATCCTCTTTTCTTCACTCATATGCCCCCCTTACCTGCTTTACATTTCCTAGCCCTAATCATCTTCTAACATCCTATGTAAATTAGTAGCTTTAATTTTGCTTGCTGCGTACTTCCTCATCCCAGAATATGAACAACACAAAACTAGGCCAGTTTGCATGTTTTGACCGCCTATCTTGGAGCTTGGCACATAGTGAGCACTCAATAAATACTTAATGGAGGTATGATTAATTACAAACAATAATTTCAAATAAAAATTTCAAACAATAATCCCTTTCTCAGAAAGACATTTTAAAAATACAGGAAGATAGGCTATATTTTGCACTGTACTAGACACACAGAGCTCTGTGACGTCCGTCATTATCATGCTGCTGTTATAGATGCTAATGTTATCAGCAGAGGATTCATAAGTAGCGTTGTTTGAGGAAATGAACTGGGCAAGCTGTTAACCAATTATGCACACACATCTATGAATATACATACACACAGTTTACACACTCACTCACATGACCTTGGAAAGGCATGCCAAAGCTTGAATTTAAAGCGAAATGACTTATTCTCATCTTCAGTCAAATGCTGGCAAACAATGGCTTACCTAGTGCTTAACAACCTGCAAAGTGGTCACTTTGAAAAAGACTTCAGGCAGAATCTCACATTAGGATGCTGTGAGCAGAACCAAACTCCAAAATAGTGACCGCATCTGGAAATCAAAGTCTGATGAGAAGGAGTTCCAGATGAATATCTTTTGTTCAGACACACACACACACACACACACACACACACACACACACACACACACAACTGTCTATCAATAAGACATTGTTAAGTTATCTAGAAGATAATATATTAATACATTTTAGAAAACCTAGCGTTCTCCCTTTAGAAGCACTTTATGCACTACCAGTGATTTTTTTTTTTTTCAGGTTGTGATTGTAGCATTTATTTTCATTTATTTCTCAGCCCATTATAAAATTCCTGGATATTTTCCCATTTGCGATGATAGTCACTGATGTATCTTGCTACTCACAAAAATTTATGTGTGTAGTAAGAGAAAGTAGGATTAAGTTACAGTAGCAATGACAATGTCTTCACAGCTACTATTTAGATTACTTAAGCATCCAATTTTTTAATCAAAAAAGATTAATTTTACTTTCATTTTAGTGCCAAAGATCTACTAATGACATGGAAGGAAGTTTTCATTTGGTTAATCACTTGAATGAGGGTAATTCATATCTATCGTCAGAAGCAGACAGCTGAAGCTAAGTCATGAAAACAAATGTCCTCTCTCGCTGTAAGTGTGGATCAGCTTGGAAGGACTAGACTAGGTACTGGGACATATCAACATGGATTGAAATATAGACACTACATGGAATATGATAAGACAGTAGCTAATTCTCATATACAGGATAACATTTGTATGTTCAACATTTCAATATTTTGTCAGTCTTCTCTAGTTCTGGGTCTTACTTAAAAATGAACAGTAAATTATAGTTTCCCCTCATTCTAAATAAAAATATTTTCCACTGATATTACATTCACAATTATTTTCTTAACAATTTTTGTAATGTGTGAAGTCTTTTAAGTTTGCTTTAACTCAACGAAGAAGGAAAATGCAGTCATTGATTATAGCTTGTCCAAATATTTTACACAAATCTCCTTTAAGTGTTAATTCTCCTTTTCTCTGCATGAGATCTGAATAGTTAATTAGAAAAGTGGTGTTAAACTGGTGTGCACCATGGAAATTTTGCATCTCAGTGACTCCAGACTAGCTTTTGTAATGAGATCATTTAATAAATTGTTTCAGATACTGTTCCAAACTAAATTAATAAGTTAGCTTTAATATGGATTATATACACACATGAAGCAAACACAAACATACTACACATATGTTCTCATTTTTGCATACAGCACTTTTGTAAATAACATATAAAAATAAACAAAAATGACTCTGGTCTTATAAAAATCTATTTTTGGAAGTATTTGTATAAATTTTCAAATGTTCTATAAAGTAATGTAAAGTAATGAGCCCTCTATAGCAGTCATTATTTCTTTTCAGCAATTGCACTCAGAGGGAACATAGCAAAGAAAAATTTTGCTTTCATTTTCCCCTTCTCCAAAGTTAGACTGTTCAATCAGTTTCTTCAAGAGCAACTATAATCATTTTCCTGCCCTCTTCAAAATCGTACAATGAATGGCTTCATATTGCCTTTCAAGGAAGGCATAATTTTCTTATCCTGGAATTCAAAATATCTATAATTTTTAAAAATCTGTTCTAACTACCAGAAGGTCATCAACCGAACTATTGGACAACGTGACCCATTGGGACATTTAGGCACAACTAATGCCAGAAATACCATTATGAGTAAGCACTGGCCTCTCAAAGAAAATTTTCATTTTTTCCAATCCCAAGGAACATAGTAAACTGGGTCTTGATATATGTCAATGGTAATATAAAATGGCATCTGGTCTAGTAATGGTGCCTAGGGTTTGTTAACCTGTGTCATCAAACGTAATGGAAACACAAGCACATTATAAAGTAGGCCAGAGCCTACAGGTGGGGATAAAGGTAAATGTTCCATTTTGAGGTGAGAGGCATCTGCCTATGACATGGTAAGGAATAGGATCTAAGATAGGAAGGTGAAAGCAGAGATACACTGTGTTATTCAGAAATGGAGAGTGGTGGCAGGCGGTCAGTGGGGACGCCATATTTTATGGACTGAGAATCTCCCTAATTATAATTAATAACTTCAGCTTTAAAAACTTGAAGATGCCCAGGATTCATTCCAGAATCCTACAAATCAGTATTCTTGATCACCCTTTACATAAAAAACCCCACCACACTGCCGTAAATAATTTTGTTCCTGATTTGCTCAAATTGAATAAGATTAAGAATACTGATCAGTGGTTGGTGGAGAAAACCATAAAGCAAAATTCTGTTTTTGGGCTCCTTGAAACCAGGCTGAAATCAGGGGTATGGGAAGGGGTTCCTGGAGGTTGTCAAATTGAATAAGATCTTTTGAAAATCCAGGACCAAGTCTTTCTTTTAGCAAAAAGAAAAAAAAAAAAAAGAGAAGGAAGGAAGGAAGGAAGGAAGGAAGGAAGGAAGGAAGGAAGGAAGGAAGGAAGGAAGGAAGGAAGGAAGGAAGGAAGGAAAGAAGGAGGAAAGAAAGAAAAAGAGAGAGAGAAAGAGAGAGAGAAGGAAAAAGAAAGAGAAGAGACGAGACGAGAAGAGAAGAGAAGAGAAGAGAAGAGAAGAGAAGAGAAGAGAAGAGAAGAAAAAAATTTAGGTAAGTAAATAAATTGTGCTTTATCATATGCAGATTCAGAGCCTACCTATGTTCTGGTGGATCTGGTGATGCACATTATGTTATATAAGTGATTAGAAGAACAAAGTCACCAGCTTCATTCCTTATGATAAAAACCAAATAAAGCATGTTTTGTTTTCTTAAAAGACCCAGCCTTAGAATGAAATCAAGCTCTTGCTATAATCATCATGTCAATGGTGCTATGTGTGGAACTAAAGGGTTAGTCAAAAAGCGTGTGTAGGTTTTTGTTTTGTCATTTTTAACTTTTCAATACTGTCAAGCTGAAGAAGAGAATGATAAGTACTTTTGTGCATCATTAAATAATGATTTATTTATTGACCACATGGAAGATAAAGAAACATTGCAAAATATAGAATAGGAGGTAATTCCCTTCTTAGTAAGGGTTTTAATTTTTGGATTCAAAAACCTAAATACCTATAGGAATCTGCCAAGCATGTAATACAAATAGGCTGGGTGTAAGAAAATCTCATTGCCAAATCGTAATCACACCTTCTCCATTTCACTAAACTAAGTCATAAGCATATTACTTTATCCAGTTGTGTATAGAAAAGGGGATTATATTTTAAATTAGAAATCTTAACAATTGAAAATAGAAATGCTCATTTATGTTCATTTTAATTCTATAACATTTTAATTAGTGAAAGAAAACCTAATCTTTTATTATTTACACATGTTAACGTCAGATCTTGTATTTTGTGCTGTACAAAATTTGCACTTGAATCTTTTAGCTGACGATAATGCATATTTTAATTAAGTCTTAAAATTGAAAACAAAAAACACCCTTTGTATAATAGAGTTATTTGAAGAGAGTTAATAGAGGTATAACACTGCACAACAATGTTTTTCTTTTTATTTTAGATTGTTTTTAAAATCCTGACACTCCAACATCATCACACATAGTTATAAAAGTCTTTCCCAGTCTTATACAATGAATACATATGTAATTGTTCATTTACTTGATCAGTAGTTAAGAAAAAATATCTGATCAATATTACTTTGTTATTTTATAAACTGTTTTTGAAATTCAGATTTCAGTTCTACACATGTCATTCAGATTATTCATTCATTTACCAAATCAATGTTGAGCAGATATTTTGTCCCATACATCATTCTACTCAGGTACTGAAGGTACCACATGAATATGAAAATATTTCTGCTCTCACAAAACTTAAATTCTAATGAAGAAACCAAAATTGGAGATGATGAGTTGTAAAGAAAGGCCTCTTTAAAGGGATAACATTTAGGCTGATGAGTGAATGATAACCAAATGTTGATTTCATACATATATATGAGAATAGAAGTCCAATCTGAGGAGACAGCACATTTATTTCTACATAGAGGTGTGAGACTAAAACAATCAAAACTACATAGAGTTTTTCAATTTACAATAACACCAGAAAAGAGTGAATCACAACAGGACAATGTGGAAAGTGTTGATAAAAGTTGTAATTTCAAACATAGAGGTCAGCACACTCTTTGCTGGTGAATCAAAGTGGGACTTTACTGTTAAGTAACATTATTACGGTAGAATCTTAGGAAAATTCCCCAAATGCTGCTTGAGACATCTGATACTAACATACAATAATTTTTCCTACACTGTGCAACAGATGGGACAACATATTATTGCCAATTTTCTGAAGAAAATTATGCTAAGGTCACATCACACTCTCTAGAAGATGGTTCACAGGTCTTTACTAAAGGAAGAATGCGTATTTTTAGAAAACCAAAGGTTAAAATTCCTCTGGTTGGGAAGTCACTTTGTTTGTGGTTTATTAGTGTGACTCCATAGATAGGTTGTAACTGCGTAGCCAAATAAGGCAAATTTTATTTGGGAAAACTAATAAAGCCTATTAGAATATGTGGCCATTTGCTGAAAGGCACTCAGTGTTTGTTCAGCAGATACTGAATGCCTAGTGAACTCGCCCTGGTTAGTTGACTGAAAAATACTAAACAGGTGAAAAAACTTGCTACCCTTAGATAGAGTAGAAAGTGAGGTAGGAGAATAGGGTCTGGAGACAGAATACCTAAGGCCAGTTTGTGCAGAGTCCCTAGAACTGGATCAGAGGGAAAACCCCACCTCTCCATGTCCAAGTAACAAAAGACCAGAAGCCACTTCCCCTACAAACCCCCACTTCACTGCCAACACAAATGTAAAGTGCCTATGACAGGCCGTAGGCCACTCCTTCAATTGCATAAGGCATCAATTCACTCTGGCTTCTGAGTGGGTGGGCCACTTCTTTGCTTAGGCCTCTGATTGGTCGTGGGCCACTCCTTCATTTGCATAGAGTGACAACTCATCATGGCCTCCAGTTGATTGGGGCCAATTCACTTCAACCTCTAATTGGCCACAGGCCAAATCCTTCATTCACCCGGGGGTAACCAATAGGAAACCTCTAAAGAGTACTTAAACCCCAGAAAACTTTGCAACTGGGGCTCTTGAGCCACTTGCTCTAGCCACTCCCACCCTACTCTGGCTTCAATAAATCCCTGCTTTCACGGCTTTTTTGTTCCTTTTTTTTTGTGCATTTCATACAATTCTTTGTTCAACATGCCAAAAACCTGGACAACTCAACCTCAAGACCTTCCTTCCATTAACAGAAGTAATGTGGATAATAGCTGGATATTATCTAGAATTACAATGAAATATTCCTCAACTACAAAGTTCTCTGAAATGTAGTGTCCGTCCTACTGATGCACACTGAGACAAGATTCCAGAAAGACCCAGATCTTGTAAACGGCACTAATGGGAGAAAATGTAATGGCCTTAGTGTGAGATCACTACTAGAAGAATGAAAAGGGGATATTTTTAAGCTGCTGTTCAGGTCAAAAATAAAGCAAAGGCAAGGGAACCAGTTAGAATCTCAGGAATGACCCTTCAGTGTAACACGGCAATGTAGTCATTTTTACAAAAATTGTTAAGACCATCCTGGCCAATATGGTGAAACCCCGTCTCTACTAAAAATACAAAAATTAGCTGGGCATGGTGGCATGTGCTTGTAGTCCCAGCTATTTGGGAGGCTGAGGCAGGAAAATAGCTGGAACCCGGGAGGCAGAGGTTGCAGTGAGCCAAGATTGTGCCACTACACTCCAGCCTGGCAACAGAGTGAGACTCCATCTCAAAAAAAAAAAAAAAAAAAAAAAAATACATATATGGAGAGTTTAGAAAATGCACATCACAAAAAAAGAATATCATTGTTCCTGTGAGTCCTGACCAAATGTAACATCCTCCCTATTTAAAGGATAGCATGATATATTATTTCATTAATGTATGCATAAGATGTAGTGTGACTTAACGGTTAATGTATTAGTCCATTTTCACACACCTGATAAAGACATACCTGACACTGCGCAATTTACAAAAGAGAGGTTTAATTGGACTTACAGTTCCACATGGCTAGGGAAACCTCACAATCATGACTGAAGACAAGGAGAAGCAAGCCATGTCTTACAAGTGGATGGCAGCAGGCAAAGAGAGAGATTGAGCAAGGGAACTCCCCGTTACAATACCGTCAAATCTCCTGAGACTTGTTTACTATCACGAGAACAGCACGGCGGGAAAGACCTGCCCCCATGATTCAATTACCTCCCAGCAGCTTTCTCCCACAACACGTGGGAATTCAAGATGAGATTTGGGTGGGAACATAGCCAGCGCATATCAGTTACGATGCTGAATTCTAGTATTAACCATTTGAAATTAAAATTCTGTTCATTTACCTATTGACTGTGTGACTTTGGGCAAAGTATTTAAACTCTCCCTGGCTTAGTTTCTAAATCTGAAAATTAAAAACATAATAGCATTTACCTCTTACAACTGTTGGGTAGAAGATTCAAAAAATGTAAATATGTAATGTGCTTAAAGTGTGTCCAGAATATTGTAAGTACTCACTACACTATTAGGAAGAGGAGCTGGAAAGGGCATGGTGCGTGAAGAAGGTGATCTTTCCCTGAAGCCCAGCAGGGTCCAATGGGGCTTCTGTCTGAAATTGTACCATCTGAAGTTAGTCTGGGACGTTCAGTTGCTTCTTCTCCTCTCAACGTTCAACTACTTATCTCTCTGCCAGCTGAAGCCTGGGTTTTATATGGGCACAGGATGGTGGGGGGTGGGCAGGGTAGGCCAAAAAAGTAACATTTGAGCAGAAAAACAGGGATAACTGTTCTTATTTATGGTCGTGTTTTCCAGGCTTGAGGGTGGGGCCCTTGCCAGGGAACTGCCCTTTTCTACTCAGTATTTCCCTACTCCTGTTCATATTATAATGATTAAATTGTTTGCAATATTTGATGCTGTAGAAACAGTAAGGAGGGATTTTTACCTTCACCTTAAATGCCCATGGGAGAAAGTCTTTATGATTTTATGACTTTTGATATCCTGCAGCCAGTGACCACCAGGAATTCACCAATAGTTCATCAGTTGGGTTTGTCAGTTTTTTTTATTAATGTGCTGGAGAGAACTGCAGGACATCTCAGGAAAGGTCTGTTAAAAGAGGCTTAATACATGATTTGGATTTGTACCAGGGGATTTGGAGGACAATTTAAGAAAATGTCAGTTTGTTCTGGATTGGGTGTTGTCAAAAGCAAGGGCAGTTCTCGTTAGTTGTGGATAAATACATATTTGATAACAGTCGTCCTAATGGGTATGGAGTGGTATCATATTGTGGTTTTGATTTACGCTTTCCTAATGATTAGTGATGTCAGGCATCTGTTTATGTGCTTATTTACCATTGTATATCTTCTTGAAAAAAATGTTTATTTTGGTTCTTTGTCCATTTCTGAATAGTGATATGGTTTGGCTTTGTGTCATCCTCCCGCTCCCCCGCATCTCGAATTATAATCCCCAAGTGTTGGAGTAGGGGCCTGGTGGGAGGTGATTGTATCATAGGGGTATACGTTCCCCTTGCTGTTCTTGTGATAGCGAGTGAGTTCTCACAAGATGTGGTTGTTTGAAAATATGTGGCACTGTCCACTTCACTCCCTGTCTCCCTCCTGCTCCACCATGGTAAGACGTGCTTGCTTCCCCTTCACCTTCTGCAATGATTGTAAGTTTCCTGAGGCCTCCCATTCATGCTTTGTATTAAGCCTGTGGAACTGTGAGTCGATTAAACTTGTTTTATTCGTAAATTACCCAGTCTCCAGTAGTTCTTTATAGCAGTGTGAGAACAGACTAATACAAATAGATGATTTGTTTTTTAGTTGTTAAGCCATACAAGGTTTTTATATATTCTAGATATCAACTCCTTGTCAGATATATGATTTGCAAAAGTTTCTCTTATCATGTGTCTGGCTTTTTTATTCTGTTGATAATGTGCTTTTATTTGAAAGTTTTTAGTTTTGGTGAGATCCAACTCCCTTTTTTTTTTTTTTTTTCCTTTCGTAGTCTGTGCTTTTGGTGTGATATTCAAAAAATCGTTTCCAGAAAGCTATTTATTTCAGGCCATAATAGTCATTCTAGTCCCCCTATTGAATTATCTTCTTTATAGTTATTTAACTGGTTATCTTGGAGTTCCTATTTAGATGATCACTGTAGACAGTCACTTCTTTTTCAACATTTATCATTGATTTTTTTTCTTTCCTTTCTGCAGTTGATAAAGTCGAGGGATTTTCAAGCTAAATTATTGGAAAGCTTATTTTATCTTAATAAATTTTTGAAATTTACATTTGATTTTGGCAGGATTTGCATAAAGCTGAAGGGTATGAAGCAGATCCTAAATGTATTATAAATAATGTCAGTGCAGTTTCAGAGAGGAAAGCAAAAATATATTGAGAAATAAAGGAGAAAGATTAGTTATATAATTTAAGTGATAATAAGGAGCATGCCAATAAGAAATGAGAGTTTAGGTGACAATATATTAAACTGTTGCAAATAGAGATAGAGAAATGCTTGTCTATTGGGGGCCATCAAGGTTTATAAGAATGATAGATGAGAAGAGACTAATCTCAAGTATTTCTACAATTTATTGTACCAGGTATTATAGTGCCCAAACTGCCCAGAGTTTCCAGACAGTATCTAGCCTGGTTGCAGAGAGGTGGTAAAGACTGACAATGGTATTACGTACTTCTGTGATAGTGGCAGTGGTGTGGTGCTGGTGAGTGAGGCAGCTGGTTCTTCGCTTTCTGAGAAACATTAGAGAAATGATCTAGAAAATGAACTTCTTCATCTAGCTATATCTATTAATACTTTAATAGCTAAACAATGCCTCAGTACATGCAGTGAAGAAAAAGTTTAATCACTGAAAATAATTGAGAATAAGAAGTGAAAAACTCTGCTGATCACCACCACAATGCCACCTTATGGCATTGTCCCAATTCTCACTTCAGAGCTAACAACACCAAGCAAGTTGTTGTATATCTTTCTAGAGTTTTAAAAATGAATTTTAGAATACATATGTACATAAACAGATATAGTAATTTAGCTTACTTTCTACCTACTTGAAATCACACTATGCATACTGTTCAGAAATCTTTATTCCATCTAATAATGTATCACAGATGTATCTTCCTATTTCAAATTGTATCTCTAATTTATTTGTTCTATAATATAGTTATAATAATTTATCCAGTCTTTTCTGGTTGAACATTTATATCATTTCAAACTTTATATTTTATGCATATGTTAATGATCCCATTAATATATCTTTGTACATATTTAGAGGATAGATATATCTAAATTTAGAAATAATTATTGAATGAGCATACAGATTTTCATATAAAACATAATATATCCTTTGAAAAAAGATTGTATACATTTATAATATTGACTTTTGAAATTTAATTAATCAATTAAAGTCAAAGTTAATGCTGTGTTTCCTTTCTATTTTTTGAGATCTCATTTACTTATTTTAAAAATCTGTGTGATTGTTTTACAATTTTAGTATACTTTTAAAATTGCATTAACATTTTGGTTACATAGTAACATGTTAACATTAGAATACTATATTCGTGCATTATGAGGAAAACAGCGTTAGTGAAAGGAAGCATAGCCTTTGGAGTCATATGGCTCTGCCTACATTCCAGTCCCACTTTCATGATTTGCCACTTGTCTGATCTGGGTAAATAACTTAATCTTATGAAGCTTTAGGTTTTTACTCTGTGAAATAGAATGAGTAATGCAAACCTAAAATTTCATACCAGAATTCACCAAAAAAATGTTTAATCTCATCAATTATATTTACAAGTGGCTGAAGTCATTAATTTACTTAATTTAAATAATATCAGCATTTTTTAATCTGGAATAAAAACAAGATCTGTGCATTCAAGGAGCCCTTGATGAAATATTCAATTTTTTGTTAAAATAGAATTTATTTTTTATTTCTGTAGGTTTTGGGGAACAGGTGGTATTTGGTTACATAAATAAGTTATTTAGTGGTGATTTCTGAGATTTGGGTGCACCCATCACCCAAGCAGTGTAAATTGTACCAAACATGTAGTCTTTTATCCCTCACCCTCTATCCACCCTTTCTCCTGGTCCCCAAAGTCCATTGTATTATTCTTATGCCTTTACATCCTCATAGTTTAACTCCCACATATGAGTGAGAACATACAGTGTTAGTTTTTCATTCCTGAGTTACTTACCTTAGAATAATCATCTCCAAATCCATTCAGAGTTGTTGCAAAGGCCATTATTTTGTTCTTTTATATGGCTGAGTAGTATTTCATGGTGTGTATACATACCATGTATATATAGTTGTGATATATATATTACATTTTCTTTATACACTAATTGATTGATGGACATCTGGGCTGGTTCCCTATTTTTGCAATTGCATATTGTGCTGCTCTGAATATGTGTGTGCAAATATTCCTTTTTTATTATATAATGACTTCTTTTCCTCTGGGTAGAGACCTAGTAGTAGGATTGCTAAATCAAATGTTAGATCTACTTTTAGATTTTTAAAAAATCTCCACACTGTTTTCCATAGTGGTTGTACTAGTTTACATTCCCATCAATAGTGTGAAAGCTCTCCCTTTTCACTGCATCCATGACAACATCTACTATTTTTTATTTTTTGATTATGGCCATTATTGCAGGAGTAAGGTGCTATCGCATTGTGGTTTGGATTTACATTTCCCTGATAATTACTGATGTTCAGTCTTTTTTCCATATGCTCATTGGCTATTTGTATATCTTCTTTTGAAAATTGTCTATTTATGTTCTTAGCCCATTTTATTGATGAGAATTTTGTTTTCTTGCTGATACGTTTGAGTTCCTTGCAGGTTCTGGATATTAGTCCTTTGTAGGATGTATAGATTGTGAAGATTTTCTCCCACTCTGTGGGGTGTCTGTTTACTCTGCTGATTTTTTTTTTTTTTTTTTTTTTTTTTTTGGCTGTGCAGAAGCTTTTTAGTTTAATTAGGTCCCATTTACTTATCTTCACTTTTGTTCCATTTCCTTTTGAGTTCTTGGTCATGAAGTCTTTGTCTAAACCAATGTCTAGAAGGGTATTTTAAGTCCTTGATTCATCTTGAGTTGATTTTTGTAGAAAGTGAGAGATGAGGATTCAGTTTCATTCTGCTACATCTGGCTCATGAATTATCCCAGGACCATTTGTTGAATAGGGTGTATTCCCCCCACCTTATGTTTTTGTTTACTTTGTCAAAGATCCATTGACTGTAAGTATTTGGGTTTATTTCTGAGCTCTCTATTCTGTTTCATTGTTCTATGTACCTATTTTTATACCAGAACCATGCTATTTTGGTGACTACGGCCTTGTAGTGTAGTTTAAAGTTGGGTAATGTGATGCTTCCATTCAAGGCTACTATGAATATCTTTGCATGCATACACTAGAAAACCTAGAGGAGATGGATAAATCCTTGGAAATATACAACGCTCTTAGATTAAACCAGGATGAAATAGAAACTCTGAACTGACCAGTAACAATCAGTAAGATTGAAATGGTAATTTAAAAATTGCCCACAACAAAAAAGTCCAGGATCTGATAGATCCACAACTGAATTCTATCAGACAATCAAGGAAGAATTGGTACCAATCTTATTGACACTATTCCACAAGAGAGAGAAAGAGGGAATTCTCCCTCAATCTTTCTATGAAGCCCATATCACCCTAGTACCAAAATCAAGAAAGGACATAGTGAGAAAGAAAACTACAGACTGATATCTCTGATGAATATAGATGCAAAAATCCTTAATATAATACTAGCTAACTGAATCCAACAGCATATCAAAGATACAATCCACCATGATCAAGTGAGTCTAATACAAATGATACATGGATGGTTTAACATATGCAAGTCAATAGATGTGATATACCACATAAACAGAATTAAAAACAAAAATTATCAGATCATCTCAGTAGATGCAGGAAAAGCATTTGACAAAATCCAGCATCCTCTATGTTTAAAACCTGCTGCAAAATCAGCATAGAAGGGAGATACCTTCAGGTAATAAAAGTCATGTATGACACACCCACCCACAGCCAACATAATACTGAATGGGGAAAAGTTGAAAGCATTTCCCCTGAGATGTGGAAAAAGATAAGAATGCCCACTCTCACCACTTCTGTTCAACGTAGTACTGGACGTCCTAGCCAGTGCAATCAAACAGAAAGAATTAAAGGGCATCCAAACCAGTAAAGAAGAAGTCAAACTGTGGCTTTTCACTAGATATGCAATCTTATACCTAGAACATACTAAAGACTCCTCCAAAAAGCTCCTAGAACTGATACATGAATTCAACAAAGTTTCAGGATACAAAATTAATGTACATGATGAGTAACTCTGCTATACACCAACGGTGACCAGTCTAATGATCAAATCAAGAATTCAACCCCTTTTACAATAGCTGCAAAAAAATTAAAATACTTAAGAATATATCTAATCAAGGACATGAAAGACCTCTACAAATGAAACTACAAAACACTACTGAAAGAAACTGTGACACAAACAAATGAAAACATATCTCATGCAGATGGTTGGGTAGAATTCATACTGTTAAAATGACCACACTGCCAAAAACAGTCTACAGATTCAGTGCAATTCCCATCAAAATACCACTATCATTCGTCACAGAACTAGAAAAAACAAGCTTACAATTCATATAGAACAAAAAAGAGCCTTTATAATCAAAGCAAGACTAAGCAAAAAGAATAAAATTGAAAATTTTAACAAAGTACCCATAGAATTGTGAGCTTTAAGCAACAGGTTTATTAATGTGCTGTATAAGATATACTCAGATATGGCCGGGAGCAGTGACTGATTCCTATAATCCCAGCACTTTGGGAGGCTGAGGTGGATGGATCACCTGAGGTCAGAGGTTCAAGGCCAGCCTGGCCAACATGGAGAAAATGCAAAATTACTACTAAAAATACAAAAATTTGCTGGTTGTGGTGGTGGATGCCTGTAATTCCAGATACTCAAGACGCTGAGGCAGGAGAATCACTTGAACCTGGGAGGTGGAGGTTGCAGTGAGCCGATATGACGCCACTGCACTCCAGCTTGGGCAACAAGAGTGAAACTCCTTCTAAAAAAACAAATTATATATATATATTATATATATATATAAATATATATATATAATATATATACACACACACACACACACATATACATTCAGATATTTGTTCAGATATATTTGCATTTTAGCTGTTATTAGTTTTTTTGGAATTGTAATTGTGTCTACTGAAGAACAGAACCTATAAATAGTAGAATATATAGAAATCAAAGTCATATTTTTGAACATCTAATATATTATACCTTCTGTTTCATTAAAGAAGATTAGTTGGTGAATAAGGGAAAATGGAGAAAAATAATGTGACATGCGTATGGATAAATTTTTGTTAGTTTTGATAAACTTTTGAAAGCACTTTTATTGGAAATGTTTATTTCATATTTATTCATGAATCCATGTACACAAATCCTATAGCAGTGCTCTTGGGCATATATATATATAGAGAGAGAGAGAGAGAAAATATTTACACCACAGGTGTAAAAAAAGGGTAACAAAATAATTAAAACATAGGAAATAAGTGGAGATACTTAATTTGTGAAAGCAGTACATAAATATAAATCATTCCTTCAGAAACTTAAGTCAGGTTAAATTAGTTGTATAAATGCATAATCGTGATGTGGTTAAAATGTATGTTACCCTTACAGTAAGCTAATAATAATAAACACCTTATGACGTAAAATTACAACATCTTAGTAACTGTGTAATTATGAGCAATTTTTATAAACATTCTCCTCGCATTATTTGGTTGAATCATTAAGATTTTTACAGAAGAAAAGTATATGTTAGAATGGATTAGTCATGGCTTATCATTTACAGAGAACATTTCTCTTTAAATATGTTGAGTTCAACCACAGTATTTTAACAGTATAAGGAGTGTCTGATGGTTTCCCTCGAGCAGAATCAGAGACAAGGTTTCTTGCAGAAGTGATTTATTAAGAAAATGATCCCAGGAGAATCTGGTAAGGGACTAGGGGAAGGCTGTTGGAAAAGGAGAAAGAAGTCAACCAGGTGAATACTGGCCTCAGCCTTATTCGGCAAGGCTCAGGTTCACAAAAACGACTGCAGAGTTTGTTCTTCATTGATATGAGAGTGCTACACCTTCATAATCCTACATGAGTTAATTGTTGGGGTTGGTGTGTTGAAATTCTGGCACATTTGGTTCTTGGACCATCTGAAGATCTGGGCGTGTGGTACAATTTAGAACCATTAAGGGAACCCTGGATGATCTGGACAAGATCACTGATTGTAGTTGCTGCAAAGAATTAAAATAAGTTTGGTGGACAGAATTGTAAAAGAAATTTCACTTTAATTCTGTAACATTGCTAGTAACTGAGCTCTTTTAACATCATATTTCATAATTATGAATCACTAGGAGAAAAGATAACAAATTCATTGATAGGACAGTCAATGAATAATGATGATAATCCCAATATTAAGTCAGCAGAACTTGTGGGGAAACGTGGGGATTTATAAATGATTATATAAATGGAGATTCTTCTTATGTGACTTGAAATGCTGTGTTGTAAAGAGGAATCATAACATAAACATGATATTAACATTAATATGCTGAGAAATTAACATCCATGAAGCAACCACCATATGCTAAGTATGTTATAATCCATATTTAATTTCACTTTTTATATAACCTGTTTTGTAGGTATTATTTTTCTATTTTAGAAATGAAGATACTGAGAGTGTAGAACATTTAATCATTTGTCTAAGCCTACAGTTATCGACTGAATTTTGAACTCGTCAGTTCTGTCAGTGCTAAGATTCGTACTATTTTCAAAAGCATTCTATATATTTCCTAGAGTCTACTTTTGATGATTACATTTTTTAGATTAGAATTAAAAAGTCGATTTAAGCCTGTGAATAGAAATTTTCCTCTTGGGATTTTGATCATTTCCTTAAATAATAAGAATGATGTTTTTACACTGTTGTGGGAGTACAAATTAGTTCAACCATTGTGGAAGACAGTGTGGTGATTCATCAAGGATCTAGACCTAGAAATACTATTTGACTCAGCAATCACATTACAGGGCATATACCCAAAGGATTATAAATCATTCTACTATAAAGACATATGCACACATTTGTTTATTGAGGCACCATTCACAATAGCAAAGACTATTGGAACCAACCCAAATGTTCATCAATAATAGACTGGATTAAGAAAATGTGTCACATATACACTATGGAATACTATGCAGCCATAAAAAAGTATTAGTGCATGTCCTTTACAGAGACATAGATGAAGCTGGAAGCCATCATTTTCATCAAACTAACGCAGGGACAGAAAACCAAACACTGCCTGTACTCACTTATAAGTGGGAGTTGAACAATGAGAACACATGGACACAGGGAGGGGAACATCACACACCAGGGCCTTAAGGGGGCAGGGGGCTAGGGGAGGGATAACATTAGGAGAAATACCTAATGTAGGTGATGGGTTGATGGGTGTAGCAAACCACCATGGCACATGTATAACTATGTAACAAAACTGCACATTCTGCACATGTAACCCAGAACTTAAAGTATAATTAAAAATAATAATAATAATAATGCCACTGCTAAATGTTAAAATTTACATAGTAAATCTGAGGAAAGAATCCAGAAGTAAAATTTTACCAGTCTGTAAGAAACAGCCATGTACATGGCATAATCTAATAAACTTTTATCTCTGAGTAGGATAGTAGGCAAGCCTATCTTCTGCCTGGGCCTTAAACAAATAACGAAATAAAATTTTTCTCCTGTTCTTTTTTTCCATCTGATTTAGTATTTCTTATTTTAATAAATACTCAATTTTATAAACAACTAAATTAGTTGACCCACGTGGACATGGACAGAGTAGGAAAAAAAAAAAAAAAAAAACCTAAAACAAAAACTAGTAACAGGCTATGCTAACTTTTGCTGCACTTAATCCATAGATTTAATTATGTGTCAAGTATTTGTGTGTGTGTGTGTTTACATTTGTGGTGTTAATTTGTTGCCATAGAGAAAATATTCATCTACACTTAGGCTCTGCATACTCAATCTACTGAAAGACTTTTAGTGATGACTTTCAACAGTAGTTTGAAGAAGGTTTAAATAAGAGTAAGAAATATGTAACCTCTATAATCACATCCTCTTTAATCACCATATTAGTTTTTTTAATCTCATTATCAGAGGTTGTTTTTAACAGAATTTTATGACCCCACAATGGAAGAGACAAACATAGAGTTTCAGGTGAACAATTACATTTTTCAGGATGCAAAGGAGACCTGACTTTCAAGAAAACCTGGGATATGTATTTTCTGACTGATACCAACTTCAGGTCCAGAAGAAGAAGAAAGTTTTATTTTCAAAGTGTATTCATTTCCTAGGTCTGCTATAACAAAGTACCACAAACTGGGTGGCTTTAAACAACAGACATCTGTTGTTTCACAGTCCTGGAGGCTAAACAGTTCAAAATCAGGGTATCCCTCGGGCTATACTTCCTCTGAAACATGTAGGGAAGAATCCTTCCTCGCCTGTTCCTAACGTCTGGTGATAGCCATCAATCATCAGCATTCCATGGTTTGTAGATGCATCATTTCAGTCCCTGCCTCCATCTTCTCATGGAGTTCTCCCTGTGTGTCTGTCTTCACATGATTATCTTCACATGGCCATCACGCATATTGGATTAGGAGCACATTTGAGTGCAACATGAACTAATCTTAACTTGTGGCATCTGCAACGTCCCTATTTCCAAAGAAGGTCACATTTGGAAGAACTGCAGATTTGGACTTAACTTTCTTAAGAGAAACATAATTCAGTCTGTTACATAAGGGGAACATAAGCAATAGGCATACTGGTAGGAAATCACAACCTCTGCTGTAGTCCTGAGACCCAAGGAGACCCGCAATTATTGACAATGCTTCCTTTTGTTTTTTCATTGGAAGTAGGTCTCAAGTTCTGAAGGAGTAGAGAGAAAAGATCTAGCGACGATTAGCCAGACAAAACAACCAATTCTTCTTAAATACAATGTGATATTTAGCCCATAATCTAGTAATAAAATGATAAATGCATTATATTTACTGAAGTTTCTATTCTGGAAACATTTCTCACACTTTATTTATGCTGATAAGTTCCACGTTAAAAATAAATATGTAGTTATTAATTTACAATTTATAAATTCTCAAGAGGTAATAGATTTTTCAATTAGGAATGGTTCTACTTTGAAATTATTAAGATAATTAGGACACTCTGACACATAAAAAATGAATTGATTAATCATCCAAACTTTTCTTGAGGATCTAATAATTTCATTAAGTTTCATGTGCCCATTTTGCAAGACAATTGTCTTTTACCTTTCTTCTACTGAGAATGTTTTTTTTAGAAAAGAGGATATTTTAAAGTTTGATCTGAAAAGCTTTTTTGTGAAAACAGTTGTGCCTTGTCAAATATTAAGAAGAAAAGATGAGAAGTGATTCATTTAGGCAATAACACCAGTGACAATGAGTTGTGAAAGGTTTTATTTTTATAATAGAACTAATTCAAGAAGTAACTATGGAAAAGTTGAAACCCCATGAGCTTGTAAAGCACACTGCTGTAATTATCTCTGCTTTCTGCTTCCTTCACAGGAATGAAATCACTTCAAACAAAACTACTTTAAAAAGAGGCAAAGAAAGCCCCCATATCTAATATCCTCATACCCAGGAAAAGTCAGTGATTTTAATGACTGCAAAACAAAGTCCAATAAAATGAATGGCATTGAGTAGTGTGAGCATAATTTCCATTTTTTGCCTTCCTTTTAGGAAAATGTCTTCATGCTTTTAAAAAAAAAATCTAAAAATAAAACAAACCTTTACAATGGCAACTGGCACTGTTAGTAAATTGCAGACTTTTGTTTCCACACAAGAAAGTTCTGAAGAGAAAACTTGCTTTTTTATTAGTATAATGTAGTAAAATACAACCCTTATTTTTAACATTTTGCTTTCAATCATTCAAACATTAACTTTGAGCATAATTGAAATAGTCTTTAAATGGCATTATGTTTTGATCTAATTACCAAGAATGCTTGCAAAATAACTATTTATTTGTTAACTGGATTAAAGCAATAGAAACCACTCCAAAAAATAAAGCAAATAATATGAGTTAAAAAGGATAATTGATGATTAAATTATATATTTTTATTAGGTGTTGTTTAACTATGTGGAGCTTGTGGAAAATTCACTTTTTTATTGTGCAGTTTTACGCTTTGCATCATTTGAGCCCATATAGTAACCATCACAATCAAAATATAGAAAGGTTCCATCACCCCAAAACATTCCCTGATGCTATCATTTTACAGTCATTCCATCTCACTCCCTACAGCTTCACAACATCACTGAGTTTCCTATATGTGTACGTTTCTAAAACATCATGTGAATGAAATTATATAGAGTAAAACTTTTTGACTCAGGCGTCTTTCATTTGAAATTCATTCATGTTATTGCACGTGGCAGTGGTTATTCCTTTTAACTGTTGAGGAGTATAGTGCTTCTGTCTTCTTGCCAGTTTTGGTCTGCACATTTTCAGTTGCCCAAGGTCAATTGCACTCCAAAATTATTAAATGGAGAATTTCAGAATTAGACAATTCGTAGGTTTTTAATTACGCACATGCCTTTCTGAGTAGCATGATGCAATCTTGTTTCATCTCACTGTCTCACCTGGGATGTGACTCCTCACTTTGTCCAGCAGATCCATACTGTGGACCCTTTGGCTCATCAATCACTTAATAGCTGTCTAGGTTTTTAGACTGATTGTTGTGGTGTCTAAGTACTTGTGCAACAAGGAACCCTTATTTCATCTCATAATGGCTCCAAAACACAAGAGTAGTGATGCCAGTCATTCAGATATGCCAAAGAGAAGCCGTAAAGTGTTATCTTTAAGGGAAAAGGTGAAAGTCCTCAACTTAAGGAAAGAAAACAAAATCTGCCACTGTCCAGAAAAAATCTACCCATAAAACTGTGGAGAAGGAAAAACTCATGCTAGTATTGCTGTGGCATCAAACTGCAAAAGTTGTCACTATAATGTGTGATAAGTGCTTAGCTATAATGGAAAAGGCATTAAAATTTTGGGTACAAGGCATGAACTGAAATGTGTACTGATTGACAGCAACATGTTGCACCACAAACCATTAAGCCTACACAAAGATTTCAGCAAGGGATCCCCTGAAAAATGTCACACCGAGGTGTTTACTGCAAATAAGAGATGGTTACACAGATTCAGGAATAGGATTGGACTGCAAAATATGAAAATTACTGGAGAGGCTGTGTCTGCTCATGAAGAAGCTACTCCCTCATGAGTACAGTAAAATATTTTGAAAGAAAAGGAAGCCACATTCATGTAAGTCTTATTACAGTATACTGTTACAATTGTTCTATTTTATTATTATTGTTATTAATATCTTGCTATATCTAATTTATAAGTTAGACTTTATGATAGCTCTGTATGTAAAGGGAAAAGAATACATAGTATATCTAGGGGTTGGTACTATCTGAGGTTTCAGGCATGTACTGGAGGTCTTGAAACATGCTTCCCCAAGGACAAAGGAGGACTCCCACATCCAATCGTAGGATTATAAGGCAGTTTGTTTTTCCATTTATCAGATGAAGGACGTTTGAATTCTTCTAGTTTTTGGTGACTAGGAATAAAGCTGTTATAAACACTCATATATGGGTTTTTGCATGAATGCAGCTTTTAAGTCGTTTGGGTAAATACCTACAAATGAGATAGCTGGATAGTGCAAAGGATTAGGGGAAGCTTGTTTAGCTTTATAAGAAACCGCCAATCTGTTTTCCAAACTGGCTGTGTCGCCAGAAATATATAGTAGTACCATTTGGTTTGTGTTCTGTGCCAGCATTTATAATTACCATTTTATTTTAATTTTGCTATTCTAGTAGGTGTGCAGGAAATGCTCTTCACAAAATAAAAGGTAGCAAGAGCAAATTGATCATTTAAGTGAGGTCATTTAGTTGAGCATAAAAAATAATGTCTAGAAGGGGTTCTCACAAGTAAAGCCTAGTTCTCTTCAGAATGAATTCATAGACCGGGTGCGGTGGCTCACGTCTATAATCCCAGCACTGTGGGAGGTTGAGGTGGGTAGATCACGAGTTCAAGACCAGCCTGGCCAACGCAGTGAAACCCCGTCTCTACTAAAAGTACTAAAATTAGCCAGTCGTGGTGGTGAGTGCCTACAATCCCAGCTACACGGGAGGCTGAGGCAGGAGAATCGCTTGAACCTGGGAGGCAGAGATTGCTTTGAGCCGAGATTGAGCCACTGCACTCCAGCCTAGATGACAGAGCTAGACTCCATCACAAAAACAAACAAACAAACAAAAAAAAAAGAATGAATTCATAGATACTGTCACTTCAAGATATTTTATAGTTTCATGAATTGACAAATTTTGCGTTATAGTATACCAGTATACGTCTTCAGCAGATATCTCCATAGCTATCAGCAATTAACTATTCTAATTTTGGCCACTAGATATCTGCATAAAACACAAAATGATTAATTTTTTAGATGAAAAATAGATTGAGTACCTAACTTTTTTCTGAACGAAATTTCAATAAGCAATTTAAATGGAATTAAATTGAAAAGCAAATACATTTCCTAAGCACTATTAATACTTGGAGCAAGAAGTGTATAGTTTAATTATACTATATTGTAGGATTTAGGTTATAAACAAAATTATCACAAGTTTTAAACTTCAAGAAATATAAAAATTCTAGAATTTAAGAAAAGTAAAAATACCCCAATCAATAGCTTTCATTTTAATATCAATAATAAGCAGAAGGCAACATCTCTGAAAACCATTGTCTAATTCCAATTTTTGTAGTTTTATCATCTTAATCTCATTAGTGATGGACTCAGTTGTAGATGAAAATTTTACTTATTTAGCAGATATTTTATAAATGCATTGTAGCACTCAGAGTTAACTTTAGTAATTAAAAGTTGACAAGCTACTTTCTCAAGGTCATTCAAGGAATTCAGGAATCTGACACTGCAAAAGGTCCTAAAAAATGGGATGATTCCATAGAGCTAATGTTTAAATTTTGATTGCATATGCACAAAAAAAGAGAAATATAAATATAAATAGAGCACCATATTGGGGAAACACACTTAACAAAGTTCTCCAATTTGTGTCATCCATTATTCTACTTGAGCTTTATGCTATACGATTTCGGGAGCATTTTACTTAATGTTTTCTTTGCCAAAATGTGCTTATTAAATATAAAAACATATTTAAAATTTGAAAAATATTAATTACTCATACTTTATATAAATATTAAATATATTTACAATTAAAATAATTTAGAATTGTAACTTCTTATGTTGATACTCTGTCTATACAAAGAATGCATAGAATTGGGTGTCATCATGGTGCTTGTTTCTTCCTTTTTTCGACTTTAACTAATCAAACTATGTTAACATTATATTGAAATTATAAGAAAACTGTTTTCCTCAAAGTTACTGAAGAGGTTGGTCATGCAAAAATATTTAATAGAAACTGGATAAATTTTCATATCATTATCCTCTCAGTATCTTCTTAATGAAGGAGATTGCAACTGTCATTTCTGTGCTCCAAAGAGGCTCTAGTTTACCAGAGACATTGCGGCATATTTTTTTATGTTTTAAGACTAAATTTAATGTGCCAGAATATAACAAGGGCACAAAGACAATAGATGCTGATACCTGTCAAACTCGACCAAGCTAATTAGGATAAACTGACATGCAGGCAGTTAATTGCATCAGATGAAATATCACACTTTAATTATGTGTTTAAGAGATCTGGTACTAGCTTCAACCCAGTCATTTTTTATTGCAAAAGTTCTAGCTACTTCCATACATGGAATTTTTTTGTTTGGTTTTTGGTGTTTTTTTTAGGAGAAGTGTAAAATTCAAAAATTACATTTTTATACATTAGACTTCGAATTTCCACCACTGCTCATAAACTAGATAGGCTAACAAGAAAAAAAGAGACCTGTGAACTCCCAGAAATAAATCTTCATCCTAAGATTTACCTTAGAGAGGAACCAAATGGAGATTTGATTTTCTATAGTTTAAAAAGACAAAGTAGAAATAATAACCACTCAAAATTATACCACCAGTTTTGCCTTTAATAGGCATTTAATAAAATTATGTTAAATAATTGTTTATTATTTCCCTATGAAATCTGAACTGAAAAATGTAGCATATTGAGATTTACAGAATTGACTGAATTCAAAATTAAATGTAAAAAAAAAAGTACTCACCGAGAGATCTTCACCTAAAAATTAACTCTCAGAGATAGGTTCCCATTGGAAAAAACTTTCTCAATAAATAAAAAATCACTAAGGTGAGTTTAGTTTATATTTTGCTAATGTGACTAATATGGTATGTAGAAATGACAAAGGTCTAAAAGAACTATTAACATTGAAACTAACATATTTTAACCTTTTTATCTTGTAGTTACAGAGTTGGCTAGACAGATTAATTAATGAGCTGAGGTTTTTTTTTTTTTTATAGAACAGTAAACAACATTTTAAGTTAGGTCTGAGTCTGAAACCTGATATGCCATCTAAATATTAGCTATAGACATTGGTTGGACAAGATACTTGGACCATGTATCTTATCCTAAAAAATATAAGTACTTCTGAGTGTAAAACCAGGCAATATAATTATCACAGGACAGTGGCAGGGACCAGGACTATCCCAGGTAAACTGGCAATTAATGATCACTTGCTTATAATTTCTCAGCTTCACTTTCTTCATCTGATACAATTCCCATCTATTAGTTTGACAAGTCACTCAAAACAAAAATAAATAAATAAAGTAAAAGCTACTTCTAGAACTTGTACCTACTTCAGTCCTTTTGCCATCTGTGGCAGATATGATAGGGGTTAGGGTTAGAAATTTACAGATATAGAATATAGCCGATTATTTACTTATCAGGGCCTATAGTATGATCATAAAAGAGAGAAAATCATTTTAGTAAATTGGGCAGTCAGAAAGCTCAGAGGTGGCTTTAGATCAGGTACACAACTCAGTTGCTTTTTCTGCCAGTAGCTGTGTACACAGTGAAAATCAGATAACCATGCACCTTGGCAAACTGAAGAATCTGAAGTTTTTGGTACCCCATAATAACTGTGCAGTTTAGGAAACTGGGATAAGAATAACAGACAGCAGCAAGAGTAGTTAAGAAAACCTGATGGCTACGACTGACTACCCATACATACCTCCTGCTAATGGTGTCTCAGTTGAATTTGTCCTGGCTCTCATTGACATGTTGGTTGAAGAAATTCATGAAGAAAATGCATTTATCCTTTCTGTTACCTTTCCCTGATACTTATAAATATATGTCAGAATAGACACTTAACGTCATACTGCTTATTTGCCATGGTTGGATTTGGTGAATTACCGTACCTACCTAGGTGGGTGAACACTAATCATGGGATATTGACCGGCTGAGAAGACGGAGTGAGACAGCCCAGGGCACTCAGATACTACCAACAATGAGTTGATAAAATAGCCTTTGAAAACAAAATAGCAGCCTGTCTCCACGTGACTGACTATGAGAACTTAGAATTGTTTTTTCATAGTGAACATATCCCTGGAAGAAGGATGAAGACTGGCATGTGACTTGTTGAGACAGCTTCTCCCTTCCATGAAGATGCACAACATTGTATCAGCTGGCTGTCTTCTCCAAACGCCAAGCCTTCCATACGCCATGAACAACAATTACCCCAGAATATGTTAACTCATCCACATCCACAATCTGGTTTTGGTCTTGTTTTTTAAAAAAAAGGGATGTCCCTGCTTGCTCAAGACAAGGATGAGTCAACTTGCGACTGTGTGTTTTTAAGACCTTCACTACTCTGGCTGATATCATTAATTTATCTCTACCATTTGGAACATTTAGATCAGCATACAAATATAGCCTGTTCTATTGTGTCTCATTATTTAAGAAATGATATTTTGCTTAACTTCAATTTTCCTTGCAGTGTCTGTTACCCTTCTCTATACCATTTCTCTGAAAATTTGTTTGCAGAGATTGTCTTCTTCTCCTCACTTGCATTCAGTTTTCAATACCCTTAACCATCTTTCACCTGAACAACTGCAGCATTCTCCTTGCTTACTCCTATTACCCCAAATGTCTTTTCCACTAAATAGCAAGAGTAATTAAAAAAAAGAAGAAGAATTGAATTACATTATCACTACCCTGCAATGACTCCACTCAATATCTTCTCATTAAGCTTTCAGTAGACCTCCGGATACTCTATAGTAAGACTCTGTCTTCTCCATCAGTGTCTCCCTCATATTCTCCAGATAAACTGATATATGTATCAGTGTATATCATATCTGAGAATTATGATACACTGCTATATACATATCACATATAAATATGTATATCATGAATATATATATCACATGTAGGTGTATATATCATGAATATATACCACATATCACATATAAATATCACATGTATATCATATACATAAAGTTTTTTACCTCCTATATGTACATTTTAAGCTTAAACCTACCAAACTTGTCCTAACTTAAGAATGTTGCACAGGCTGTCTCCTCTACTTAAGACCTCTCTACATAACTCTCAGCATCAATCTCTTTCACCACTCAAATCTCAATGTTTCTTTTCAAAGAATTTCCTTGATGAAAAGAACTACCCACTACCAGTTTCTCTTTATCATATTATTTGTTTAATTTTGATGCCATTTTGCATTAAAATTATTATGTTTATTGATTCACTTTAATATTTTGTCTACATCTATGGAATAATCTCCAAAGGAAGAAAAGGAAGCTTGTCTTTTTTGTTCACAATTGCCTCCCAGTGTTTGGAACAGAGCCTGACATCTTATATATGTCAATAAAATATTTTTTGGAAAAATTTAGTGTTATATATACATGTCAGAATATATTACACAATTACATTAAGATCACACTTGAAGAAATGTAGCCAAGGTAAATATATTGTGTAATTTCTTTATCCAAAATAAAACACTGGGAAGGAAACATCATCTAATCTGTTAACAAACTATAAGAACTATGGGTTTATAAAGAGATTTCTCTCTAAAACCTGGAACACATATTTCAAAGAAAACATAAAATCATAACATAAAATCTCCTAGGAAATCAAAGCCAAGCAAACAAGCAAAATACTGAAAAACAAAGCTACTATTTCTTGTCAAGTAGTGTATAATTTGCCTTTATTTTGATGACACACTGCCAATAAATTCCCAAGTAAATTCTTGTATGTGGTGAGATTTAGAAAAGACAAACTTGTTCCAAGGTGTACCATGGTGCAGATACAATTCCTTGTCTACAGAATTTAGCTGTAGATTAATCTTCTAATGAGTTTTCAAAAGTTATGGAGCAAATGATAAATCAGGTAATTGAACATTATGAAATCAGCGTGCATTTTTAAAGATACACTAAGTGCTTCTCTTGGGGGCATCTCATGGATCCACGCATGTCCCTTTGGTTAAAGGATGAGGAAGTATTTAACTCTCAAGTTCATATGCAAATCAGTGTCAACCCAAACATTCTGGGGAAAGTTAATTGAGATTCAATAATTCGGAAAGCTGAGCACAGTGTAGGTTTTACAATGCCTAAATGTAGCCACTTGTAATTACACTGAAAACAAACAAAACAAACCTAATGGCTATTAAATAGCTGGTTTCACGGGGAAAAGAAAATATATTATCAAACAACAACAACTTTTAACAGAGGATAATTTATAATCGAAAGTTGTCAGTTTGTTACTTCCAAAATACTGAGTGAGATGTATGAACTATTAGTTATAAAACCTACTTTTATTTTTAAGCACCTAGAGAAAGTAATCTGAAATTCTGAATAAGAACGTTTTAAAAGTATTAACTCTAACAAACTAAGATATTTAGTATTCTGTTTTCTCTTGCCATCAACAGTTGTAATACAAAGTGGAAACATAATAATGCTATAGGATATAATGGAAATGCTTCAGAGAATAATAGAGACAGGGTTAATTTAATATTGGGCTATTCATCACATATGTTAACAAATCCGTACTGCAGATGTCAATTAATTAACAAGGAAAAATTGAGACTTTAACTGTTTTATGATAAAAATGTTCTCCTTTGGTATTTATTGTCTTAAATTAACCACAGTGACATCTGAATTTACTGGAAAGAAATGACACTGGTAGTTTCCCACCATATGGATCTCTGGTGCTGTACATAAGTGGTGTCTACACAGAAGTAAAAGAGCTGACATCCTAAAATAGTGATATTTGCTATAGCAGTGTTTAGTGGTGATGATTTCATGACAGATGATGTACATACATGTACAAGTTTACAAAAAGAATATTTTTAAAAATTAAATATAAAAGTGATTAGTTTACCTTGTTTGGGGAAGGAACAGAAAGAGTGTTAAGATAAAGTGAAAAGTCACTGTGTTCCCATTACACTGAAAGACGTATTAGGCTGTTTTTCTCAAGGAATTTTCTTTACAACCTTGTGCATTACATTTTATATTCATCTCACAGTTGATAAAAGTTAAAAATCCACGTAATTTGTCTGAATGTCCAGCAATGGTTTCTGAGCCATTGTCCTGAATGGTGAGTACACAATGTGGCTTCCACAAGACCTTGTGGTCTCACTCTGCGGAAAGAGGGAAAGGGACAAATAGCCAGGAGGAACACAGTGAGGTCATTGTTGAATGGAGCAAGATAATAAGAAATCTCAAACTCAAAATCTATTTTTTTTAACTCTTTCAGATAGGCTAGCCCTATTACACAATGCCATAGAAAATAAGTTATACGAGGAATCCAGTATTTCAAATGACCTATATATAATCTTTCATGATGCCTGATAAAAGGCAAATAGCACGATCTCCCACATGAGACACAATTTGTTTAATTTTTTTTTTTTTTTTTTTTTTTTTTTAATTTGAGATGGAGTCTCACTCTGTCGCCAGGTTGGAGTGCAATGGTGTGATCTGGGCTCACATCAATCTCCACCTCCCTGGTTCAAGCCATTCTCCTGCCTTAGCCTCCCAGGTAGCTGGGACTACAGGCACCCGCCACCACACCCAGCTAATTTCTGTAATTTTAGTAAACACGGGGTTTCACCACGTCAGCCAGGATGGTCTTGATGTCCTGACCTCATGATCCACCTCCCTCGGCCTCCCAAAGTACTGGGATTACAGGTCTGAGCCACCACACCCAGCCTAAATTTCTTTTAAAAAAATCACTTTTTAAAACATCACTTTTTAAAGAATTTTGCAAGTAGTATTTTATTTATCTTCATGACACAGCTAAGAGTGAGGCAACTGTGTTTCCACTCTGTTAATGGATGTGGTGCACAGTTCATTAATCAGAGGCCTCAGTGTCCTCATCTATAAAATGAGAACAATCCCACTCTCAAAGAGGGCTTGATGGATAAGGAATGGAATATATATAATGTACCTAGCACATAGTGTTCGCACAATAAATGTATTTTTTTTTCCCATTTTCTCCAATGAAGTAAAGCTGTGGCTTTTCAGTGCAATGCAAATCTCTTTGATACCAGACTAATATTCATCCCAGCCACACAACTATTTGAACTTCCTCTGACCTCTGAGATAAAGATTAAGTAGACTAAATTGGCTGGACTATCTATAGAGGAATCAGTTTGCATTTCTATGAAAACGAAAACTTTTCGTCACCAAGTGGTGCCATAAAGCTGCAATTAGCATCAGAAACATTGCATTAAACTAGATGGCAGAATAGCAAACATAAATCACAAGCAGATTACTTAGGGCTTTTAAAGGCAGGCATTTATACCTCCTATTAACAAACCACGATAAAAATGGCTTATACGAAGAGAGATGAGAAAATGTATCTATATAGATTCTATTAGTTTGATAATCTATTGATTTTTACTGTTACACATATGGGTACTGGATGCATAATTTACTCTATTATTACCAAACATGTGTTGACTTACTTCAGATGCCATTATTATGCAAATTATATGTCAAGATACTAAAGAACATTTTTATGTTTGTGTTTCTCTTCAGAAGATTTTCTAGTTACATTAAATTTGATGCTTGGAAGCTGTTTTTAAATAGATTTATGCCTAATAGATAACTACTGTGGATTTGGTTACATTGGTGGCTGGACCAAACTAGAAAAAAATCTATCTATGTTTGTAATTCAAATTCAACTTTTGAACCTATTCTTTGGAGATTTGGTTATTTTATGTGCTAATATCCTACCACATCAAAGATGAATTGTAGTTGTCAATAGTGTTAACTACCTGGCATGTACTTTAAATTGCTGGATTATTTTCAATAGTGAAATATCTAACTTTTAAGGGTCTCATTATTTTGTACATATATAAAAATAAAATACGTTAAATGAAAGCTTTCTATGATCTTCATTTTCAATTCTGGATGCACATTGCAAACATATACACAGGGGATAATTTATGACTCTCATTCAAATTATGCATTCTAATTCCTTATTTCTCCTATGTGAGTATCTACCATTCTGACACTTACTAACCCTCTACTCCACTCTTATTTAATATACTCAATTTTCCTGATGCTCTTCTACTTCTCAAGTTTCTCCTTGATCATTTCCACATTGATTATACTATCAATCACGTATTTACTTCAAATTAGACTTGTATTTGTGGCTTTCCCTGTTTATTATGCTTGCAATTCGACCTCTTCAATATGCCACAACTTTCTTCCAACATAAATTGTAGACTCATGAAATGCATGTGTCTATACACAAACTGTTTAGCTCTTGATATGGTTTGTATATGATCTGTTTGTCCCTATTAACACTCATATTGATATCTGATCCCCTCTTGTGACCATGCTGGGAAGGCAGTGGAGGAGTGGGTTAGTGGAAGGTGTTTGGGTTATGGGGAAAGATCTCTCATGTATGGCTTGGTGCTGTTCTGGAAGCAGTGAGTGAGCTCTCATTCTGTAGAGAGTGGATTAGTTATTGCAGGAATGGACAGTTACCAAAAGAGTGGGTTCTTATAAAGCCAGGACACCCTTCAGGTTTCTTAGCCTTTGCACATGTCTGCTCCCTCTTTGACCTTCTCTGCCATGTTCTCAGGCAGCACAGAAGCCCTAATTAGAAGCCAGACATGCCCTTGAACTTCTCCACCTGCATAACCATGAGCCAAATAAACCCCTTTACAAATTATCCAGTCTCAGGTACTTTTTTATAGCAACACAAAATGAACTAAGATAGCTCTCCTCCCCCAATCTTGTAAAAAATGATAATCAAAATATCATCTAGTTTACCAGTTTTAGGACTTAATGTATAAGACTAAAAAGCTCACCAGCTTTTTAGGACAGTAAGACTAGTGTGTATGATACAATGTGATGCATATATGTCATTATACATTAGCCCAAACCCATAGAATGTACAATACCAAGAGGGAACCCTTGTGTGAACTATGAGTGATTAGTATGTATCAATGTAGGCTCATCAGTTGTGACAGATGTCTCCTATGGTGAGAAATGTTGATTATAGGGGAGTCTATGCATGTGTGGGGGCAGAGGTTATATAGGAAACTTCTGTACCTTTTCCTCAGTTGTGTTAACCTAAAAGTGCTCGAAAAAGTTTTAAAAATAGCAACAACAAAACCTCACTAGGGGGCTTTTGTCTCCTAAATCTAACAATTATGTTAGGAAAACACACACACACACACACACACACACACACAGCCCAAATCCCTTCATTTCTTTTATAAGGAAAATAATTCTTTATACGGAAAGGTGAATGCTATTTGCTAATGATCATATCCTTCACACAAAACACACACACGCACAAAAACAAATGAAGCTCATTTAGATTAGAGGCAATTTTTAACCACCTACCTATTCATGTAAAATATGCCAGAGAATAATATTACTACAATAGTTTACACTTCTAATTGCAGTTTGTTTACAAGGAAATCAGTTATCTAGAAAATTTAGCCAAATAAAAATAGCCCAGTAGAATAAATACCCTAGTCTCATTGGTAATAAACTGAGTTTGAAATTAAGAGGAGTGGGGATAGGAGGTAGGTGGAACATTTTGTTTTACCTAATGGAGACAGTTAATTAAAGAAAAAGTTGACTCAGCCTGTGACATTTATTCCAGGTGCTTTGTCTTTCAATTACAGGTGAACAGGAGGTTTTGAAACTCTGCTTGCTTATTGATTGCTTCACCTTAAGGCCCTCACCTGGGATGTGTGACTACAACTTAGTATTCATAGGCAGCAAGAAAGCAACACCATCATCTGTAAGTATAGAGGGATGTATTTTGTGATTTCTCTCTTACTCTCTGGTGATATTTGTTCTGATTACAAACTTGTTATTCAATTATTTGATTATTTATTTATTCAAACAGCCATATAGACTTAGAAGAAAACAGAAACATTAATGAATGTTAATTAAACTGCATAAATGGTAACATAAATGTTCATAAGAATATACTTTTAAAATACATTGGAGTGGGGGGGGAGAAAAAGGGGAAATGTAGGTCAAAGGATACAAAGTAGGAGATAAGTGAGATGAACAAGTCTAGAGATAGAATGTTCAATATGAGTTCTCTAGTCAATAAAAGTTAATTAGAGATTTTTGGTAAATGAGATTTCAGTTGCTCTTGTTACATACCAAAAAGTAACTATGTGAGAGCTAGATATGTTAATTTGCTTTACTACTATTATTGTGGTTAAAATAAAAAAAGTATGTAAAACTAAGTGGTAGTTGAATGTTGAGAAACCGAAGACACACTCATACATTGCTTATGGAAATGCTAATTTGTCCACCCATGTTAGAAAGCAGTTTGGCATTTTCTTATAAGTTCAGCATACACTTATGATTAGGACACTTATCAAAGTAGACTTGTAAGTGAGGAAAATCATCAAAATTTAAAAGGGATACTTTATAATGATAAAGATCAATTTATTAAGAAGACATCATGCTTAAGAGTGGGAATCATTTAAATAAATGAAGTAAAATTTCACAAAACTGAGAAGAGAAATAGACAAATGCAACAGATGAATACAAGGGGATCTTCTCAATTTTATAAAAGTTATGTGTTGGAAACCTACAGTTAACATCACACTAATGGTGAAAGTTTGAATGCTTTTTCCATAAGAAGAAGAAAAAAAAAACAATAATTTTTTTTCTTACTTATTTTCAATTTTAAACTAGAGATTTTAGCTAGTTCAATATGGAAACAAATATGGAAAGAAAAAACAACACAGCCTTTATTTGCAGATGGTATGATTGTGTATATAGGAAATCTGAATAAATATATGTTTCATCTGATATGGTTACTGTGTCACCACACAAACCTCATCTTGAATTGTAGATCACATAATTCCCACATGTTGTGGGGGGACACAGTGGAAGGTAATTGAATCATGGGGATGGGTCTTTCCTGTGCTGTTCTCGTGATAGTGAATACATCTCACGAGATCTCATGGTTTTAAAAAGGGGAGTTCCCCTGCACACACTCTCTTGCCTGTCACTGTGTAAAACATGCTTTGCTCTTCCTCCACCTTCTGCAATGACTGTGAGTCCTCCCCAGTCGTGTGGAACTGTGAGTACATTAAACTTGCTTTTTTTATAAGTTACCAAGTCTCAGTTATGTCTTTATCAGCAGCAAGAGAATGGGTTAATATACCATGAGAACTAATAAGTGAATTTAGCAAGGTCTGTATGCAAGCATCAGTTATATATATATGTATTTCCAATGAGTACATAAAAAATAAAATATTACATGTCATTTACAATATCATCAGAAAGGATTACTTAAGAATAAATTGAACAAAATATGTGCAAGATTGGTACAGTGAAACATTGACGATAAAAACATTGATGATAGTGATTAATACCTAAAGTTATGTATGTTTTAGAAGACTCAGTATTAGTGTTCATTTTCTCCAAGATATAGATTTAATATAATTTCCATTGAAATTCTAGCATGATATTTTGGGTATTCTCAAGCTGATTGTAAAAATGTGCAAGAAGACCTAAACTAATTTTGAATGAAATAGGAGAACTTACAGTACCTTACTTCAAAATACACAATAAAGCTACAGCAATTAAAACAGTGTAGTATTAGCATTAGTATAGACATATAGATCAATGCAACAAAATAGAGTGTCTACAAGTAGACCTAATATACATATAGAAGATTTTTTTCAGAAATGGTAATTTAGTGGGAGAGATAAATAATTTCTTCCCTTCAGCAGAGTCTAATTTGTTTTATATCCCATTATAAATTTTTTTATTATATTTTTTGCTCTAGAATTTCTCTAAGATTCTATATGTTATATTACATTTACTTCTGCCTTACATATATCTTTTCCTTTAAATTCTTAAACATATTTATAATATATGCATTAAAGTACTCATCTGCTAATTCTTCCACATTGTCGTAGTGCCTCCATGTAGAAATCTGTGGGTGAATATAGGACTCACATAATGTTTTCCTATTTTCAGTGATCATAATTCTGTACTATCCATTACACAATGTTTAACAACTTTTGTTTTAGAAGTGTTATCTCATTTCTTAAAGATCTTTTGGGCAGAAAAAACTGACCCAAGTTACTTCTTCAAGCAGGTATACCTATTTCTGCCTGTGTATATCTAGATCTAGATACAGATATAAGATATACAGATATAGATAAAATGAAAATATTTCTTTGGTGCATATTTCATACCTTAAAGTATTTGGTATATTACAATAAAAATGTTTTCATTTGGGCAGTATAATCTAAATGTGAAAAGAAGAAATTTAAGTAATGAGTCTCTTTCATATGATATAAATAACCAGTGATATCTACATGGTGCCCATATGCACTATCCACTGAACAAAGAAATTCGGGTAATACTAAATGCTCACAGGAAAATAAGAGGGAAAATTCTATGCATGCTAACTTTATTTTCATACTCAAGAAATGGTATAATGAGAAGCAAACTACATGTGATACCTGGTACAACTAATTAGAATAAATCTGTATGACTCATCATGTAGGTTAATAATTTTCTTGTAGAAGCGTACTTGTAGCTAAATGTCTCACTGTAGTTTACAAGTATAAATTTTAACACATATAATAATAAAAATTATACACAAGAGCATACTGAGTGGTTGCTCAATTTGTTAGGCTCAAATGCTAAATAAATCCTGTCGTTTCTTCATTTTTCTCTAATAGGATTAGGTCTGATTACATATGAGGACACACACACACACACACACAAGTATGGCTAAAACAAGATATAAGCTTTTCTCAAAAAATTAATTTGGAGTTAAATACCTTGGACATTATAGAATCTCGCTAATATATTCAGGGATTCTAACTCTATCTTGCTGCTCTGGGATCCTAAAGTATATTTCCTTATTCAAAATGACTGCTAAAACTGCAACAATTACTACAGAATTCTTAGGCAGAGGAAAGGAAGATTAATTTTCTCTTATATAGATTGCCTGAAGGCCCTTACATCACTTTTTCTGATATTTCATCATTGAAATATTAATACATAATCATACTGACCTGTAAAAGATGCCGGACAATGTAGAATTTTTAAATATCTAGATAAGAGTGTGCTAGGTTAAAAGTTTGGACTTCTATGACTAAGGAAAGTGGACAATAGATATTGAAAAGTCATCAACAATGATTGCCACATTTATCCATTAATTTATTTCTCTTTATTATATTTTTTTAATCTTCAAAAGAGCACACAATTTAATGGAAGAATTAAATGAGCAATGCTAACTTTACGATATCATCCCAGAAACGTTAACAAATGTGTAAGTGCAATGCTGTTGCAAGCTGAAGAAATCCAGACAAGCTTACTGAAGTGGATATATATTCAGCTGAGTATTGAAGAATGGATTAAAGCCAATGAATTTCTTCATTCAGTATTATTAAACAATAGTTCAGGAACAAGAAAGTGAAATCTAATCTAAATGAGACCATTTTGTGAGGAAAATGAGACCAGTTTGTGAGGAAATAGTATTCATATTATGGAAAGAATTAAATTTTTTAAAAATCCTTTTATTTATTTTATGGTTATAACATGTCCACACTAAATTTCACTCCATAGGCAAACTTGAATATGTGTTTAACTAAAAAATAAACAGGTAATAATTTACCTGTTACCATGTTTTATAGGTTTTACCACTATTAAAGAAATTGCAAATAAAAGAAAATAATTTCTATGATGATACCCAAAATTTAGTTTGTTGCTAGCAAGGAGCAGGTACCCACTATGAAACAGGTTCTAAAAGGAACTGAGGACCACAAGTTTCCAGCCACAGTTTTAATTGTACTGGTCTTTGGACTTGTGTTCGTATATGAATAAATGATTGCCTCTAATTACATGTTTGATAGAAAGCTTATGGCAGTTGTTTCAATATGCTAAAGCCCTGAAGTATCAGAATATATTAAATCCAGAAATAAAAGACAAATCATTTGCATTTCACCTGCTTCTTAAAATACTGTATTCTGTTATTTTCAGGGTGTTTTGTCTTTCATCTCAGGAGCCCAGGTGACAATGTCACTGGCAGTTAGAGCACGTTGACATACTTGACATCCAATTTAGTTAATGCTAGGTCAGTCTAGGAGATGCAGAAGCACTACTATGTATGCAGCAGAGAAGACTGTGTCACTACTGAGGAATACCCTCTAATTCCCAAGATACTTGTTAAACAATTCTGATGTTGCAATACAAGCAAGAGAACTCAAACAATGAATGTCACAATAAAATACAGAGGTAACAGATTGTTTTGAGATGTAATGTCTTAAAATATATTGTCTTTCTTCATAAAATTTTTGAAATGGTTACTTTGCATAGCTCTTATGGTTAGTTTAAGATTCATAGATGACAACAGATGTTACATAGTATTATTGGAATAATCATTACAGTCCTGATATTTTTAATGCAGTAAAGTGTTTATTTATTAAAGCTTTTTAGTGTAGTTGAATTTATCTGATGTCTATCAACTTTCAGAAGGACTAAACAGCAAAGTGCAGTTAGTTGTTACATTATCAAAGCTATAAACACACAATAATACATGTGCCAATGTGAATTAATATCAAGTTTTCTATATTGCATTCCACATATTAACACTTGAATATACTGATAAAACAGATTCCACTGTTGATGTTATTCATAAGTTATATTTTATGTATTTGTTTTTTAGTTTTTATGTAAAGTCATTTCTGTGTGTGTGTGTGTGTGTGTATATATATATATATATATTTTTTTTTTTTTTTTGAGACGGAGTCTCGCGCCCAGGCTGGAGTGCAGTGGCCGGATCTCAGCTCACTGCAAGCTCCGCCTCCCGGGTTTACGCCATTCTCCTGCCTCAGCCTCCGGAGTAGCTGGCACTACAGGCGCCCGCCACCTCGCCAGGCTAGTTTTTTGTATTTTTTAGTAGAGACGGGGTTTCACCGTGTTAGCCAGGATGGTCTCGATCTCCTGACCTCATGATCCGCCCGTCTCGGCCTCCCAAAGTGCTGGGATTACAGGTTTGAGCCACCGCGCCCGGCCCAGATATATATATTTTTTAGATGGACTCTTGCTCTGTCGCCCAGGCTGGAGTGCAGGTGCACAATCTCAGCTCACTGCAACCTCCGCCTCCCAGCTTCATGTGATTCTCATGCCTCAGCCTCCCTAGTAGCTGGGATTACAGGCACCTGCCACCACGCTCAGCTAACATTTTTAGTAGAGCCAGGGTTTCACCATATTGGCCAGGCTGACCTCGAACTCTTGACCTCAGGTGATCCACCTGCCTTGGCCTCCCAAGGTGCCGGAATTATAGGTGCGAGCCACCACCGCCTAGCCATAAATATTTTTTATAATTGCTATTGAATTAGTAGGCAAATTGTGTTACATTAGAAACTTTAGTCTTGAACATCAGAAAAGTTATATCTGTTTTCAAAATGACTTATTTCAAACTGCAAATTTATTCATGATATTTCCATACTTAAAGGATTTTTTAATTTGATTTCCAACAATGTGCCAGACACTGTATTAGGTGTTGAGAATACACCAAAAACTACCTCAATCATCTGATTTTCCCGAGAATCATTTAAATTTTGAGGTACATTTATCCTTCAAAGTGGTTTGGTACTTACAATTGGAATGAGAGGTGCATTTCATTCAAAGCTGGGTCATGTTACCATCAAAAACACTAAAATCAAAACTTTTAATAATGTTTTTAATACACTTTTATTTTAGAACAATTTTAGATTTATAGAAAATGGCAAAGATAATACTTGAAGTTCCTGTGTAGCCATGCAGTTTTCCCGCTTAGTAACATCTTTCATTACTATGGCACATATTTTATAATCAGCAAAATTACATTGATATATTGTAATCAACTAATACCCAAACTTTAAAGCACATTTCCTCAGTTTTTACCTCATATCCTTTTTCTATTCCGAGATTGAATCCAGAATATCACATTATATTTAGTCACGATGTTTCCTTAGGCTCTTCTTGGCTGTGATAAGTTCCTCATTTTCATTGGTTTTGATAGCCTTACTGGTTTTGAAGAGTAGGGGTCAGTTATTTCATAGAATGTCCCTTAATTGGGATTTGTCTGAAGTTTTTCTCATGTTTAGACCAAATAGGTTACATTTTTATTTGCTGGCTTCCAGTTGATTTGGCCAATGGAGGATCCTAGCAGGGAATCAAATGGGAATTATGTTTTATTTTTCCACGGTTCTCTGTAATGTAAGGAATTTGAGCCGGCCCTATGCCGTAAATATAGGGCACAAAACCGCGGAAAGTGTCTCTACAGTTCTCAGGTTCTTGAAGTCACTCTCTTCTTGTTACTTCTGATACTAAAAGCAGTCGCAGCTTCACTCATTATTCCTAGATTACTTTCTTACCCCTTCTGATTTCCGGGCACCTCAAACACCTGTTTATGAATAAGCCTCTTATTAAACCCTCTTTGAATTGTCCTAATGAAGCTGTGTCACTCCCACTGTCCCCCAGTGGAAGACTGAGCAATAAACTATGAATGAAAAGTTAGCTTCTGCTTTTAAAAGGTAGAACTAACTGCTTTTAAAATGTATTTCTATGGTACCATCATATTTGATATGAGAAACTATTTATTGATAATTATTGCTGTCCTTGGAGTAACACTCATTTCTTTGGAATCATTCTACCTCTGCTTCCAGTGTGACAGGGATTCATTTATTTATTTATTTTTCTTTCACTTTTCTCTTTACAACTGACTCAGTTGTTCATTTTGATTGCCTCACTTCCCCATGGGTTAGCTAAATACCTGTTTACCATTACAGAATTGACTACACCTATGATTATAGTCACAGGGAATAGCTGCAGGCCATTTATAACCTTTTCCTTTGATTCCTGAGCTCCCACTTAAGAAATCCAACCACTCAGTGCATGCTGACCTCATGGAGGTGCCTCTAACAATGACAGATGAGTCCAGTCTTCCATCCAACCTCTCCAAGCCTCTAGACATGTTAGTGAAGGAATCACGTATCTTGCGACTGAGCCCATCAACTAGATGGAAACCATAGAGTTTTCTCATGTGATGTCACATGGGGCAGAATTAACCAGCCAAGATCTACCCATATAGATGCCCTATAAAATAATAAGAAATAATTTAAAAAGTTGTTATTTAAATCCAGGTTATATAGTTTGCTGTGTAGAAATAGAAAACCAGAACAGAATCCAGTATTTAAAATGAGGTTCTTCTGTAATACCTTGAACATATGACATACATTAGGGAATGAAGAAGATGGCAGAAGCTGCATGGGCCTTCAGGAAACTGACAGTAAAAGCTAATAAAACCTCAAGAATACTTGATAAGGGCCTTAAGGATAATAAATAAAACATTATGAGGGCCTGGAAAAGAGGGAACTTTTGTTACGTGGCCAAAGGTTTGTCAGCACTGTCACCTGTGGAAATGTAGAAAAATGTAGCAGTATACTCAAACTTGGGTTAGAAGGCTTTGAACAGCTTGTGTTTTGACACAATACAAGACACACTAAAAGCAATAGAATTATTCTATTTGTAGGATTTTATGATAAGTGCTAAATAATAAAAAATATATGCACACCTGTGAATTTAAAAGCAATGGGAATGTGTATCATGATGGTATTTCATTAATCCAACAAGAAAGTTTTTGACTTCCTATGGAGTAGGGCAGTGCTAATCTTCATGTGACTTGAAATATTCTCATTCTTCGTATTAATATTTCATTTCTGCATTTAAATTATATTCTAGTGAAAACACTTCATTATATCACTTAGATATTCACATCAGTAACCACAATTATCAAAGATTGTAATTGTGCATTAAATCTAAACAATACTTTCCTCTCCTGCTTTTACACATTTCTAGAGTTGCAAACATGACTATTAATTGTAATATAATTGTAGATTCAGGGTTGTAAGGATCTTTGAAGATTTTATGCACTGGCTTTAAATTATATTTGTAGGTCAGTATCGTGGATGTGAGAAAAAGAAATGTGCTTAAAATTGTATTAGCTCTTCCAATAGTGAGACAGTGCCTAAATCGATCTTAAAAATGTTCAATTTAGCTGAAATCTTCTTTGTCAAGTAATCAATGTGTTTACTGAATGATAAACGTGGTGTCAAGGAGCTAGCAAGACTCAAAGTTATTTGGAAGATATAATGCAGGCCAGGGAAGATTTGCCAACTTGAACTTTACCGTCATTAGTTAGATCTGATGATAGGCAAGAGAGAAGTGGAACATCTGTTTGCATTTTTCCAAAGGATATGAGTGAAGCAAGTAGTTGACCTCATGAGTCAACACTGAAAAACGATTCAGTAAAAATAGGTATGCACAACAGATGGTGTCATCTTCATTGATGACTTTGATTCTGATTTCAGAGAGAGTAAATATTTTAGGAGCTGAATTCAAATAAAACACGAAGAATGTTAACTAATGGGTGACATCTGAGTAAATGTAGTCTGTTCTTGTTTTTAGGCTCTTGCCTTTAATTTATTATCTTGTATACAAAGGAAAATATGAAATACATAAGATATATATTACTATGGCTTAACTATCACCTGTAGTACAGCAGAGGTAGATGACTTATGCTTTTTCGTTCTTGTTTTGTTAGAGTAATCACATTAATCATTATTTAAATGTGAAAAATAGGCATCAAGTTATGAAAAGAAGGAAGCCTTGAAGAAATGTCCTTGATGCTGAACAAGGCTTATACAAATGAGAACCTATTGAGTGCAGAATAAATGAGGTAATTACAATTCAGTTTTACAGATGGAAAAGCTGAGTCACCAGGAGGTTAAGTGACTTGCCCAAGGTCACAGAAGAAGCCATTAGCATTATTATGTAGTTTCCCTTATTCTTATTTCTTCTCTTATGTTTTATCTAATACAGCAAGAAGCGTTGAAAGATAAATATTCTCCACATATGCAGCAAGTTCGCTCTTACAATTTGGTACTGATGCAAAATCAGGGAAAGCAAGTTTCAGTTTTTGTTTTGTTTTACTTTTTTTCCATGTGAATATATTTAATTCTTTATTTCTTTTTTTCTTGTAACTGCAGAAATTTGTTTGTTCCCTCATGTCACTAAGACAGCAGATACCAGCTAGAGTACAGGGAGTTTTCTACATTAGTGTGTTGGAAAGTGAACATACGTAAATTGAAACCCCTCTCTGAACTAAATCTTATTTGTCCTCTGCTTATAGAAAATCATGTTATAATATATAAACTACAGAGAAGTCAGTAAACTAACACAAAAATAATATTGTTGTTATATTACACAAAATTACTACAGCATATGTATAAATGATAAGTATTCTGAGATTTATAAATTAGAAAAAATGTAGCAAAAATAAGGATATAAAGTGGCATATATGGTGCATATACACTCAGATAGCACTTAGTTTTTTACAGAACCTGTAATTGGTGTGTGTGTGTGTGTGTGTCTTCATTTTATTTTATATTTGTAATTAAGACTTTATTTTTGAATAGTTTTAGAGTTATAGGAAAAATGAGCTAAATTTAGAGAATTCCCACATCCCCCTTTATCATCCCAAACATCTTTATCTCCTATCTCCTTTTAATGTATACGACTCAGTGAATTTGGATACAAGTACACACTCGTGAAACCATTTTAACTTGAAGTAAATGACAGTTTCACATAATGTTATATTTATGGGTGCCATGGGAACGACTTTGTTCTGTTGAATATGAGCTCACTTCATAAAGGAGGATGAAGCTATAGCTTTTAAAAAGAAGCTGATAACATCTTTCCATCTCCAGTGAATGACATACACATACATTTTTACCCCTTCTCACATGGTTTTGACCCAGAACATGTCAAAAAGTACCTTCTTGCTATATTCATCCAACTAGATACATAACTCTGTAAAGTTCTCCTCTGTGAGTGCTGCAAAATATATCTATAGAAAATATGTGTGTGTGTGTGTGTGTGTGTGTGTGTGTATATATATATTCATCAATTTGTCACTCTTGTCTTTCTCAAGGGCAGATGATTTCTTCTGTATGACATGTCAACACATACCCAGAGGGTCTAGTCATATATGTCAAAGACACAATAGTTTTATAATAGCAGCGAAGTTTCTAGTTTAAGAATCTGGTCTGTAGCCAAGTAGTAGATACAACTCAACAACCCTCAAACTTATTATGAAACCCTGGTCAAAGCCAGGGCTATGCTGTATGTATAGAGGAAGAATTATCAAAAGACAGTAATTGGTAATTACAATTAACTTTTCAGATCTTTTTCTCCTTAATAACTACAACTTTCCTCTCTCATTTCTTGAAATACATTTTCTCTTTCCTTGGCTTAGTCTTCAATTCCTTGTATCACAGTTTTCTTTCTACCTCTTGTCTAACAATTCTCATTTTGTTGTTGTCTTGTTTTTCTGTTTTGCTTTTCCCCCCATCTGCTTCTCTTCTGACTCCTGAACTTTAAGTATCAGGATCTTTCTTTTCCCTTCTCTTCCTTCTCAGCACAATTTTAACAAACTATCAAGGATCTTTTGATACTCCTAAAACTATAGCTCCATGAAAATTGGGCTGCATAATAATTCTTGGGTACTTTCTAATTTCTCAAACTCAAAATGGCCATGATTTAACTTAATATATGTCAACCAAAATATTTTCCCTTTCCTATGTGGTTTATCTGAGTGAATGGGGCCAGTCAGAGAGATGTAGATAGTAACGATAAAACAGTGTACCTTATTCCTTTAAAAGCCAGGGCACATTATGCTATAGTTAGTGATGTAACAGTACTTGAAAGTAAGCCTCTTCCCCCAGGGACCAGCACCCAGTTAGCAGAACTAGTGACACTTATCTGAGCCTTAGAACTGCGAAAGAGAAAAATAATAAATGTGTATACAAAATACAAATGTGTATGCGAAATTTAAAACCTATAATTTTATAACTGAAGGTCTTCTCTGTAAACCGATAGCACTCCAATACCACCTTGTTGACAGCGTAAAAAAGAGAATAGCCCAAAAGCACTGAGGCCACTGACAACCCACAGCCTTCCTATCAAAAATCCTTAACCCAGCAGGTTTCCTAACAGGGGATCTAAATCTTAACTAATTACCATACAAAGGTCCGACCAGATCTAGGAGGAACTCCCTTCAGGACAGGAGGATAGATGGTTCCTCCCAGGCCATTAAGGGAGAAAGACACAATGGGTATTCAGTAAGTGATAAGGGAACTCTCGTAGAAGCAGGTAGGAAGGTTGCTTAATAATTGGTCTGCTCAAATGTGTGAGCTGTTTGCACTCAGCCAAACCTTAAAGTACTTACAGAATCAGGAAGGAGCCATCTATACTAATTCTAAGTTAATATGGACTGAACAAGGTCTTATTAATAGCAATGAATAATTGAAATCTGAAACTTGCAAAGTTTTCAACAAAAGTAAAGTTTGCTAAAAGTTAACAGGGTAACGTGTATTATCCTAATGTCTAATCTTGTGGAAATCAGACCCTATCAGTGACCCTCAAAGTTCAAGTCCATCAGCGCAAGGGCATACAACTAATACCCCTACTTATAGGGTTAGGAATGGCCACTGCTACAGGAACAGGAATAACAGGTTTATCTACTTCATTATCCTACTACCACACACTCTAGAAGGATTTCTCAGACAGTTTACAAGAAATAACAAAATCTATCCTACTCTACAATCCCAAATAGACTCTTTGGCAGCAGTGACTCTCCAAAACTGCTGAGGCCTAGACCTCCTCACTGTTGAGAAAGGAGGACTTTGAACCTTCTTAGAGGAAGAGTGTTGCTTTTACGCTACCCAGTCACAGATAGTATGAGAGACCACCCGGTGTTTACAGGAAAAGGCTTCTGAAATCAGATAATACCTTTCAAACTCTTATGCCAACCTCTGGAGTCAGGCAACATGGCTTCCCCCCTTTTTAGGTCCCGTGACAGCCATCTTGCTGTTACTCACCTTTGGGCCCTGTGTTTTTAACCTCCTTGTCAAATTTGTTTCCTCCAGGATTGATGCCATCAAGCTATAGATGTTCTTACAAGTGGAACCCCAAATGAGCTCAACTAACAACTTCTACCAAGGACCCCCTGGACCAACCCACTGACCCTTTGGCTGGCCTAGAGAGTTCCCTTCTGGAGGACACTACCACTGCAAGGCCCCTTCTTCACCTCTATCCAACAGGAAGTAACTAGAGTGGTCATCATCACCCAATTCCCAAAAGCAATTGGGGTGTCCTGTGTAGAGGGGGATTGAGAGGTGAAGCCAGCTGGCCTTCCTGGGTCCAGCGGGGACTTGGAGAACTTTTCTGTCTTACAAGAGGATTATAAAATGCAACAATCAGCACTCTGTATCTACGATTGTAAAATGCACCAATCAGCACTCTGTGGCTAGCTAGAGGTTTGTAAAATGGACCAATGAGCACTCTGTAAAATGGACCAATGAGCACTCTGTAAAATAGACCAATCAGCAGGATGTGGGTGGGTACAAATAAGGGAATAAAATCTGACCATCCCATTCAACAGCAGCAACCCGCTTGGGTCCCCTTCCATGCTGTGGAAGCTTTGTTCTTTCACTCTTCACAATAAATCTTGTTGCTGCTCACTCTTTAGGTCTGTACCATCTTTAGGAGCTGTAACACTCACCATGAAGGTCCACGGCTCCGTTTGTGAAGTCAGTGAGATCACGAACCCACTGGAAGGAACAAACTCTGGACATACTGTCATAGGTAATGTCCCACAAAATGCTTGTATTGTTGCTTTGTCTACCAGTCCCCTAGAATAAGGAAGATAATGATGGAATCTAGCAGAGCTCCTGGCTATCTGGGAAGTATACTTTATAAGAGTAAGAACTGTGCCTATGTTGTTTAAAGTAACAGAGATATCAAGGTTGTTTATTACTGCAGCATAATCTTGTCTACACTGACTAGTGAAACATTTGGCTGCTGAGCCTTTGAAGCACTTACCATATTTAAAATATTTCCTCCCTCAAACTTAGTGACTCAGAGCCTATGTATTACTTTGTTAGTTGATGTGCTCCAGAGAAACAGACAGATAGATAGATAGATATGTCTATCAATCTAGGTATTTATCCATCTGAGATAAATTTATCTTAAGAAGCTGATTTACTCAACTGTGGAGGCTGACAGGACAAAAACCTAAAGAGTAGACTGGCAGAGTGAGGAATCAGGGAAGAGTTGCAGTTTGAATTCAAAAAATGTCTTCTGGCAGAATTTCCTCTTCATCCACAGAAGTCAGTATTTTTCTATTAAGGCTTTCAATTAATTAGTTGAGGCCCACCCACACTCTGGAGAGTAATCTGCTTTATTCAAGATCTATTGGTTTAAATGTTAATTTCATCCAAAAATGCCTTCTCAGGAACATATAGAAGATGTTTGGCCAAATATCTGGGTACCATTGCCTAGCCAAGCTGACACACAAAATTAACTATCACAGGTCCACTCCTTGTCAACTTGGTATTCATCTATCTATCTATCTATTCATCTATCTACCTACCTATCTATATCATCTTTATATATACCAATTAAAACATACTTAATATTTAAATAAATAAGATCATATTTCTGCCTACCATAATACAACTATCCTGCAAACAACCAAAAATACACTAATTTTTCCCCAGAAGAGGGTGTAAAGTCCCTGGGTGGTGTTTGTTTCTCTATTTGGTATCTCATTGTTCAATACTATGATGTAAAGTTAACAACACATGAACATTATACTATACAATCAATGCATCCTATATTACATGATGGAAAAATAAAATAAGAAAGAAAATATATTTGTTGTAAACACAAATATATATTTATAACAAAATAAGGAAGAAATGCTCATGACAATTACAATTCTAGTTTCTATAACTGGTCACGTGATCATAGCTAATACTTGTAACTGCTTACTGGAATAGACACTCTCTATTAGAGTTGCCTTTCCTGCATACAATGCTTCTGTCACAACTACCATCTGTGGATTTATTAAATTCCTTATACAGGCCGGGCGCGGTGGCTCAAGCCTGTAATCCCAGCACTTTGGGAGGCCGAGACGGGCGGATCACGAGGTCAGGAGATCAAGACCATCCTGGCTAACACGGTGAAACCCCGTCTCTACTAAAAAATACAAAAAACTAGCCGGGCGAGGTGGCGGGCGCCTGTAGTCCCAGCTACTCGGGAGGCTGAGGCAGGAGAATGGCATAAACCCGGGAGGCGGAGCTTGCAGTGAGCTGAGATCTGGCCACTGCACTCCAGCCTGGGCGACAGAGCGAGACTCCGTCTCAAAAAAAAAAAAAAAAAAAAAAAAATTCCTTATACACTGTCATGGTATCCACACAGCATTACTGCTGATCAAGAAATTTATGTCAAAGTAAATGAAGTATGGCAAAGCCATATTCATGGACTTCACTGGTCTTATCACACCATTCAGAAGCAGCTGGCTTAATAAAATGACAGAATGGCCTTTTGAAGATTCAGTTACAACATCAACTAAGTAACAATAAATTTATCAACTGGAGCAATGTCCACCAGGAGGCTTTACATGCTCTGAATCAGCTTCCAATATATGGTTCTTTTTCTTCCATAGCCAGGATTCATGAGTCTAGGAATAAAGGAGTAGAAATCAGAGTGAGATCATTCACTATTTTCCCTACTGATGCACTGTCAAAATTTTTGCTTTCTGTTTCCAAGACCTTATTATCCACTGTCCTACAGGTCTTGGTTCCAAAGGAAGGAATGCTTTCACTAGGGAACACAACAATGATTCCATATAACTCATGTTAAAACTCCTGCTCTGCCACTTTGGTCTCCTCATGTCTCTGAGTCAGCAGGCAAGGAAAAGAAGAGAGTTACTGTTTTGGCTGGGGCAACTGATCTTGACTACCAAGAAGAACATGGATGGATACTCCACAATGGAGGTAAGGAAGAGTATTTGTGGCATACAGGAGATCCCTTATGGTATCTCTTAGTGTTACCATGCCCTGCAATTAAAGCCAATGGAGAATTACAGCCCAAATCAGGCAAAACTTCTAATGGTTCTCCCTTCTGGCTTTAATTACCTAACCAGTAAAGAATCATCACCAGTTGAGGTACTTGCTGAAGGCTAAGGGAATAACCAATGAACAGTGGAAGAAAGTAGTTATAAATACCAGCTATGACCATGTGACCAGTTCTAGAAATTAGGATTGTAATAGTCATAAGTATTTCTCCCTTATTTTGTTATAAATATATATTTGTATGTAAACAAATATGTTTTCTTCTTTCTCTTATTCCTTTGCCATGTAATATAGGATGTACTGACATAGTGTTCATGTATTGTTTACATGTTTTCATGTATTGTTTTCATTGTTCAATATTGTTTAGTATTGAATAATGAGATACCAAAGAGAAAAGTAAACACCACCCAAGGACTTTTCATCCTCTTCTGGGAAAAAGTTAGTGTATTTTTTATTGTTTTCAGGATAGTTGACACAAGGTAGCTGGCTGATAGCTGGCATCATACCCAGGGAATGTTGCCAAATTGGGGTCTCATTATTAGTCTGTGCTATAGGCAAATTGGAGTATTAACAGGTGTTGTTACCAGGTCAATCTCTGTAAGTAGAAGTTCGTGTTGCTAAGGCCATGCATAACCTGCATCCCTGCCATCATGGCCACTTTGTTCATGAGCAATGACTGAGGTGGTTAAGGAAAGAGATTGGCTAGTATCCACAGAATGGGTCATCCTATCCACTTGACTATCAAAATTTGCCTCTGCTAAGGTGACCCTTTGATCAATATTCACATAAGAAAAAAATTTTCTTAGCAATTTTTGCCATTCAAAGAGGACATACCTCTTCTCCAGAACTCCCTATCACTAATTTTTGAATCATGTTCCTTTCAACTTCCTGACCATACAACCAAACATTGGCTAAACCTCAGTTCTGCCCACTGGGAAAATTCTATTTCACCATTGGCCTTCAGGAATGTCCCAGAAAAGGGCTGTAATGCTGCAGCTATTCACTTTCAGGTGTATCTGCACATCATTTAAAACCATCTGTATAATAGGACCAAGTCTTCTCTTCCTCTATCAACTGATTATAAGAAACTCCTCATGAAACCGTAAATACAGGTACACATACCCATGCACACATATCTATCTTCCTTCTTTTGCGAGCAACAACTGGTTTATCTTATTAAGTACCATAGCAGATTTTTGTAAAAAAATTATAATGGGACACGACAACTTTTATTACCAAATGCAAGCTTTGTTGTTTTGTGTTTTAGTCTCTACCTAACTCTCTGACCATTTTCAATGTGTTTCTTTCTTCTTGAATTCTGTGATTTACCTTCTGTGTAATTTTATCTGCCTTGGACAGCCTCTTTCATTATTGAGTGGGTTAAGTAGGCTTACTCAATAAATTTACAAGTCACTAGCCCTAACCCTCCAAGATAAAGCTCTTACTTTCTCATTAATTTGGGCCATTCATTGTCCCTCTGCAATGCTTACTTTATTTATTTCTATCAATCACATAGTACTCTATTATTTTACCAGTCATCACAGCTTTTGAGATTTTTCATTAGATTTTAAATATCTTAGGACAGGAGCCACAAAATCATTGCCTTTTCATTCCCAGGCTTGAGGCAATACCTAGGTATTTGGCAATGTTTAATATCTGGCACATGTTCAATACAGTAAAAATTACATAAATAAAAAATACAACAAAAACATAAGAAATAAATGAAAGTACAGAAATGGAAAGGACAGGATGGTAAAGATCAGAAAAAATATTAGAAAAGTTGGCTTTTTAGGTGTGCATACAAGTGAGTTGGAATGGGGTATGAAGAGATAGTGAGAAAGGACCTTGCTTGTTTTCATCTAGAAATTTCAATTAGGTACACATGGCGAATTTATAGAATTATAATATTCCCAACACAAGCAAGCATTAAATATTATTTTTCTTGTAAAGTACAAAACTCATCAATACAGATAAATTAGTGAAATTAATTTATTTAGAACTCAGTTCATATGGACAAAGTGAGACTGTAATTAGCTCTCTAAGTAAATCTGTAGGTCATTGGTAAAACTGACACTGAGAAAGAGGGGACAGGTGGAAAGGAGATAGAAATGCATAAATGGTTAGACAAATATCCTCTCTGAGGTGTACTTGGAATCAATCACTATTATTCTTATTCAGTTAGGTGGGTAATTGTTTAACGAGACTGCTTTTCTGAACTTACCACTTGCTTTAGCCAATTTTTTCTATGTCTTTACCGATTGCCAATGACATTGTCATTTTGAGTAATGCATTTATTTAAGGACACGAAGCAATGATGATCTTGTCCCTTTGTCTTGCAGAAACGTGATGCCCTTCTGGATTTCTGAGAGAAGATATACAGAATAAAGGCATATTTTTAAAAAATAGGATATATGCAGATAGGCAAGAAGAAGGAAGAGAAAAAAAGGAAATGAAAATGTCAAGAAACCTGACATGGCAGAAAATATTTAATTGTTTGTTCCTATTTAAGATGTTTCTATTGTCCTCTGAGTTTGATAATTACGTGATACTCATATCATTTCCTTAAATAATATTTTCATAGTAAACTTGTGCAAGGTTCTGATTGGATGACTAGAAAGGGAGAAAGGATGCTAAAATGCAAATTATGTAATTGGATCACTCTTGATTCACTTTCTGGAGGTTTTGTGCCTCTTGTAGTATTCTTCACCACCATAACACAGTGATCACCTCACAAGACACTCTTGATTATTACCTCCCTGCATGCATTCCTCAGTGATAGTCTCTACTCTTCCTAATTTGACAAAAGGAAGTCTTCCCAAAATCCTGACTAGTCACCTATATTCACCTTGCCTCGTATGTCAGCTTTCTCACATTGTGGGCTTTGTTCTTTTTGTTTTCTGTTTTTAGTTCTGTTCTCTAAATGTCTGGAGGCTGAGAAATGGCCTTTTCCCTTCCCTTCCCTTCCCTTCCCTTCCCTTCCCTTCCCTTCCATTCCCTTCCCTTCCTTTCCCTGCTCCCCTCCCCTCCTCCCTTCCCTTTTCTTCCTATCTTGTCTTTCTTTTCTTTTCTTACTTTTCTTCTTCTCTTCTCTTCTCTCTTGTCTCTTCTCTCTTCTCTTCTTCTCTTTTCTTTTGTGAGACAGGGTGTCACTCTGTCACCCAGACTGAAGTGCAGTGACACAATGTCTGCTCACCACAGCCTCCACCTCCCAGGCTCAAACAAGTCTCCTGCTTCAGCCTCCCGAGTAGTTGAGACTACAGGCATACATCACTACTGCTCAGCTATTTTTTTTTTTTTTTTTTTTTTTTTTTTTTAGTAGAGATGGGGTTTTACTATATTCACCAGGCTGGTCTTGAACTCCTGACCTCAAATGATCCACCCACCTTGGCCTCCCAAAGTGCTGGGATTATAGGCATGAGCCACCATCCCCAGCCGATATTATTTTCTACCTGTAAGAAGTCTTTTCCAGTTTGGCACACGTATTCATTAAGTGAAGTTTTAGTCTGACAACTGTATGAGAGTGAAAAAAACTTTAGTCTCATTTAGTCCATTACCATGGTAGGTCTTTGAGTAGCTTACTCCTACCATGCCATTTACCATTTGCAGTAGACTGATTTACCACACTCTCGCATGTGATATGGTTTGGCTATGTTCCCACTCAAATATTTAATTGTAGCTCCCATAATTCCCATGTGTCATAGACAGCACCCAGTGGGAAATAATTAAATCATGGGAGTAGGCTTCTCCCATGCTGTTCCCCTGATAGTCAATAAATCTCACATGATCCAATGGTTTTATAAAGGTTAGTTCCCCTGCACATGCTCTCTTGCCTGCTGCCATGTAAGATGTGTCTTTGCTAGACTTTTGTCTTTCCCTATGATTGTGAATCCTTCTTAGCCATGTTGAACTGTGAATCCATTAAATCTCTTTTTCCTTATAAATTACCCAGTCTCAGGTATTTCTTCATACCAGTATGTCAATGCACGAATACTGTAAGTCGGTACTGGGAGGGGAGCACTGCAATTAAGATACACAAAAATATAGAAGCAACTTTAGAACTGGATAACAGGTGGAGGTTGAAACAATTTGGAGGACTCAGAAGAAAGGAGGAAGATGTGGGAAAGTTTGGAGCTTCCTAGAGACTTGTTGAAAGTTTTTGATCAAAAATTGCAGGCTGAGGTGACATCAGATGGAGATGAAGAACATATGGGAACTGGAGCAAAGGTATTCTTGCTATGCTTTAGCAAAGAGACTGCAGGCATTTTGCCCCTGCCCTAGAGATCTTTGTAATTTTAAACTTGATAGAGATGGAATTTCTAAGCAGCAAAGCATTCAAGAAATGAGTTGGGTGCTCTTAAAAGTGTTCAGTTTTACTCATTCATAAAGATGCATTTTGAAATTGGAACTTATGTTTAAAAGTAAAGCAGAGCATAAAAGTTTGGAAAATTTGTAATAGAACAGAAAAACCCATTTTCTGAGGAGCAATTTAAGCTGGCTACAGAAATTTGCATAAGAAACAAGGAGCCAAATGTTATTCACCAAGAAGATGGGGAAAATGTCTCCAGGGCATGTCATAGGTCTTAATGGCAACCCCTATTATCACAAGCCAGGAGGAAAAAATGGTTTCATGGGTCAGGCCTAAGGCCTTGCTGCCCTGTGTAGTGTTGGGATGCGGTGCTCTGCATCCCAACCATGGATAAAAGGGACAAATGACAACTCAGGGCTGTGGCTTCAAGGAGTGCAAGCCCCAAGTCCTGGTGGTTCACACATGGTGTTTGGCCTGTGGGTTCACAGAAGTCAAGAATGAAGTTTGAGAACCTCTGCCTAGGTTTCAGATGTATGGAAATGTATGGATGTCCAGGCAGAGGTTGTGTTGCAGATGTTGAGCCCTCATAGAGAACCTCTGCTACAGCAGTGTGGAAGCAAAATATGGAGTGGGAACCCCCATGCAGAATCTTTACTGGGGAACTGCCTGAAGTCTTGAGAAGTGGACCACCGTCCTCCAGATCCCAGAAGGGTAGATCCACTAAAAACTTGCACTAGGTGACTGGAACAGCTGCAGATACTGAATGCCAGCCCATGACAGAAGCCAGAGGGGGGCTGTACCCTGCTAAGCCACAGGGTTGGAGCTGTCCAAGGCCATGGGAACCCACTTCTTGCATCAGTATGACCAGGATGTGAGACATATAGTCAAAGGAGATCATTTTGGAGCTTTAAGATTTGACTGCCCCACTGGATTTTGGACTTGCATGGAACTTATAGTCCCTTTGTTTTGGTCAATTTCTCTCATTTGGAATGAGTGTATTTACCCAATGCCTGTACCCCCATTGTATCTAGGAAGTAATTAACTTACTTTTGATTTTACAAGATCATAGGCAGAAGGGACTTGCCTTGTCTCAGATGAGACTTTGGACTGTGGACTTTTGAGTTAATGCTGAAATGAGTTGTGACTTTGGGGGACTGTAGGTAAGGCATAATTGGTTTTGAAATGTAAGAACATGAGATTTGAGGGGGGCAGGCATGAGATGATATGGTTTGGCTGTGTTCCCATTAAGATCTCATCTTGCATTGTAGCTGCCATAATTCCCACGTGTTGTGGGAGAGACCATGTGGGAGGTAGTTGAATCATGGGGGCAGGTTTTCCCCATGCTGTTCTCATGACAGTCAATAAGTCTCACAGATCTTATGGCTTTATAAAGGGCAGTTCCCTTGCACATGCTCTCTTGCTTGCCACTATGTAAAATGTGCCTTTCCTCCTTCACCTTCTGCCATGATTGTGAGACCTCCTCAGCCATGTGGAACTGTGAGTCCATTAAACCTCTTTTTCTTTATAAATTACCCAGTCTAGGGTATTGCTTCATAGCAATATGATAATGGACTAATACATCATGTGTTTATGCTTATTTATTTATTTACAGATGGAGTCTCGCTCTGTCACCCAGGCTGGAGTGCAGTAGTGCAATCTCGGCTCACTGCAAGCTCTACCTCCTGGGTTCATGTCATTCTCCTGCCTCAGCCTCCCGAGTAACTGGGACTACAGGCACCTGCCACCATGCCCAGCAATTTTTAAAAATTTTTTTTAGTAGAGACGGGGTTTCACCATATTAGCCAGGATGGTCTCGATCTCCTGACCTCATGATCTGCCCGTCTCGGCCTCCCAAAGTGCTGGGATTATAGGCGTGAGCCACCATGCCCTGCCACCATTTGTTATTATTCTGCAGTTCTTCCACAAAAAGGTTGGTCATTTTTTCCCATCCCTTTTGTTTTTTGGTGGGAGAGAGTGCTTGGCCATGTGACTTTTTTTTTTGGCCAGTGAAATATAAGGGAGAAATGATAGTGTGCCTGTTTCAAGCTTCAGCCTTCTTTTCCTCCTGTCTTCTGGACATCACTGTAAATAGAATATGCCAAGGTCAGTCTGATGGCTCAAGGAGAATGGCCCAAGGACGATGAGACACATCCTCCTTGGAGATCTACAACATTGAATAGCTGTCTCTAGATACCAGAGTCAAAGCAGAATTGCCCTAGTCACCCACACATTTATGAGAATATGTGAGTGTTGTTTATGGAATTGTGAAAACATTTGTTATATAGCAATACAGTTTCATTAATTGACTAATGCACCCCTCTTATGTGCTCCTGTATTTCCTTCATTTAACATTTTGCACTATATTTCAATTGCATGCTTAATTAATCATCCATCATCCTTCTTGACAGCAATTTCAGAGAAATTAGAGGTTATATCCATCTCAATTCCCAAAATGTCCACTGTGCCTTTCATGGAGCTATGCATAAAATAAGCATTCATTACATAGTTGTTTAATTTAACTTTTACCAGATTGTAAGATTTTTATGGACAAGTATTTTATTTTATTTACTTATCATTTACTTTCAACCTGCAACTACATCACCTATAAAGTTATATATTGTATATACACATATATGTGGGTATATATATAGATACCCACATATACATATGTATTATATCTAAATAAACAACATATGTGAATAGGTGTATACATAAATGTGTAGTGTAAGTTTAAGGTAAATGGTTTATAACAAGCATGACCAGATTAACAGGAAGAGTAGAAGGTGAGAGACTGAATACACAAATAATGACTAGACCACATACAAAAATGGACATCTGAAACAAAGTCAGCAACAACCTGACCAGGAAATCAGCCCATTATTTACATAACCAGCTCAGGAGAGCCAAACTGCTGTAAGGGGGTAGTAGTAGGAAGTCAGTCTGCCATCCCTACGGCAGTCCATGAAGCCAAACATTAACCCCTGTAACAAGTAGCCTAAAATGGCTAGGGCTTGATCAATAACTGACAGCTTTTCTAATTTTTGTCCCTGATTCCAACTTAGGAACCAACGAAAGCCAAATATGAAGCCTTAATCAATCACATAAGATGACTGCTTCTAATTAGACCACCTACAGTTTCCCATGCTAACAGCCACAGATCAGGGCACACTTGAAGCCTTTCCTTTTGTCCACTGTAAAACTTCCTCATTCCTCCACCTTCTCTGAAGTCTCTGTTAAAATGCAAATAACAGTGGCTGACTCCCTTGCTATAGCAAGATTTGAATAAATAGTCTTTACTTTTTCTAATTAGCTTGGACTTCATTTATTTCCAATGAACTGATTTTGAAGTCAGCATTTTTGTCTGGTCACCTAGTTGTGACCTGCTGGATACAAAACAGGGCTCTAAGCTGAAATTGCTTATAAGAGAGAGAAAGGGCAAGTAAAATGTGTAGGTCTGGGAAGACAAAGGCTGATGGAGTTTTAGCTGTGTATATTTCACAGTTAAGGAAAGCATAAAATATTTAAAAGGGAGAAAGATCTTGTCATATAGATTATGAAAGTCATATGAAATATTTTGTAAAATATAACTACTGATAATAAATTATATGAAATTTTTTTGAATAATACTTCTTACTGGGTTAAGATTAGAATAGTGGAATTTGAAATCATACTGAAAAATACACTGTCTCTGAAAATGACAGGAATAAGAAGAGTTTAGCTCCACACAAGGACAGTATAACACTTGTAGAACGCCATGCTGAAAGTGAGTATATGTATTTCATTTGGTATGTATATGTACCTCTTCTTGAAGGGGTCATTTATCTAAGAAAATACTGAAAAGGTTTTATTTTAGCAGTAACTACCCCTGACAATGATGTGTTCAACTCCCATCTTTCCACTGGAAAAGCTTGCTTCCTTAACAATATCCCAGTTTACTTTCAGAACTCTTAGTCACTCTTTATTAAGCAGTCACTTTTATTACATAGAATTTTATGAAACCTCAGTCTCATATTCATTTTGAAGCTCTTATCTTCACCTGCTAAGTCTAGACCAGTAATATCTGAGTCTTGGAGCGGAGCGGTCACGTGGTCTGATCTTTAGCAGCAACTTTCCTCCCTGCCTCCGCCCTGTTCTTGACCCTCAGGCAGAGTCCTGGGACAAGCAAAAGACAGACTCCTCCGTGACCACAGAAGCTGATAGCCCCCCACCTTTGTTGATGTCACTAGTAATGTAAAAAATACAAATAAAAATCAATTGATGCTAAAGCATTTAAAAATGTAGTAAAAAATTAAATGATTCTTATAGGATAAATATATGTTTTAAAATCCATCACTTAGGTAAATATATTTATGCATTTAATGAGATTTACTGTCAGAAGAATCAAAGGCAATATATTAATATTATACCCTTTTAAATATTTTTTCCGATTAACTAAAGAATAATATGTTAATTTTAATGTGTTAGTCTATGCAATTGAGAAATGAATCCCAAGTTAGCAGATAAAAAACTAATAACAAAATAGTTTATCTTTCATTTTAGTTACTACTATAGTGCGAGCATTTGTTGGAGAATAAAATGATCTTAACAATCAATTTGGCAATACCTTCTCATCCTTTACTCTTTTTTTCTACCCAAATTTTAAAAATTAAAATAAAACACTAGAAGCATAGACACATTAAAATCACTTACCAAATAATACTAGGTGACAAAATTAGTTCACTTCTTTACCTCCATAAATACAAATATGCAAAACATGCACTTATATAAATGTTAGATGCTTTTTTATTTCCAGAGTTTCTAAGTTAAAAATAAGCTGTTAATAACTATACATAGCCTTTTCCCTAATTATGCTAAAGTAAGTTAATAAAAATACTTTAATCTTTAAATTCTTAGGTTCAATATTTAGATGAGGGGATAAAATGTGCTTCCCATAAATATGATGTTGGCCAGAATCACAACAACCAGAGCCAATAAATATCCTTTTCTATTAGGTGAGAAGTCAGAGAAAGCAACCATTCTCCATGGACACTAAGAGATTTACAGTTTGCTTATGTTAATTGCAAAGGACTGTGATCCAACAGCAGCACATGGAGAAGACACATTCTTGTGAAGAATTAAAGGTTCGGTGAAGTGCAAAATTTGTATAATTGATAAAACCTTGGACCAGACGTATATAGGTATAAGATAAATGGAAATCCTTTCTCTCTTTCCTTCCTTCCTTCCTTCCTTCCTTCCTTCCTTCCTTCCTTCCTTCCTTCCTTCCTTCCTTCCCTCCCTCCCTCCCTCCCTCCCTCCCTCCTTCCTCCCTTCCTATCTTTCTTTCCTTCGTTCTTTCATCTGTAATTCCAAGTTTAAATCGAGGACCACAAGTAAAATTTCTGTTTTCAGCACCACGGAGAGTTCCTCGCTCCCAACATGCAATTTCTTTTTCTTTTCTTTCTTTCCTTTTTTTTTTTTTTTTTTTTTTTTTTTAATACTTTAAGTTATGGTACACATGTGCAGAACGTGCAGGTTTGTTACATAGGTATACATGCACCATTGTGGTTTGCTGCTTATTTGTTTGTGTAGGGCTGAGAAAAAGTCAGGAAGTCTCTAAATTTTTGTCAGTGAAAGTGACGAATACAGAGAAAAATACCTGAGTGAAAAAGGTTGTCAGTTTAAAAAAATAGCCTGCATAGTACTTTTATTATAGTTAAAAATAACCTATATTATTAACTGAATTAATTTTTATAAACTTAACTCACCATATAGAATGGAATTTTTTCTGATAAACTCATAGCTTTGATTTTGTGATAAAACACAGTATTTCGCCTGGAATAATCGTTTGCCTAGGTTGTTGATTAAAATTCTGTTATCTAAAAGCTGGTTTTAGAAAGACATCACAGATAGGTATAGTGCCATTAATTATGCTTTAATTGAGTAATTATTGGCCATTGTGGAGTACTCATGTCAGATCACCATGAAAGCTTTCTTGGAATAGAAGAAAACATGAATCTGGACTAATTTTATGTGTTTTTACTTAATTTACAGTGAGCAATATTTTGTACTACCAGGCATTTGAACTAATGGCTAGTATCTGCTTCTCTTTTATTTTTAATATTATAATCAAATGTATGTGAGAGAAGATTAAGAAAATAAAGAGTAATTAGTAAGTTGATAGGTTAGGAAGTCTCCCACAGTATAATTACTGTAAATAGATAATGAAGGCGTACTTACAGTTCCAAAAATGAATTTGGATTTCACACATTTTCTTTTAAGATTTAATCTTTTACTTCTCCTTCTATTTCTCCTCTTACCTCTCTCCAACCTCCTCTCCCCCACCCTCTCCTCCTCCCTTTACTTTTCCTTTTTCACCTTTTCTAATTTCTTTTATAAACTATATTAGAATATAAGACCTATGTATAATAGAACCCCTATAATAGATTATAACATAAAGCCAAAAGTGACAGTGTTTGATAATGACTCTTCCCCAAAAGTATGCATGCAAAGATGTATTGATATGAGAATATTCTGTGCTGCCTATTCTTGTTTGATTATAGTCAATCTCCTTTCTCATCTAGAGTCTTTTCTGTACTCTACTATCTGCCTAAAATGTTCTACCATCCCCTTCTTACTTTTATATGATCAATTTCATCTGTCTTTCAGTTCAACATAATTCCTTCTAGAAAACTTGCCTAGCTTCTTAACCTCATCAGATACGAAGTCCTCTTTTATGATTCAATAACTTTGTGGAATTATTTTCAGCATTATGTTTAACTCATTTTTAAATAACTAGTTGTTTTTACATCTTTTCCCACAAAAGCATAGACACCTTTTGAGAATAAATATTTTTTTGAGACATAGTCTCACTCTGTCACCCAGGTTAGATTGCAGTGGCATGATTTAGACTCATTGCAACCTCTGCCTCCCAGGTTCAAATGATTCTCCTGCCTCAGTCTCCCAAGTAGCTAGGATTGCAGGTGCCCACCACCATGCCTAGCTAATTTGTGTATTTTTAGTAGAGACAGGTTTCACCATGTTATCCAGGCTAGTCTCAGACTCCTAACCTCAGGTGATCCACTCATCTCGGCCTCCCAAAGTGCTGGGATTACAGGCATAAGCCACCGCACCCAGTCAAGAATAAATATTTTTAAGTTATTCTTATTTTATTTAGAATTTTGTATGGTACCTGATACAAGTTGAGGTTCAAAACGTGTGTGAATTAAAGAAATGAACTAAAAAATTAATTTATGTAACATAATTAATATGTATTTAATTAATTTGGTTATTTATTTGCTTAAGGGACCATATTCGATATAATTTAGTTAATTAATTAATGTATTTTGAGACAAAATCTTGCGCTTTTGATCAGGCTGGAGTGCAGTGTCAGGAACGTAGCTCACTGCAGCATAGAAATCCTGGGCTTAAGCAATCCTACCCCCTTAGCCTCCCAAGTAGCTGGGACTACAGATGCCCAGCTAATCTTAATTAAAAAATTATTTTAGAGATGGGATCTTGTTATGTTGCCCAGATTGGTCTGAAGTTCTTGGCCTCAAGGGATTCTCCCACTTCAGCCTCCCAAAGTGTTGGGATTATATTGGGATTATAAGCATGAACAACCACATGCAGCCTAGATATTCCTTTTTTATTTTTAAAGCAAGAAATAATTCCTTGCTCCAAGTTTTCAGAAAGAAAAAACATATATTTTAGAATACAAATTGATATTATATTTCATAAATATGTAGCTTGATTTACTGGTATGTGAAAGATATGAACTGGTGCTTTTAAAAATTAGTCATTGATCAGCTCTTAGAGTAACATGTAGATAAAGGTTCTAACTCAATGCCTGTCGTATAGTTGCTTAATGAATAATGAATGCATTATTGAATGGAAAAACTTTCTCTTAAATCCTTTCCCTCTCGGTGATGAACATCTGTTTGTTCTACATTTTATCTTGATTTTTCAAAAGATTTTCTTCATTGTCTTTTACTAACCAATGAATGTGGGCCATCTTGGGCCCACTACTATGATGGAACAATAAAACAGAGGCTGGGTTCTTGAAAACTTCCAAGTTACAGAGATACTTTCCCACAGGAGGTAAATAAAATTCTATTTGCTTCTGCTGTGTTTTGGTTACAGAACATAGATCCTATTTAAAATACTCCTATTAATTAATATACCCTCACTAGCAGTATACGAGAGTTTCTATAATGTAGCAATAGCTATTTTAGATGTTCTAAATGTTTACCAGTATGATGGTGTGAAAAAGAATTTTATTCTCTTGATTAAAGTAGAAATTTCCCTATGTTTTTTCTATGTGTTTTCTAGGATATTCCTACATCTATAGACATTGCATTTGTATTATAAAGCAATGTCCCCTCAGTCTCTACGTGTTCCGCTTTATGATGTTACTTGGTGAACAGAAAGTTTTTACATTAATGTTGTTAAGGTTTTCCTTCATAATTTTTTACTTTATATTAGGTTTGAGAACTATTTTTCTAACCAGATATTATGAAGATATTCTTCAGTAAGACTTTTAGAAGTATCTCTTTCACATTTGGATCTTTACTCCACCAGGAATTAATGTTTGTGTGGATAAACAAAAATTATAGGAGGAAATTGTGTTGGACTGAGCTCCTGCACTAGGCCCCAACAGACGAGGCCAAACCAAAGCTTAAGGAAACAGGTAGGTTGCCAAATAGATCAGTTATTCCAGAAATCAGGAGACTCTAGTCTACCTGAGTCATTGTAATAAGGAAGTCATTTGTGCTTTAACTATTACAAATAAAGTAACCTCATGTCAACCAACGAGTTCTTTTTCTTTCCATTGTTCTGTTTCCATGTTTCCTTCTTTCAAAAGGTTCTGCCATTGCCCAGTGGGAGCTCTCATTCTATTTTGTAGGATCGAAGCTACCATAATTCCTGAATGACAAATAAAAACCAATTAATTAGATCTTTAACTAAATTTGTTGTAATTTTGTCTTTTGACAACATTTAATGTGAGATAGGGAAAGGTATTTAAGCAAGTTTTTTTTTTTTTTTATTTTTTGCTTATATTTATCTGTAATATGAATGGCAGAAAAGAAGATGAACTAAAAATATTCTTCACTCAGGTTAAATAAATATTTTTAGGTTGAAACAAAGTGAATCAATTAAAATGTTTTAGCTTATGATACTATAACTCATATAATGTAATGGCTTTCAGAATTAAAAGTTGGTGTGGGAGATACTGGAACCGTAATTAAGGAAGAATTAGAATTTATAGCTGGTCAATTTTGTTATTGTATGATTAGAGAACAAGGGTAGAATCAAACATAAAAAGTAGAGGAGAATTGGGGGGGATGAATAATAAAATATTTATCTCTGATCATGTTAGACAAGATATTTAAAAAAACTCATATTCTGGGTGACTACATTCATTATGGCTTTGATTCATAATGGGCATAATGTCAACATCCAGGAAATGGTTGCTGACTGAATGTGAATTGTTCAATGAATAAAAGCCAAGGGATAGAATTAATATTGAGGTGTTATCAGATAGCCAGACATTATTATCTTGAGAAATGAAAATTTTGAGACTCTCAATGGATACCACCAGTCTATTATTTCCAGAAAGCCAGCTAAGGCAGGGCTTAGTATATGGAACTAGGATGTCACCCCTGAGGGGTAAGAAAGTATGCAATTTGAGTATCTGTGCTGGTGATGCTAGGTTAATCTGTGAGTTTATAGTTGACTCACCTTGCTCTCTAATATACTTTATTCTTGCTGAGCATGAGGCTTTCCTGTTCGCAGGCATTATTTGTTGTCAGAAGGAGGCCGAGCAGATACAGGTGAGTATTGATTCTAGTGCAAAGAGGAACAGAGAAAATGCTGAATACGATGTGACAGGTAGGCACTCAAGCAGAAATACTGAGGAAAATTCCAAAGATGTTAGACTGGACACAGGCAACCCATCTGAAATGATGGATATTTTAAGGTTTGTTAACATTTCATAATAGAGTAGATAAAACACAATCTATTAAAAAAAATTGAAGTTACATTGGGTACTCTAACTCGTCAGACAAAACCAGATTAATGCAATAATAATAGTTACCATTTATTAATTAGACACTTTTCCCAATAAGCTATTTGATTCTCCCAACACCTTTATGAGGTAGCTTTGATTACTTAACTCACTTATTTGAAATGGAAAATGAAAGGTTAAGTGGCTTTCCCTAGAACATTCAAGAAGTAAATGGCAGAAGCAGGGATCCAAATTTATGTCTGCCTGTCCCTAAATCTAGTAATTTTATTTCTAAACTATTTCACCTTCTCACCTGGAGAAGCTACTACAGAGAATACAATTTCTGAGATGCAGAGAAAGGATTTGCTCATAGAACACATACTCCTGCCTGCTGAGTGATGCTTAAAATCCCCTTAACAGGGTGTTAAATTTTTTGCTTCCACGGTCTGAGATAAGGTTTAAAATGCAAATAAACTTGAGAGAGAGCATTTGGTTGTAAATTCATGAAAATAAAATAAAATCTTTTTGTGAGCAGATTTGTTGAGGGAATAAAGATTATATGCCACATGGTACATAAAGAAGGAGGCAAACCGGGGCAGGGGAAAGGGAAGGAGAGCAGGGACCATGCAAGATAAGAAAGATAATCTTGTCCTGCATCACTGTTACTCCTAGGTGACAATCTGTTCTAAGTCTTGTGCTGATATGTCATTAGGATCTTTAGAGAAACAATAACAACAGAAATAAAAACATCGTTTTAGATAGACTTTCATATTTTAGAAATATAAAAAGGGAATAAAAACAATAATACTTAGAGGAAAGTAAACATACTTAATTCCTCATTTTGATTTCCTGAAAAGTGCTATGAAGCCATAATGCTACATTTTGCTTCCCCCTTTTATATTTTTCTCTTTAAAAGCTGTGCTTTCAATTGTGCTCAGAGAGCCATTTCTACCTGCCAATGTTGTCTCTGGGAAAAAAGGCAAGTTAAAAGGACATTTCTGCTGCTTGTGTAATATCAGAAAATGTGCACACCTGCTACAAAAATGTTACAATACTAACATCTGGAAAGAGAGTTTCCCATCTGATTCAATCATTGACATTCAGCAACAAATATACATCTATTCTTATACTTTTCCTTTTATCTTCTCCAATCCCTGGTTAGTAACAACCCCCCCTCAAAAAGAAACCTTTAAAAATGCCTGCATTTCTCTCCTAAATTTGAAATTGTCCCAAAGTGTATAATGTTTAACATTTGATTGGAAAATTGCACACATTAAAGAGTGCTCAATATTAAAACTAGAATCATTTTGCTGAATTCTCAGTGTTTTCTATTAACATTATATAATTAACTGACCTATGTTAAACAACTGAAGAAAGTACTGAGCAAATTACAAAATTAAAACTTCAGCATTTGGTATATGCATGAGCAATGTCTATGGAAGTTTAAATTATCAAATGGGAAGATATAAAAGAATGCTAGTTTATAGCAATAAAACAAAATACTTTCAGAAGAAGTTGGTAATGAAATCTCTAGAACTCTAATTTCTTTCTCTCTCATTAGTTTTTTTTTTTTTTTTCGCCAAACATACATGTCTTCTCAACTAATTTTTTAAAATCACCATTTCCAGTATGACAAAAAGTAAAATAAAATCAAATTTTTTTCCTGTGGAACTTCAAGAATTGTTGTTAATCAGCAGAAAATGTTTCCATGAAAAATTTTAACTTTGCCAATTTAAATCGTATCATTTTGGGCTTCATATAACTGAAAATTCTTATTTATGTTGATGCAAAGAAAAAAGTGAAAAGAATTCAATAAGGCAGTTTGTTTCAAAATTAAAGTAAAATAAAACAATAAGTATTACACACACACACACACACACACATTCTCCCTAATAAATAACTGACATAATGTTAAGCTTAAATAAAATAAATAAATGAGACCATAAGTTCCCTCAGAGCGTTTCACTAACCATTATGCATTATGAATTGTCACAGGTAGATAAAATACAGAATATTGTCCAAATTCACTGGGTTATGGGAACAGTTTTAAACAACTACAAGTACTACCAATTATTGACTATGATATGCCATATCTTGCCTAAAGGATTTTGCATATTTCATTCAATCCACTAACAACGACATCATCTTTTGAGCAATGTCTTTTATTAGTTCAATTGAAAAGAATTGGAATCAAGTTCTCACAGTTTAGGCAATCGTCACCAGACAGACAAAGTAGAAAAGAAAATTTTTGACCCATCTCTTTGATCCCCACTTCTGTCTTTCTTATTCTGCTCTATTACCAACAACAGTGTAAACTGAATCCTGATTAACATAGTATGTCAGTCCCCAAATAAAATGTTCACTGATATTTGTGGTCATTTTTCAAGCAGAGACAGAAATCTCATGAAGGAATTACTTACATTAGACAGAACTCAGCACGTATAGCCTATGGCAATTTATTTGTTAGCAATGCCTCTATTTTCAAGTAGATAAACTTGATCTGCACAAAGAATCCTAATGTAAAGTGGATGATTACATTAATTATTTTCAAATGTATATAGTTTTCATGTTGTATAAGACCACTATTAACCATTACTTACACTCTGATTTTTCATCTGTCTATTTTAATAAGAATAATGCATCTGGGAAGTAATCCAATGCTTGAAATATAATTTAAGTTCTATGTTGCCAGTTCTATATTTGGGTGGAAACAAAATGATAAAATAAAAGAATGAATAAAAAGAAGGAGGAGGAAAGTGAAGGAAGAAAGAAAGGAAAGAAAACAAGAAGAAAGGAAAGAAGGAAGTAAGTTACTTAAATAAAAGGAAACATTTTTTGTTCTGCATTTAAAAGTGATAAAAGTTTATAAGTAATTGACCAAAGTAGCAAATATACTGTAAATCTTATCTGTAGATCTTAATCATACCTTAGTTTTATTTTTAAAACGCTTAAGTAAATCACTAGCTTGAATTACTGTTATTTTATGATATTAAGGGATTTGTTGGCCCATTATATATTTAATATAAAATACACCAGGCTACTGCTAGTTTTTCACTGTTCCTATCAGCAAAACTTTTTGAACACTACTTCCATTTTTTTATACGTGTTTGGAGCACGTAGTATTTTGATTGTACTTAAGTTGAAAAGTTTTATTGCCCCGTACTAAAACTTTTGAGTCATAATATATTTATTTCTCATTTACTTTAACTGTATCTTTTTTTTTTTTTTTTTTTGAGACGGAGTCTCGCTCTATCGCCCAGGCTGGAGTGCAGTGGCCGGATCTCAGCTCACTGCAAGCTCCGCCTCCCAGGTTTACGCCATTCTCCTGCCTCAGCCTCCCAAGTAGCTGGGACTACAGGCGCCCGCCACCTCGCCCAGCTAGTTTTTTGTATTTTTTTTAGTAGAGACGGGGTTTCACCGTGTTAGCCAGGATGATCTCGATCTCCTGACCTCGTGATCCACCCGTCTCGGCCTCCCAAAGTGCTGGGATTACAGGCTTGAGCCACCACGCCCGGCCTTTAACTGTATCTTAACACTCATAGCAGTTCATGTTTGCTATGTATCTTAATTATCCATCTAGTTATAATTCATACATTTGTTATTTGCATTTTAAGACATACGCAAAATAAACATTTTTAAAAGCTTGACTTCATCAGGATTTCCATCCTCCAATTTAATGCCAGTATTATTCATTTAACAGAACTTCAAAATGGATAAAATTCCTATTGAAACATTTATGTTTGAGAAAGAATGCAATGTGCGTTACCTTCTGACTATACAATTTTCAGAGCTACATTTTTACATTTGCATTTTGGTAAAAATGGCTCCCTTCTTAATGAATGTTTTACTTTTCATGTTAAAGTAAATACAGTTTTTTTTCCATTGTCTTTTCTTTATTCAGCCTAGTTCAATCTGACCATCTCTAAAAGTTACCAAATTTCACAGTGTCATGAAACAGTGCCTAAAAAATTAAGGATAGTTGCACATCAGCTTATTATAAATTACTGTAATTACTCTTATAATTAAAATATAATTAAAACCATCTATCAATATTATAACATACATTTAAATTTATTTTTCTCTGTGTAGCATTCTAATATTCTAATATGGCCCTTTGATGTTTTGCACTATGTAATCTCCTAGTCCTAAATGCAAGTGGGATTTGTGACTATGATGAGATATCATGCTGGTGCTTATGTCATGGGATAGAAGGAATTTTCCTGATGATATTAAGTATCTGATCAGTTGACATAGAGTTAATTAAAAGAGATATTATTATGAGTAAGGAATGTCCTTAAAAGTAGTCTGAGAGATTTACAGAGAGATTCTCATGATAGCCTTAAAGCAGCAACATGCCATGTTTTGCAGAGGGCCACATGTCAGGGTATGTTTGGCAACTTGTAGGAACTAAGAATATCCCATGTTGACAGCCAGCAAGATAGTGGTGACCTCAGCTCTATGAAAACAAAGAAATACATTCTACCAGGAACTCATGCACTTAGAGAAAATCCTTAACCTCAGATAAGATCACCTTTCCGAACTGGCTGAAACTTTGATTTCGAACTGTGAGGATCCAGTCACTGAGTATCAGGATTCCAACTTAATGGAACTATGAGATCATAAAAGCCGCTAAATGAGTGGTAATTTGTGAATCAACAGTAGAAAATAAGCACAACACTCCTCATTTTGGGGGACATCTGCCACTGTTGAAATCTGGGTAGAACTTCAAAATATTCAGAAAGGGCTGGTCAGAGAAGTACCCTGAGGGAAATGGTGGAAAATCTCAGCAGACATAGTAGCGAGTGTTCACTGATGACACAGTTTTACTAGTCACCATCTGTACTTTAACTTACGTATTTCAAGACATGCGAGAAACTAAAACAGGTCCCGATTAGATTCTTATGATTCTGTTTCCAATGAAGATGCTGAACTACTACTCTTAGCTTTCTCCTCAAAGAGGAATACAGAAGGGAAATTAGAAAAAGAGAAAAACAGTAGGAAATTTCCAATGTGACTGAGGTTTGCATTGACCTGGCATGTGTGGGGTGGTGGCTTTAGATTGGAGCAGAAGACTGCAATGCACCCCTCTGGCAAAATAATGTAAGATAGTAAATAATGGGGTCTCGCTCATTGGTTTACCATTCCTACCTCTACCTTGGCCTACACACATTCACTAACCATGCACCTGTTCAGTCTGTGTCAACTCAGCCCTACCTCACCTTTTGCTTTGGATAAACAGTGCCAGCCACAATCCACCTGGATAGTGACTTAATGCTTAGCTTCATGTGTCCTCATGAGTTAAATCAGGACACCACTGAGCTTCTGTGCCTTAAATAGCTGGCGAAACCATGTGGAGTTAACTCTAGGTAAAGTTGCATGCTGCTGTCCTCTAAACTCTTAGGGCTGCAGAATTAAAAGCTCAGGTGCAGTCCTTTCTAAAACCACTTCTTTACTGGGAGCAAAGGATAAAACCCAGAGTTGAGGCATTCCAATATGCAACAGCTAAATGTGCTTTGTGGCACTCAGGGCTTTTAATACTCGGGCCAGTCAACCCTAATACTAAACTCAGACGTGATCAAATGGTGATCCGGTTTCTTTTCTTATGAGTTAACTGGCAAGTAGCTGACAACATTAGGAGATTATGAACTTGTGGGCCTAAATAACAACATATATGAGGAGTATGAGTACTTCAAAAAATATATATAATACTTCTGATGCTTCCCCATCAGAAGCAGACATATATAATAAATGCAACCATATAATCCATCATTCATAATAGCATATTCTAGAAGTGGAAGCAGGCACTATTAACAATTCCACCGAGACAACAGATATAAATCTGGACAGCCTCATGTAAATTGATCTACAGAGAGTCTATTAATAAATATATTAAAATAGATAAGGAATGATATGAGAAGTATTAAGGAAAAATGCTGCATTACAAAAGAAGCAAGCAGCAATATTAAGAAAAATTTACTTGTTGAAATAAGGAAATAAGAGGAAATACTGTCTTCAGCATCTAGAAAGGTCTGTAATCAGACTTCATTTACATCTCATAAAAATTAGTTCTATTACTAACATACAGCATTTTTCTTCATTTGTAAAATGAATATAATAGCACTGTCTACTGTCTTTTGACTAGGCCATGGGATCTAGGGAGAATGTAATAAAATTATTTTGTTTTCATTGTACCATTAATAACTACCTTCTATTTATTGCTAATGTAATACTTTAAAATGGATAGCTTTGACATAAAGTTTTTTTTTTTTTTAAAGAATGTGCTTAAGTTTAAAAAGAGTGAGGAAATTTAAAGAAGATATTAAATAAACGTAGTGTGAATAGAAGAGAAAAATTTCCAAAGGTCTGCCAGTGATTGAGTTTTAAATAAACTGTGCAAGTGAATATTGGAGAAAAGGAAATGTAGGCCCAAGAAGAATAACTAACAAAAAAGGGCAAAAATAAAAGAAAGAAAAAGAGGAAAAGCAAACCAAAGGAATAATGAAACATGGAAAATCTGGAGTATGTTCAAATTTCAAGAAGTAATTTGGAATAAAGAAAGTGAAAATTGCCATCAAAGCATGGCAAGAAATAGACCAAACAAAAAAGAAAGAAGAGATCATAGTGTGCTAATATACTTATGCCATGTTAAGAATTTTGTATTTCCTCTTGAATATAATGGGTTTTTACATGGTATAGTAATATAATAAAATGTACTCCTTTTATAAAGATTATTTGATGCCAATATATAGTAGAAGGGAGAGAGGTGTGATATGTTAGAGATGCCAAAATCAATTTGATGCTATAGCAGCAGTCCAAGCAAAGTGAAATAAGTTACTGCCTTGTGATGCTGGCAGAGCAAATGGAGGGATGTTAATAAATAATGACAGTCAGTATGATGAAGGTAAAAGTGGGTAAGCCTAAGTGGCTAATGGGGCCTGGGCCTCAGAGGGAAGATGAAGTCTGGGATGTGCCCCAAGTTTCCGACTTGGATGACTCCTTAAATTATTTTTACTGCATTTAGTATTTATTTTTATTACAATAGGGGGTAAAAAAATTTTCTTGACAACTAGTTATGTGCCAGGCTCTGTGCTAAGCACTTTCCTAAATTATTACATCTAATCCTTGGAATCAACAAGCTAAGTTGGCTATGTTATTATGCAGTTTTCACACATAGAAGCTAAGACTAAGAGTGGTTAAGTAGCTCACCTGCAGTACAGAAATTTGAATCTGGGCTGTCTTACTCCACCAACCGGGTTCTAAAAACTCCCTTTACCTACTATGCACCTAGTGATACTGTTTATGAACTGAAGATTACAGCAAAAGAGAGAGAGAGAAAGAGAGAGGGAGATTTGGGTGAGATAGCATAGTTTTTCATTGTGTAGCGGCTATCGCATATTCCTAACACAATGCAGATTTCTAGAAGAATTAGAGCTGGTTATTATGATTTCAGAACTACCAGGAAGCGGGCAGTAGAGGAAGCATGAGAGGACAACAGGTCATTTCAAAGATATAGATGTACATAAGAAATTCAAAGACAAAACAGAAAGAATGGCATTTCAGTAACTGGTAGAAGAGGAGCAAGGAACTAAGACTGGGAGAAAAGTGAAGGTATAAATAGAAGAAAACCCAGAATGAGGTTACCAAGCATGCAAATAGTGTTATGTACAAAAAAACTGTTTAGCATTAATAATGCCACACAGGAGCCAATAAAAATAAGTCTTTACAGGTGACCTTTGGATGTGACACTTCCATTGGCACTGACAATCTAAGAAAGAGCAGTTTGGAAGAAGTTAGGTGGACAGATTGCTCTTACTGATGAGTTTTGAGAAGGTGAAAAAGTGTTAGTTACTCCATTAAAAATATGTGAATGAGAAGGAGGGAGAAATAAGATTACAGTGGAAAATGGAGTTAGTGGTAGTTACTCCATTAAAAATATGTGAATGAGATGGAGGGAAAAATATGATTACAGTGGAGAAATGGAGCTAAAGAACGGTTTTGTTTAAAAGATAAGGAGGAGTTAGGTTTGTCTTCAGAGTGAGGGGAAACACTAGGGAAAAGGAGAGATTACACACAAAGGACAGGGAGATATTTGATGAGAAAAATTCCTAAAGAAAAAGTAAGCTTGGGCCAGGTGTAGTGGCTCACAACTGTAATCTCAGCACTTTAGGAGGCCAGGCGGGTGAATCACCTGATTTCAGGAGTTCTCGACCAACCTGACCAACTTGGGGAAATCCCATCTCTACTGAAAATACAAAATTAGCCGGGTGTGGTGGTACACGCCTGTATTCCCAGCTACCTGGGAAGCTGAGGCAGGAGAATTGCTTGAACCCAGGAGGCAGAGGTTGTGGTAAGCTGAGATTGTGCCATTGCACTCCAGCCTGGGCAACGAGAGAGTTAACTTCAAAAAAAGAGAAAGAGAGAGAGAGGAGAAGGAAGAAGGGAGGAAGGAAAGAAGGAAGGAAAGAAGGAAGGAAGGAAGGAAAGAAAGAAAGAAAGAAAGAAAGAAAGAAAGAAAGAAAGAAAGAA
>NC_045437.1:29570786-29638563 GCF_002776525.5 Piliocolobus tephrosceles
GAAAGAAAGAAAGAAAGAAAGAAAGAAAGAAAGAAAGAAAGAAAGAAAGAAAGAAAGAAAGAAAGAAAGAAAGAAAGAAAGGAAGAAAGAAAGAAAGAGAGAAAGAGTAAGCTTGGAATTTACCATACATGCAGACCAGCCACTGATAGGATGAACAAGATATATTAGAGACTTGAAGGGAGGTATAGGCCAAATATAAATAGGTTTTTAGGTTAAGGGTAAGAAATTTGGATTCTATATTAGTTAATTATCACATTGCTACAAAAAGGTACCTAAGACTGGGTAATGTATAAAGAAAACACATTTAATGGGCTCACAGTTCCACAGGCTGTACAAGAAGCATGAGTCTGGCATCTGTTTGACTTATGGGGAGGCCTCAGGAAACTTTCAGGCATGGCAAAAGGCAAAGGAGAAGTAGGAACATCTTACATGGCTGGAGCAGGAACAGATGAGAGAGGGTGAGGTTCCACACACTTTTAAACAACCAGACCTCGTGAGAATCCACTCACTCACTATCACCAGGAGAGCAACAGGCAATGGGGCTAAGCCATTCATGAGAACTCTGCCTCCGTGACCCAGTCACCTCTCACTAGGCCTCACCTCCAACACTGGACATTGTCATTTGACATGAGATTGGGTGTAGGGACACAGATCCAAACTATATGAGATTCCCACCCAATAATCTTCATTTCTCTGTGAAACGTAAAACAAGTTTTTCTTCTCTGAGGGATCCAAGGCGTAAAGGAATAAGACAGATACCCCGTGAAACAGTAGAAAGTCTAGAATAACTTCTCAGGGAAAGAATAAAGCTGTCAGAAAGAGATGCAAAAGGATTGCTAAGTACTATTTTCTCCAGTGATAGAGGCTGACAACAGGAACTAAGGAGGGAGACGTGATGGAGGGAAGCTTTGAGACTGGCCCAAGGTAGAAACTGCATGCAGGACTTCTTGGTGAAGAAAAAACTATAAGCAAAATTATCTGAAGTGATGGGAATTTTACTGTATAAGAAATATAAGAAATGCAGGTAGACTTATTAGCCAGTGAGTAAAAAGGGTAGCACTACTAAAGACCAGTTTTAGGTCAGGACAATTTTCAGTGAAATTTTCCATTTTCATTTTAGCTGTAAGTGAGTTCTGCCATAGAGTTGTAACGGTTTTAAAGTTAGGGATGTAATAGACATTGGAGCTACATAGTTTCAATATTATTTAAACTGAGGCTATAATTTTCTAGGAATACAACATGACTTGGTTAAAAATCCAGTTGTGCAAGGCTCCAGTGAAATCCAGTTTTCTGGTAGGATGGAGGATGATGTAGCAGGATGTATTAGTTCGTTTTCACGCTGCTGATAAAGACATACCTGAGACTGGGCAATTTACAAAAGAAAGGTTTAATGGACTCACAGCTCTACATGGCTGGTGAGGCCTCACAATCATGGCAGAAGGCAAGGAGGAGCAAGTCACACCTTAAGTGGATAGCAGCAGGCAAAGAGAGAGAACTTGTGGAGGGAAACTCCCGTTTTTAAAACCATCAGATTTTGTGAGACTTAGTCACTATCATGACAACAGCACGGAAAAGACCCACCACACCTATGATTTAATCACCTACCACAAGGCCCTCCCACACAACATGTGGGAATTCAATATGATATTTGGCTGGGGACGGAGCCAAACCATATCACAGGATTTCACGAGGCTAGGGTGTATATGTGTGTGTGTGTGTGTATGTGTGTGTATATATATATATATATATATATATGTATGTATTTTTTTTCATAAAGTTGGAAGGGCAATACTTTTAAAATGGCAAGGATTTTATCCCCACTGCCTCACTTCAGTCCTTTGATATTTTAGGGAGAAATATTTGTTGTTGCTTGTGTCATCATTGCATTTTGGGGCCTGTCTTAAGATAAAGGCTGGGTGACAAATTACAAAGTCAAAAACACCAGTATGAGAGGACAGATCCCATAGAGGCATATCACCGATGGCAGCCCTGGGAATCACAGGAGTATGTTTACTAGAGATTATCCAAAAAAACTTCCCCCACATCACATACTTTTTACAGGAGTGGTTTTCAACGTAGAAGATCTAGTAGCCTAGGCTATCCTATTTAAAACATTTTTAAAATTTTGTAACTGTGTATTTTCTAGCTTCTACATTTAAATTTTGGCATAATGCTGATCTCAGCAATTCAGTATTTACAGCCAACATTTATAAATTAGAACAAAAAAGTGTATGCAGTTACTTATCAGGTAGGAAAATTTACTAGGTGGGGAAAAAATGGAGTGATTATAAATTATATATCTGTGTGCAAGAACTTAAGTTGTGCGAAATATGTTATTCCATCAGCAAAACTCATAACATTTACAGATCAGGAAAACATCTTTGAACATTCTTCAAATATCAGGCTTAGCAAAAACTTGAAAAAGCACTTAGTCATGTATTTTTGTGTTTGATAGTAAAGCCTATGAATACCTCACAAGACACATTTAATCTTCATTTTTCCGTATCATCTATGTCAGACCCCATCCATGCTGAATTCATAGAAAATATTACCATTTCTGAATCATACATTTATTTTGACAGGAAAGATTATGAGATCTCAAGGCTATAAGTGGCTATTAAGATCAGGGGTTCATCTACTCAACTGGGCAAACTTTTCTATGATTAGAGGTTTTGTTATAATGATCCCCAGTTTCTAAAGGAATGTGAGTCCTACTATTGCCTATATGAACCAGCGCACCAGGGGAACCTTAGGCCTCATGCCCCATCACAGCCAACATGGAGTAAGGTTGTATTATAATTATTTTGTCATGATGAGACAGCTGTTTGGAGGTGTTATGGCCTAAACTGTATCTCCCCCAAATTTATATGTTGAAGTCCTAATCCCTGGTATCTCAGAATGTGACTGTGTTTGAAGATATCATATGTGAAAGGATAATTCAGTTAAAATGCAATCATTAGGGCGCAGTGGCTCACGTCTGTAATCCCAGCACTTTGGGAGGCCGAGGCGGGTGGATCACGAGGTCAGGAGATCGAGACCATCCTGGCTAACACGGTGAAACCCCGTCTCTACTAAAAAAATACAAAAAATTAGGCGGGCGTGGTGGTGCGCGCCTGTAGTCCCAGCTACTCAGAGGCTGAGGTAGGAGAATGGCGTGAACCTGGGAGGCGGAGCTTGCAGTGAGCCGAGATCGAGCAACTGCACTCCAGCCTGGGCGACAAAGCGAGACTCCGTCTCAAAAGAAAAAAAAAAGAAAAAGAAAAAAAATGCAATGCAATCATCAGTGTACATTCTAATCCAATGTGACAGATGTCCTCTTAAGAAGAGGAAATTAGGATATAAACACACAGAGAAGGATGATTATGTGAAGACAGAAGAAGATGGCTATCTGCAAGCCAGAGAGAGAGATCCAAGGGGGAAACCAGCCCTTCACACACCCTGATCCTGGACTTCTGGTCTCCACATTTGTGGGAAAGTAAATTTCTATTGTTGAAGACAAAGTTCATCATACCTTGTTATAGCAGACCCATCACACCAGTATAGGAGATGTATTAGTACATTCATACTGTTATAAAGAACACCTGAGACTGGAAAATTTGTAAAGAGAAGAAGTTTAATTGACTCAGCTCTGCATGGCTAGGGGGCCTCAGGAAACTTACATTCACAGTGGCAGAAGGTGAAGGGAAAGCAAGGCACATCTTTCATGGTGGCAGGAGGGAGACAGAGGGTAAAGGGGCAAGTACCAAATTTTTAAACCCTCAGATCTTGTGAGAACTTACTATCATGAGAGCAGGATAGGAAAATCCACCCCCATGATCCAATCACCGCTTACTAGGACCCTCCCCTGACATGTGGGGAGTAGATGAGACTTGGTTACCATATTAGGAGGTAAAAGGAAAATAACCCCTAATATGCCAGTTCACTCTTTCTAGATCCAGTTTCTTAGACTCTGTTTCCGCCTTGCTGGTGACCACCCAGTTATCCTGGCACAGAAGAAAGATACAAACAGCTAAAATAAAGGAATCAAGGTTGCTGAAGGATTTTTGTGTGTCCTGGAATTCTGATTTTGTACTATTTTTGCCCCTCATATTTCAGAAGGAAGATTTGAAAGAACAAGTTTAACGTTCCCTGGAGCAAAAGGGGTGGGGAGAAGAAAGAATTTAAATTACCTGCTAATGACTAAAACTCCTTGGTGTATGAAGCTAAACTTTAAGTTACTAATTCAAAGATTTTCTGTTTAATGTATGATTTCAGAGTACACTTCATTTTAGTGTTTAGGGCATTAGGAAAATGCAGAAGCACAGCTTGAATGCATTCTAATTATAAAATTAAAAGATTGGATATTGAACTACTTAGTATACCACTTACATATTTTCAACCAATAATGAGTGTTTCAAAATAAGCAGTAGACTTATACAATTCAGAGGGATGGTAGTCAAGTTGTGGTAAATGTAAGTAAAACATGACTTCCTTATTTGAAAAGCAGCACATAGAAAGAGAACATACTAAATAGTTGTCTACAAATGCCAATAACATAGTAAATCACTGCAATATTTTGAGGAATTACAGAGCAGATAGAAAATGATTCAGTAATAAACCAAATTATTTACACTGATAACTTTTTAAATTCATAAAACATTTCCTATAGGTAAACATGCACTTTGTTTTTTTTTACTTCTCTGTTACTGTACACTGTGGTGAAAGTCTTCCAACACTGCCACACAATTAAACTGAGAACCTTGATGATCATGTCATGATATGACAGAGGATGTTCATTTATTAGAAGATTATATGGGGTCTAAAATTGTTCTGAGTTGTTCCTACTGAGAAATCTATTACTAAGCATTAAACAGGAAATTACATCTATGAAATGGGAAAATGTTTACATTTTTTCAGTTGAAAAACCCATTTCAGTAAGATGTTTTCTGATGATTTTGCCCCTTGCTAAAAGAAAAACCTTAGCAGAATTCAATTTAACAGAGTTTGAGCGAAAAACAATTCAGAAATTGGGCAGGCTCCTGAGTCAGAGTAGGTTCAGGAACTCCAGGGAAGCCACTTGATGGAAGACTTATTGACAGACAAAAGGAAAGCAATGCATAGAAAATGGAACTTGGATACAGAAACAGTCAAATTGGTTACAACGTGGCATCTACCTTATTTGAACACAGTTTGGACAGTTGGCCACCTTCGGAACAAGAGTAGGCTACAGTCTGTTTACAACTACCTTTAGGTTATATAGTTCACAACATACAGAAATCTTTAGGCCGAACTTAAGGGAACAAGAACTTCATGGTTTTGTTTGTTTGTTTGGTTGGTTGGTTTTTTAAGGGCAAGAGTAGAGGGTGCCCTTATGAGGATGTATTAGTCTGTTCTCATGCTGCTAATAAAAACATACCCAAGATTGAGTAATTTGTAAAGAAAAAGAGATTTAATGGACTCATGTTCCACGTGGCTGAGGATACCTCACAATCATGGTGGAAGGCAGAGGAGGAGCAAAGTCACCTTTTACATGGTGGCAGGCAAGAGAGAGCTTGTGTAAGGGAACTCCCCTTTAAAAAACCATCAGATCTTCTGAGATTTACTCACTATTACAAGCACAGCACAGGAAAGACCTGCCCCCATGATTCAATTACCTCCCACCAGGTCCCTCCGACAACACGTGGGGATTATGGGAGATACAATTCAAGATAAGATTTGGGTGGGGACATGGCCAACCCATAGTAGCTGGAATGTTCTGTTTACAGGGGAAAAACAAAACCTGATCTGTTTTAGGATCTATGTGCTTCCTTAAAGTCTTAGTTTGGCTATGTCAGATTTAGCATAAGTGATTCTATTTTGGTTTGGTCTGGTCTGTTGGGGCCTAGTGCATGGCGCCCCAAAATTTTGTTTCAAAATTTTCTCCTTTTGGTCAGGTTCTCATTTAGGTGAGAGTGTGACCAAAACTTAGGGCCGTGATATCACTCTCAGTTACCATCATTTTGGGATTCCAGCCTCCACAGGTCATTCAAAGGTTATCATGCCCTCATGGTCACATATTTATCTCTGCTCTTGTCATCTAAGTTGAAGAGAGGCCATTTAATATTCTAGAGATGGCTGCGTGCAAATATTTAAAACTTTAGGGATAATAAAGTTCCCCAGGGAGAATACTATTATGACTATCAGAAGGATAATACCAAGAATTTGGAGTATACTCTTTAGCCAGGGTCCCCATAAGCTGAACCAACTAAAAACAAATAGGTCAAAAAGAGTCTGCTCACTTTAACTTATCATTTTGAATAATCCTGTTGATCTTACTTTTGGATGCTTCAGGAGCCCTCTGTAGCATCCCAAAATTGGAGGTCAAGAAAGACAACTTTGAAGCTGAAATTTGGGTTTAGAAGGCCTGTCAAATATGTCAAAGGTTTAAAACACTTGACCAAAATAGGATCACAGGCCACCATGAAACAATAGTCATTCATTTAACCAAAGTGATAATTAAAAGATTTCCAATAACAACAACCTGTACTCTTTGATAACAGAGACTCAACTTTCCAGTAGAAATCAGGGTTACTAAGATTCAAAAACTAGATATGAGAGAAACAATTCTGTATACGGAATATATAAACAAAAGTAAGGTATCTGTTTGATGAGAAAAGTCATAAAAGCATAATAATATCTGTGTGCTAAAAATCTTGTCTGGTTTGAAGTTACTTAAAGGTTTAAACTGAAGAAGTAAAAACAATAGATAAAACAAGATGAACATAGAAAGTAGAGGGAAAATGTAAAACAAACGATGTATGGAAATCTAGTGTGGTTAAAAGATGGCAGATTTGATAAATTTATGAGGCTTTATTAAAATTAGTTTTAGTATTGATAACACACTAATATAAAAGTAAAATTTGGTTTTCTGTTTTGAACAAAATTTTTGTGTAGTTTTTATAAGACACAGTAAAATATTTTTGTTCACCTTTTGAGTAAACTGTGAAAGGAAAAGAAAAGAGAAAGAAAAGAAGAGACAGATCCCGTCTCACGCTGTGTCAGGTCTTTTGACTTTTTGGAAAGCTGAGTCTCCTTTATCAAAAAGTACAGATTTTTGTTTTTAGAAATTATGTAATGAAAAATTTTTATTAAAAAAATTGGGGTTGACATTAATAGTGGACTAATGCAAGGGTGAAATTTGACTTTCTTTCTCTTGAACAAGATTTTCACGTAGTATTAAAGGATAATGAGAGATGTTTGTTTGTCTGTGAATAAACTACCAACAAAAGGAAAGAAGATAGGAGACAGATTGATTGGAAAGCTAAGTCTTCCCTCTTAATGAATGTGGTGGTTAATATTTAGTGTCAACCTGATTGAATTAAAGGAGCAAAGTATTGTTCCTGGGTATGTCTGTGAGGTTGTTGCCAAAGGAAATTAACATTTGAATCAATGGACTGTGAGAGGCAGACCCACCCTCAGTGTGGGTAAGCACAATGTCACCACCCACCAGTGCGGCTAGAATGAAGTAGGCAGGAGAAGATGAAAGGAAAAGTAGTCAGGAGAAGACTTGCTGAGTCTTCCAGCCTCCATCTTTCTCCTGTGTTAATGCTTCCTGCCCTCGAACATCAGGCTCCAAGTTCTTCAGCTGTAGGACTCCTGGACGTACACCAGTGATTTGCCAGGGGCTCTCAGACCTTTAGCCACAGACTGAAGGCTACACTGTTGGCTTCCTGACTTTTAAGGTTTTGGGACTCAGACTTACCCACCAATGGCTTCCTTGTCCCTCAATTTGCAGATGTCTGTCATAAGACTTCGCCTTGTTATGGTGTGAGTCAATTCTCCCAATAAACTCCCCTTCATATAGACATATATTGTATTAGTTCTGTCCCTTTAAAGAACCCTAATCAATACAACGAGTAAAGGTTTTTGCCTTCTTAAAATTTTTTGAATCATCATTTTGGCTAAATAAATAACTTACAGTAACTGGAATTCTATTTCATAATATCAAGTGTTTTAAATCTCTAGCATATCTAGCGGATTTCACAAAATCAAATTTCATCTTCAAAAATTGCCTTTTGTAACCCCTAGCTTTTGGATACCACAGAGGCCCCCTGGAGCATCCAAAAGAGAGGTAAACAGGATTATTTGACATATTTAGTTACATGGGATTTCTAAAATGAAAATAAGGTTTAATTTTATTCAGGTTATATTTTAGTGAATAATATTAACATATATTCCAAAATTGTATGGGATTTCTAAAATTCTAACATCTGAGTATATGCTAGTAATCATAATTAAGCTTATTGTGTTAAGTTATTGTAAACCACAGAAGTAACCAATGTCCTTGTCAATTGTGTTTTTGGCTCTCACTGCCTGGACATGTTGTCATTCACAGACAATTGTTATCTTGATTTGATCAAAAGATGGTTTATAATCAGCTCCAGGGCTTTGAATATTATAGCTGCTCTCAAATGCATGTATCTGATGACTTTGGAGATTGTGACATTGGAATAAAGGAAAAACGTACAAGACTCATAAAGAGCTGAAATGCTCATGAATATCAGGCAGAGCAAGAGTTAACTGAATGGACTGAACCAGCAGAAAACTAATCTTTTTTAACTTTTTGCTTAAAACATTGCTAATCTTTGTTTTGTTTGTCAGATTCAAGGAAACTTTTTCTTTTAAGCTATCTATAGCTTTTAACAATTGAATAAGTTATAATCCTGTGAACAAAATTTGCAGCATATTTGTTCCTCTCTGCCTGTCTCCTCCAGAATTTGGAAACTGCGAGTATTCTTAACTTACGGAGATATAGTTATTTGCATCAGTGCAATAACAATCCATTTTCTTTTGCAACAGGATGCAATTGCAGAAACTGGTTGTTCTATGAAGGCTTTGACTGAAATGGCAAGCTTTCCTTCAGGGTGTTAAGCTAGACTTGCAGAGCCAATAAAAGCCTCTTGAGAAAACTGACCTGATACTGTATCTACACACTCCCTGTGTGAAGTTCCTAACCTGTGGTGAGTAAACAATGTCACTTTCTAATAGGCCCAAGAGCCCCGACCTATCTTCGGACCTCAAGAGAGGAATTTCCCCCACTCGGAAGTATTTGAGGGAACAAACCTATGAGCAACTTTAAAAGGTTTTATCTGAGATTCTTTGTAGAATTGAGTTTCATCAAAGCCAATTTAAAAAGCCTATGTGAAAAAAAAAAATTATTCTTGCTGCACTTTTATGCAAATAATTAGGCCAAATGTAAAACGAAAGTTTATTTTGCAAACAACTCAGTCCTATTATGATTTGTTTTTAACAGAAAGGAAAATTGGAGAGAGAAAATTATGTTTAAAAACATACACATCATTAAGTTCTAGTTCTATTAGCTGTTTTTAAGTTTTTACCTACATTTTAGACTAACCCTGCTCATTTATGTGAACCAATCAGTGATCTCTGGCTGCAGCTCAGAAGAAACCAAAGGGATAGGTAACGTAAAAATCTGAATCAATATTCTAGTTCTGGGCAATTATCCTGTAAATCCTGCTAGATGACAGAGGTAAATGGGTTTCCATAAACCAAAGGTTTCTTTGTTTGGGAAAATAAGACCAAGAAACCTAACCAAAGCCAAGCCCCATACACCAACATCTTAGCTGGCACAACTATAGCCCACCAGTTATCTCGGCATGCTGGCAGCCTCAGGATTTTTAAGCTGACTTTACTCCTTTGTTTCATTTTGATCCATGTCTTCTAATAACCCATCTCTTCTCACCTTCAGGCCATCAAACTTCAAACGGTCATGCAACTGGAGCCTCAGACGATGACTCCCTTTTACCAGGGACCCTTAGATAGACCTCTGAGGGAGACCTGAGTGCTGCCTTCCCAAAACAACACCCCTGTCAGCAGGAAGCAGTGAAGATTGCTCATCATCTGTATCCTAACAGCATTTAGATGTACCTCTTCAAATGGGGGAAATGAGAGCAGCAGGAGGTGAACAAATAGGCAGACAGGAATGGGTCCCCAGTAAAACCTCACCTTCAAGCTGAAGACAGTCCTGGGTAAATTCTTTGACCTGATTGAGGACCTGTCTTCCTGTTTGTCAGGCTTTCCTTTGATTGATCCCTACCCTTCACCTATTTTACATATACTTACCCTTCCCCCATTGGTTTTTTACACTGTCATGCCCACCTTTGAGTGGTGCCTTTGTTTTAACCTTTTTTGCATATTCCCAAACCAATCAGCATGCACTCCCCCCTATTCTGAGCCCATTAAAAGCCCCAGATTCAGCCACATTAGGAGAAACCACCTGACTGCGTGGGTGGGGAACCACCCTCATGTCCCCTCTCCACTGAGATATCCCCAAAAAGTACCTCAAATAGTTCGGCTGGCAGTTAATTTTAGCATTATGACATACTATATATGTTGTTTTTAAATTCCCTTCTCCACTGAGAGCTGTTCCATCACTCCATAAAATTCTTCTCTGCCATCCTCACCCTTCGAATTATCAGCATATCTCCATTCTTTTTGGAAGGAGGACAAGAGCTTACCTGCCAAATGCAGGTACAGGTCGTAACACAGCCAGGCTGAATGGGCAGGGTGCCTCCCACAGCAGGGCCAGGGCATTGCTGGCTGTGGAGATTGCCCTGGTTGGCAAAGTGGCCGAGAAAAACCCTGAGTCATTTTGAAGATCCACTTGATCAACTTAACCAATGTTTTTTCCCTACCTAAATATGCAAGAAAGAAGAAACAAAGGGAATGGAACACAAAATTCCCTGCAAATTTTCAAAAACCAAATTTTACACTCCTTGTAATATTGCCATTTACTATCAGTTTTTTTCTGACCCAGTCAGACATAAGAGGACTCTAACTGGATCCAAGCCAGTTAAGTATCAGATCCAGTCTGATTCTGGACCTAGCCCATTTTCTATCATGACTTCTAAACCCAGTTTGGATCAGAAATTTGCTCAAAGAAACTGAGAGCTCAAAACACAAATCTGTGGATCTTTGGAATCAGAGAGAGAACTTACCCCATTCCCCAGGTGCTGTGAGAGAGCAATGAACACAATGGGCCCGGCTGGTACCTCACTCAGTCACTCCGCGCTGCTAGCACTTGCTGGAAGCTCAACTTTGGATCCCACTTCTAATGTCATCTGTTAAAAGAAAACTATAGCTGAATTAAATTTAACAGAGTTTAATTGAGCTAAGAATGATTCATGAATAGGGCAGTCTCCCGAGCCAGAGTAAGTTCAGAAACTCTTTATGAACAGAAAAAGGAGAGTGACTTACACAAAATGGAAGTGAAGTACAGACAGCCAAATTGGTTACAACTTTATGTCTACCTTACTTGAACACAGTTTGAACAGTTTGAACCTTTGATTAGCCAAAACTCAGTGATTGGCACAATAGGCTACAGTCTGTTTACAACTCCCTTTAGGTTATATTTCACAATGTACGGAGAAACCTTCTAAGGTTTTTACACCTTCTAATGCTGAACTTAAAATAGGTAAGGAGGCAGCTTTAGGCTAAACTTGACAACACCCTCAGTTATGTTCCTGAATTCAAGCAGAATAGGCTATTTATTTGAAGAAAGAAAACAAATCAGAAAGGATATAAAAAATATAAGAAACTGAGGACCCGCTTCCATTGACTTCTTGGGTTAATCAACAACCATCTATAAAAGTAATTTTCAGGCCCAGGCGTGCTGGCTCACGCTTGCAATCCCAGCACTTTGGGAGGCTGAGGCGGGCAGATCATGAGGTCAGGAGTTCAAGATCAGTCTGGCCAACACAGTGAAACCCCATCTCTATTAAAAACACAAAAAATTAGCGTGGTGGTGAGCGCCTGTAATCCCAGCTACTCAGGAGGCTGAGGGAGGAGCCTCCTGAGGATGCTGAGGGAGGAGGCTCTCTTGAACCTGGGAGATGGAGGTCGGGGTGAGCTGAGCTCTCGCCATTGCACTCCAGCCCAGGCGACAACATGGAACTCCATCTCAAAAATAAAAAGAAAAATTAATTTTCAAAGTTTATTCTTTGGCTTTAAAACTTCTTAATTTTTATTTTGCTGAATAAATTTAGAATTTGTTATGAGATATCCCCAAAGAGTACCTCAAATAGTTTGGCTGGCAGTTAATTTTGGCATTATGACATACTATATATGTTGTTTTTAAACTCCTTTCAAAACATGTTCTAGTATTTATGGCAGGCTTCACAATAGATTTATTGCACCTGGTTAATATATTTTTTTATTTCAAAAACATGTGATTTTCATTTTATTTATCTTTCACTTTTACAACTTTAGGGTAAAATATTATATTTTTAAAAATTAACTTGATAAATGGAAATAACAGTTTAGTTTCCCTGCTTCTAAGAATCTCACTGAAATGATATATATTAGTACGGAATTTGCTAACCTTCTCACCTAATTCACGGGCTAAGGTGTTTTAACACCTTCTAAGGCCCAGATTCACATGAAGCTAGGAAAATAAAAGAAGGTCTTTGTTAAGATAAAAAAAAAAGAAATACAACAGTAATTGTGTCAGCCTTAGCTAAAAAAATAAAAACAACAACCAAAAAGCATTAACAAGAGGACTAACAGTTGATATGAACAATATAAATATTTCATGTGTTTTATATATTGATTCAAGTTTGACTGGACAGTTTCTGTTCATTCTTCCCTCATTCCTCAGACCCCTAATGAGAAGCCTGAAGGATCTGAAGCTATTTCCTCTTTTGCTTCTTTAAAGAGAAAAGAGATAGAGAGCTTGAGTTAAGTTTGAGAGGAAGAAATGGGACTCTAAGGGGGTAAAAGTCTGAGAAGACTATTGTGAGTTAAAGAAAGAAAAAAGGATTGCAGTAAGAAGGAACCCCCTAATGGCTCAGACAGATAACAGTGTAGACTGATGGGGATTCACAGGTGCCTGAGGGAAAATATTAAAAACGAAAAAGCAAGCACAACATTTTTCGACACCATTCTCTGGATTTCACGTATGTATGTGATCATATAAACTTGTGTTTTTTACTTATGGGAATAAACTGTATCTTGCTACATCAGTTAGACCTTGAGGAATTACATACAGGAATACACGAATACAAGGAACTTGATAGCAGAGGTGGAAAAAGTTGTTGACAATACCACAGCTGAGGAGCCCACAAACACATACAGAGATGACAATATCATCAGAAGGTGTTTTTCCATTAGAATTCACAAATCATTCTAAAATTAGAAGCAGAGGCAGTGAAGGCAAGAAGAAAGAGACTTTTACTTGTGCATCAACTTAATTCATGGACAATAGAACCATCGACTTCTCTGGCTTGCAGCTATCTGAGTAGGGTGGACCTGAGACCAGGGCAGAAAAGCAGTGACTGCAGGCCAGGCTGGGGCAGTAGACAACCACGTTTCGAAGACACAATCATCAGTAGCTTAGTTCTTATGATCAGAATTGCATTTACCACACATATACTCTCTGGATTAAGGACTAATATTTTCCTTATCAGTTTTGCTTAAAATTAATTTCAAATATGAAGCTAATTTAGAATATAAACAATAAATTCTCACCAAACATTTAAAGGAAGTTATTTAAGATTTTTATTTTAAAAAGCCTTTAAGAGTGGCATAAGGCCAGGCGCAGTGGCTCAAGCCTGTAATCCCAGCATTTTGGGAGGCTGAGACAGGTGGATCACAAGGTCAGGAGATCGAGACCATCTTGGCTAACACAGTGAAACCCCGTCTCTACTAAAAAAATACAAAAAAACTAGCCGGACGAGGTGGCGGGCACCTGTAGTCCCAGCTACTCGGGAGGCTGAGGCAGGAGAATGGCATAAACCCGGGAGGTGGAGCTTGCAGTGAGCCGAGATCCAATAACTGCACTCCAGCCTGGGCGACAGAGCGAGACTCCGTCTCAAAAAAAGAAAAAAAAAAGAAGAGTGGCATAAAAATACTTCCTGGCCGGGCATGGTGTCTCACACCTGTAATCCCAGCACTTTGGAAGGCTGAGGCGGGCAGATCACGAGGTCAGGAGTTCGAGACTAGCCTGACCAACATGGTGAAACCCCATCTTTACTAAAAATACAAAACTTAGCCAGGTGTAGTGGCACACACCTATAATCCCAACTACTTAGAAGGCTGAGACAGGAAAATCTCTTGAACTGAGGAATCAGAGGTTGCAATGAGCCAACATTGTGCCACTGCACTCCAGCCTGGCAACAAAGCCAGAGACTCCATCTCAAAAAACAACAACAACAACAACAAAAACTTCCTAAGTGTATTATAGATGAAACATTTAACAATTAAGGTAAATATAATCTGTATCAAAAAATTAAATGTTAACATATCCATTTTATTCTCTAAAAAGCATAAGTTGTTAACAAAATGTTAATGTTGTAGGGAAAAAGATAATAGAGAAACAAAATTAAACCAAATACTAGTCAAAGGCCATAATTGAAATAGCTCAGGATAAAATTAAGGAATCCCAAATCTGAGGAGTGGGATTCTCTCATAACATATCTGAAACACAAAAAACTTCAGAAACTGTGAAGAAGTGCAACAGATTTATAATAGATGCAAAAGTTTCACTTAACGTAAAGGAAGAGGGAAAGAAAGAAGAGGAGGAATTAATATATAAGTTAAAATGAAGACATGGAGGTGATCCTACATACAATAATATCTCAATTTGGGTCATGTGAATACTGCATATATAATTTATTTAGCTAATACTAAATGCCAGTCATCATCATTCTAAACAGTTTGTGATCATTTGCACATTTAATTTTCATAGCACACTGTAAGTAAGGTCACACCATCATTTTATAGATTAAGTGCCAGAGGTTTAGAAGGAATAATTATTATCTTCAAGTTCTTCAAGTAACAGATTATATCATCAGCCTTCCTTTCAAAATTCTAGAATATTTAGGGATTTGGGTCTTTTAATCTGGATCAGGTGTGAATTTGGAGTGCTGGATGCTAATAAGTACATAATATCCAAATAAGCATGATGATTTGAAGTATAATGCTTTAGTAGGTATAGTAATACATTTTCAAGAAAGAGAAGTCAAGTCCCCGGAACATAAGGGTAACGATGTAACACACCAGTATACATTTTCAGAATAAACTTCTCTCCTCTCCCTGTTGGTTTAATAGTACCTCATGTCTACTACAATAGTATTTACCAAAACTGAAAATGATAATGAACCATACAAATAAGAGAGTGTCTATTGTCTTGCTACTGATTGGATAACTTTTATTACTGCTCATGGTAATTTTGAAGTCAAAAATTCTCTGTGAAAAGTCTTTGTTTTACAAGTTTTCATTCAGCACTTGACATGATTTTGGGTTTGACATGGCAATCTTACTATTCTTTACTTTTTTTGTAAGTTATATCTTTATGCTTTTTTTGGTTTTGTGGCAAGGAGTTAAACTAGAGTGGCAAAATAAATGCATTATATATATGAAAAAGTTTTTATTAGTGATATTACTTTTGTTCTAGTGTTACGTTAACTTCTCATTGCTTTTCCTTCACAATCTATCTTTCTATTAAACCACAAATTTTAGAGTTGGGGTCTTATGATTCTTTTTTTGTGTTTTGTTTTAGATGGAAAGGAGAGAATTAAAGCTTAGATTTATAAAGATCTGACATATTCCATATATAATAAACATCTTCCTTTTTTCCTAAATATTTAATCATTTTAACTTATTTACAAAATAGTAAAGGTTGAAGCAGGAAAAGAAACGTATTGTCTCCTTGTTATTTCCTTGCCTATCAATATTAATTTGAATAAAAAGTGCATTTTTCATTAATGTGCTTAGAAATTAGAGCAAAACACTGATCCCAAAACATGGAGAAACTCGTAAATTTTCTCAAAAGTGTTAATTGGTTAAATCACAGTGCCTGTATTATGAGAATAGTTTACCTCTTTGTTCTAACTGCCAATGACATTATATCATTGTCCCACTGAAAAAAGTGAGAGAATTTACATTTGTTCAGAGAGGGTTAGGGACTTTGAATAGAAATACAAATAAAACTAGTATTTTTGGAACATTTATAAAACATAGTGTTGAGAATTTTGTATTTTTAATTCACATAACACAACATCTTGAAATGTAGGCACATAGAATCCTGATTTTACAGAAGGCAAACCAAAGATGCAGTGAGAAACCAAGAGAACCACTTGTTAGTGGTAGAGCTCAAGAGCTTCAAAACTCATGTCTATCATAACTCACTGGAAAGCACTACATTTGAGTTTTTCTTGTTTGTTTGTTTGTTGTCATAACTAAAGACTATGCCAGAACATTTCTTTCGGGGAAAAAAAGGGAAAACATAAACTATTTTATTTTGGATAGTAGAACATACCTGCTTTTTTGTAGGTTTGGTGAATCTCTCCTGTATAATCAGAATCTGTCAATCAGCCCTGCTTAAGCACAAGCTTAACAGCCATAAATGTAAGAGCAGGATAAAGAGAGTAACTCGGAGAACTGTTATTGACAGTCTTAACAAGCTCTGATCAATTGATTTATGTAGAAAATCCAATTAGACTTGGCCGACTAGAGCTCTGTTGACACCAGAATGAAGTCCGATTGTGAATAGAGTTTGTTGTTAGGATCCCCTTTGGCCAACTGAATTGATCAAGCATTTAAGCCACCTTTGGTTTATATCCCATAATAAATATACTAACATTACTTGTCTACATATATTAAAAGCCAAACCCTTGAAAAAGCTGTAACAAATAACTAGTTGCTAAACATAATCATGTAATTGTATTTTCATACATGTATAAATAATGAAATGTTATTTTTTTCTTAATCAAATGTTTCAGTACTAATTTAAGTCTACTTTTATGAAAAAGTCCTGAAAATAGTGAAAGAGCATCTCAGGGTTTTGTTACCAGAACTCTATAAAACCTCACAAACTACTTTAAAATTATTTAGCACAGTGGTTAAAAGTTGCCTTCACTCACTTTAAAATTAATTCTACTTAATTTTTCTTTACTATTTTGGATATACAGACTTTATGCAGATTCCTAGTAAAATTCTATGTCATAATTCCAAAGTTAAGGTACACTACATGAACAACATATTAACCACAATCTTTCAACTTGATTCTCCTCCTCTTTGACCCGTTAGCATTACTAGTGGCTGAGTTTGTTCTTGGTCCCAAAGTAGGAAGAATGTCAACCAGTTTCATCTGCCATACAAGCTCAGAAGAGTTCATCTTAATCAGGCTTTTATATTTCAAACTGTAGTAGTATTCTTGTAGTGAATTCCTACAAGATTGTTCCAACACAAACCTAACATTAATCATATTTTGAGTGTCCCTTTGTAGCATTAAGATTAGGTATTTAATAGCAGAAGCTAGTGAAGCCATTCTAAGGATATAAGGTATCCTAAGATTTGCACAGCTAGCATAAAAGACAGAAATAAGACATCAGTTTCTTGTCCTCAGGTTAGCACACTTCCTAGCATTTCACATTTGACACTATATTCCTTATTTTTTTTTCTGCCAGGTATACATATTTTTAATTGGTGAAAAGGGTAACAGAGAGGAGTTCATTGATCCTTGTCTGAGTACAACTGTATTTTGTAGCATACAATGACTTTCTTCTAGATCTGTTTTTTTTAATTTAATTTAAACATTTTTTTTAACAGTAACCAGTAGTGTGATTGGCACACAGTATATGGTTACTACATCTTTCCTCAATAAAATAATGAGTGATATGTATGAGCAATATATGCTACATATAGATGTGTATCTATTTATGTTAGCCCCCAAAAGAGTGAAGTACATTGAGAATAAAAAACAAAAAAAATTTAACTTTTGCATCATAGCACAGGCATAAGACCCGACACATAATAAAGTCACAAATATTTCTTGAAGAAACAAACAACCGAGTAATTCAATTAAATATACGATATTTGCTACGGTTTAAATGTTTGCTCTCCCCAAAACTTTTGTTGAAATGTAATTGCCATTGTAATAGTATTAAGAAGGGGGCTGGGCGCGGTGGCTCAGGTCTGTAATTCCAGCACTTTTGAAGGTCGAGGCAGGCAGATCACAAGGTCAAGAGATGGAGACCATTCTGGACAACATGGAGAAACGTCACCTCTGGTAAAAATACAAAAATAATCTGGGCATGGTGGCATGCGCCTGCAGTCCCAGCTACTCAGGAGACTAAGGCAGGAGAATTCCTTGAACCCGGGAGGCACAGATTGCAGTGAGCCGAGATCGCGCCACTGCCCTCCAGCCTGGCGACAGAGTGAGACTCTGGCTCAAAAAATAAATTAAAAAAAAACAAAACAAAACAAAATAAAATAAAATAAAATAAGGGGTTGAGCCTTTAAGAAGTGATTAGGTGATAAAATCTATGCCATTAATGGATTAATTCCATTATTGCAGAAGTCGGTTCATTATAAAAGAGTAAGTTTGGCCCTATTCTCTTTCTCTCTGTATTTTTTCTCTCTCTCTTTTTCCCTGCCCCTAATGACTCTGCCTTTCTACCTTGTGATGCCATCCACCATGTAATGGTGCAGCCAGAATTCCCTGCCCAGATGCCAGCACCCTGATCTTGGACTTCTTAGCCTTTGGAACTGTGAGAAATAAATGTCTGTTCATTATAAATTACTGTGGTCGTTTGTAATAGTAGCAAAAAATATACCAAAACAACATTTGTATATAAACATTCAAAAATATTTCACAAACTTACATTGTGGGAAAAAATTACTTGACTCTGATAGTGTCATATCAACTATTTTCCACACTTTGAGAATTTTCTTCTCTAGGATATTATTTATAAAATAAGTTTTAGATATAGATATATAATAGATACCCAATGATCCTTTTGAAATGTATTCAAATCTAGGACTTTTTAATTCATTCAATAATACCAAAGGGAACAGCCTGAAAAGCCTTTGGTCTTTCCTAAGCAGAGCCTCCTTCTACTGTGCTTCCATCTCCTGCTTTACTCAGCATGACCGGCTTCCCCTGACGCCACATGCTCGCCAGTTCCTTTGTGGTCATCATAGCTCCAACACCATGATTAGTGATGACAAACCAGATTATGACCTATGTTTATTTTTTTATAGCTGATTATTACATGGAGGGTTTGAAAAGGTGTTTATTCTTCATGGACTAATTAAGGACAGGGCCAAATATGTGATACTCAATATGTGATGTAGGAGATGGGAGGTCATGACATTGTAGACCTCTGTGTGCTCAAGGGGACTATAAATTATTTACTCACCTGCTGGATTACATCAAAGCGCTGATTGGATATAGCTATAGTTCTATTCCTATGCTATAGATTTTATCAGACTGAAGAGCTACTGTAATCACCAAAGGGGGAGTATAAAAGTAATTGGCTGAGATAATCTCTCAAATTTAACTGGAAAGAATATCATGATTATTAAGATATAATTAACACTGGTGAAACAATGAAAACCTTGCTTTCCTTAGTCAGAGGTAGTCAAGATTGCAAGTTTGCTGGTGAACATGACTCTAGAAAGTGTTGGGTATACACCAGCTTCATGTTTGTGTTATCAGTGAAACTAAAGTTGACTTTGGAGACATCTGAAGTCCCATCAGTATCTCCAGTAAAACTATAAAATATTTTCATTTTGTGGCATTTGCTTAGTAGAGATATTTGCATGTCCTTTCTAAAAAGTTTATCTGCTTTGCATTTGGAAATTGTCAGTTGTTACATTCCTGAAATTTTTATTTGCATTATAAACGTATAGTCTATCAGTTTTCTTTGGGTGGGATATTGTTTAATGAATGGAAACAATCTCTTAAACCACACCACTAGTGAATAAAAATATTATAATTGTATCTGTAAGAACCATTTAAAGAGAAGACCTATTTGTTTTTAAGTTTTTATTTTAATTTTTATATAATTAGGAAAGAACAGAAGTGATAAAATACTCTTAATCATGCCACTGTGTATTTAGGAAAGGAAGAAGCAGTGAGTTTTCTTACCAATGACAGCACCTAAGAGACTTTGTTCTGTTGAATAAACCTCTGTCCTGGAATTATTTTAGTAGTTGTCCAGCTGTGTGGACTGTATTTTGCCAAAGGTTCAGTGTATTTCTGGTGAATCTTCGTCAACAGTTTTTTTTAAAAGCAAATCAATAATTTCCAAAAAATTTTTCATTCCATAAAGAATGAGAAGTTGTTCAGTAATAGAATTTGTACAATAAAAAATAAACTAGTAGAACTGTGCACATAAGCATGTGAGATCTCTTCAGAAAAAGGAACTTCATCAACCTGACAAACCTTTGTATCAAATCAATTGTGTGAAACCGTTTTCTTTCTTACAACAAAGGGAACTTTCACCATATGTTATTAAGACTCTCTCCAAGACTAATAGAACAAAACACAGGACAAAACATCACTTTCTTCATGACCAAAGGACGCTTGGCCCCTACTTGAGAAAAGTGTACTTAATTCAAGTGGAGCAAAAGTAATACTAAACCATGGACCTTAGGTTGTAGGCTACTCACAAAGTAGAAGGAGATAAGGAAGAATTTGCTCCCAGTGGAACTTCATGAGTCATAAGTTCTTTCCAAACTAGCGTTAACAACTAACTTCAAGTGGTTGATTGTCTGTCTGTGAACTGTGAATAATAACCTTGGAGCAGCTTTCAAACTACCAGGAAAAATATCCACTGGATCTTAGCATAGATGAAAACACAACTGGGATACCAATGAGTTTCTTCATAGAATTGGAAAAAACTGTTTTAAAGTTCATATGAAACCAAAAAAGAGCCCGCATTGCCAAGATAATCCTAAGTCAAAAGACAAAGCTGGAGGCATCATGCTACCTGACTTCAAACTATACTACAAGGCTACAGTAACCAAAACAGCATGGTACTGGTACCAAAACAGAGATATAGACCAATGGAACAGAAGAGAGCCCTCAGAAATAATGCCACACATCTACAGCCATCTGATCTTTGATAAACCTGAGAAAAATAAGAAATGGGGAAAAGACTCCCTATTTAATAAATGGTGCTGGGAAAATTGGCTAGCCATAAGTAGAAAGCTGAAACTGGATCCTTTCCTTACTCCTTATACGAAAATTAATTCAAGATGGATTAGAGACTTAAATGTTAGACATAATACCATAAAAACCCTAGGAGAAAACCTAGGTAATATCATTCAGGACATAGGCATGGGCAAGGACTTCATGTCTAAAACACCAAAGGCAATGGCAACAAAAGCCAAAATTGACAAATGGGATCTAATTAAACTAAAGAGCTTCTGCACAGCAAAAGAAACTACCATCAGAGTGAACAGGCAACTTACAGAATGGGAGAAAATTTTTGCAGTCTACTCATCTGACAAAGGGCTAATATCCAGAACCTACAAGTAACTCAAACAAATATACAAGAAAAAAACAAACAACCCCATCAAAAAGTGGGCAAGGGATATGAACAGACATTTCTCAAAAGAAGACATGCATACAGACAACAGACACGTGAAAAAATGCTCGTCATCACTGGCCATCAGAGAAATGCAAATCAAAACCACAATGAGATACCATCTCATACCAGTTAGAATGGCAATCATTAAAAAGTCAGGAAACAACAGGTGCTGGAGAGGATGTGGAGAAACAGGAACACTTTTACACTGTTGGTGGGATTGTAAACTAGTTCAACCATTATGGAAAACAGTATGGCGATTCCTCAAGGATCTAGAACTAGAAATACCATATGACCCAGCCATCCCATTACTGGGTATATACCCAAAGGATTATAAATCATGCTGCTATAAAGACACATGCACACATGTGTTCATTGCAACACTAGTCACAATAGCAAAGACTTGGAATCAACCCAAATGTCCATCAGTGACAGATGGATTAAGAAAATGTGGCACATAGACACCATGGAATACTATGCAGCCATAAAAAAGGATGAGTTTGTGTCCTTTGTAGGGACATAGATGCAGCTGGAAACCATCATTCTCAGCAAACTATCACAAGAACAGAAAACCAAACACCATATGTTCTCACTCATAGGTGGGAACTGAACAGTGAGATCACTTGGACTCAGGAAGGGGAACATCACACACCAGGGCCTGCTGTTGCGGGGGGCAGGGGGGAGGGATTGCATTGGGAGTTATACCTGATGTAAATGACGAGTTGATGGGTGCTGACGAGTTGATGAGTGCAGCACACCAACATGGCAGAAGTATACATATGTAACAAACCTGCACGTTATGCACATGTACCCTAGAACTTAAAATGTAATAATAAAAAATAATAATAATAATAATCATAAAACACAACTGGATATAAAAGATAAAAAACAGAATGCTAAAAAAATAGCTGGGGGAGAACAGGAATGTGCTGCTAAGAAAAGAGAGTGAAAAAATAAAGAATAACAAAAGAAATCAAATATTTTATCAACCTTTTCCTCAGTATTCCTTCAAATCAATTTTGTTGATAACTTGTAAAGCTTATGTTATGGACCGTGTTTTTGAAAATTATGGATAGCAATATTTTATGAAACAAAGCGGAGAACATTTCTATAAATCTAGCAAATTTTGCAAAAGTTTTGAAATTTGTTTTGTTTTTGTTTTGGTTTTTTTTTTTCTGCTTTTTAAGCTTTTATTTTAGATTCAACGGGACATGTGCAGGCTTGTTATAAGGGTATACTGCATGATGCTGAGGTTTGGAGTGTGACTGAACCCATCACTCAGCTAGTTATCATAGTACCCAATAGGTCGTTTTTGAACCTTTGCTCCCATCCTACCTTCTTTCCTCTTGTAGTCCCCATGTCTGTTGTTCACATGTTTGTCTTAGTTTGTCTTATTGTACCCAATATTTGGCTCCTACTTATAAGTGAGAAGATGTGGTATTTCATTTTCTCTTTCTGCATTAGTTTGCTTAGGATAATCATTTCCAGTTTTATCCATGTTGCTGCAAAGGACATAATTGTGTTCTTTTTTATGGCTACATAGTATTCTATGGTATATAGGTACCACATTTTCTATATCCAATATACCATTTATGGACACCTAGGTTGGTTCCATGTTTTCAATATTGTGAATAGTGTTGCAATGAACATACGAGTGCATGAATCTCTTTGCTAGAATGATTTAACTTCCTTTGAGTGTATACCCAGTAATGAAATTGCTGGGTCAAATGGTAGTTCCATTTTTAGTTATTTGAGAAATGTCCAAACTGCTTTCCACAATGGCTGAATTAACTTACCTTCCCAACATCAGTGTATAAGCATTTCCCTTTCTTTGAGCCCTCACCAATATATTTCATTTTTTGACTTTTTAATCATAGTCATTCTGGTTGGTATGAGATGGTGTTTTGTTGTGGTTTGGATTTGTTTTTCTCTGATGATTAGTGATGACGCACATTTTTTATATGTTTGTTGGCTTGTATATCTTCTTTTGAGAAATATCTGTTTATGTTCTTGGCCACTTTTTAAAGTGTTATTTATTTTGTAGTTGTTGATTTGTTTAAGTTCCTTACAGATTCTGGACATTAGACCTTTGTCACACCATTTGTGAGTATTTTCTCCCATTCTGTAAGTTGTCTGTGTACTTTGTCGATAGTTTCTTCTGCACTATAGAAGTGCTTCAGTTTAATTAGTTTTGAGTTGTCAATTTTTGTTTTTGTTGCAATTGCTTTTGAGGACTTAGCTATAAATTTTTTGCCAACACCAACATTGAGAAGGGCACTTACTAGGTTTTCTTCTAGGTTTCTTATAGTTTGAGGTCTTACCTTTAAGTATTTAATTCATCTTGAGTTAATTGTTTTTGGAGAAAAGTAGGGCCCAGTAGCATTCCTCTGCATATAGCTAGCCAGTTATCCGAGCACCATTTAATTGAATAGGGACTCTTTCCCCATTGTTTATTTTTGACAACTTTGTTGAAGATAAGATGGCTGTAGATGTGCAGCTCTATTTCTGGGTTCCCTATTTTATTCTGTTGCTCTATGTGTCAGTTTTTGTACCAGTACCATGCTATTTCATTACAGTAACCTTGTAATATAGCTTAAAGTCTGGTAATGTGATGCCTTCATGTTGGTTTTTTGCTTAAGATTGCTTTGGCTCTTTGGGCTGTGTTTTGATTCCATATGAATTTTAGAAAAATTTTTTCTAATTCTGTGAAAAATGGCATTGGTAGTTTGATAGGAATGGCATTGAATCTCTAGATTGCTCTAGGCAGTATGGCCATTTTAATTATGTTTCTTTTTCCAATCCATGAAATATTTTTCTAATCCATGGAGTATTTTTGCAAGTGTTTGTGTTATCTATTGTTTATTTCAGCAGTGTTTTGCAATTCCTTTTGTAGAGACCTTCACTTTCTTGGTTAGATGTATTCCTAGGTAATTTTTGTCTATTGTAAATGGTATTGTGTTCTAGATTTGGCTCTCAGCTTGAATGTTGTCAGTGTACAGAAATGATACTGAAGTTTTACATTGATGTTGTACCTGAAACTTTATTAAAGTTGTTTATCTGTTGCGGGGGAGACTTTTGGTAGTCTTCAGGGACTTCTAGGCCTGAAATTATATCATTAATAAAGATAGATAGTTTAACTTCTCTTTTTCCTTTTTGAATACCTTTTATTTCTTTCTCTTGTGTGATTGTTCTGGCTAGGACTTCTCATACTATGTTGAATAGGAATAGTGAGAGGAGGTATCCTTACTCTCTTCCAGTTCTCAAGGGGAATGCTTCCAGATTTTGCTCATTCAGTATGATGTTGGTGATGGGTTTTTCATAAATGGCTCTTATTATTTTGAGATATTTTCTTTCATTGCCTAATTTGTTGAGGGTTTTATCATGAAGGGATGTCGCTTTTTATTAAAAGCTTTTACTGCATTTATTGAGAAGTTCATGTAGTATTGATTTTTAATTATGTTTATGTGGTAAATCACATTTATTGAACCAACCTTGCATCCCAGGAGTAAAGCCTACTTGATTGTAGTGAATTAACTTTTTTTTTTTTTTTTTTTTTTTTTTTTAGATGGAGTCTCGCTCTTGTTGCCCAGGCTGCCAGGCTAGAGTGCAATGGAATGATCTCAGCTCACTGAAACCTCTGCCTCCTGGGCTCAAGCAATTCTCCTACCTCAGCCTCCCAAGTAGCTGGGATTACAGGCACCCTCTAGAGTGTGGTGAATTAACTTTTTGATGTGCTTTGTGCTGGATTTTGTTCGCTGGTAATTTGTTGAGAATTTTTATGTCTATGTTCTTCAGGGCTATTTGCCCATAGTTTTCTCCTTTCATTAAGTTTTTGCCCAATTTTGATACCAGTAATGCTGGTATCATAGAATGAGGGAGGAAGAAGTTTCTCCTTTTCAATTTTTTTGGAATAGTTTCAGTAGGATTGGTACCAGCTCTTCTTTATATGTCTGGTAGGATTTGGCTATGAATCCATCTGATTTAGGGATTTTGGTTAGTAGCTGTTTTATTGCTGACTCAATTTTGGAGCTCATTATTTGTGTGTTAAGGGTTTTACTTTATTCCTGATTCAATCTGAGGTGGTTGTGTATTTCCAAGAATCAAAATTTTAAAAATAAATTGTTTTACATGCCTAGTCACATCAAAAAATTACACTGATTAGATATGATACGGTGAAAGGAAGAATTCTGGATAAGGAAACATTTTGTAAATTGTTTTGTTTTGTTTCATACTGCTTTTTATTATCTTTACCTGATAAACATTCTCCAGACTCAAAAATTTTGTTTGCATTATAGCTCCAGAATTAGTAAGCTAGTTATACCAAACAGAGCTGAAAGGATTCTTTTATTTGGACTCCACTTGAAATGATCCACATATAACTTTTGACTTTCCCAAACTTTAGTAATAGCCTACTATTGATCAGAAGCCTTACTAATAACATATGTAATTAGCACATATTTTTATGTTGTATCTATTATGTACTACATTATTATAATAACATAAACTGGAGAAAAGAAAATGTTATTAAAAAATCATAAGAAAGAGAAAATATATTTACTATTTGTGGTAGTCTGTTCTCATGCTGCTAATAAAGACATACCTGAAACTGGATAATTTATAAAGGAAACAGGTTTAATTTACTCACAGTTCCACATGGCTGGGGAGACCTCACAATCATGGTGAAGGCAAAGGAGGAGTGAGGCATGTCTTACATTGTGGCAATCAAGAAATCATGTGCAGGGAAATTGCCCTTTATAAAACTATCAGATCTAATGAGACTTGTTCACTATCATGAGAACAGAATGGGAAAAATCCACTCCATGTTTTAATTACCTCCCACCAGGTCCCTCCTATGACACTTGGGCATTATGGGAGATACAACTCAAGATATGTTTGGGTGGAGACACAGCCAAACCATGTGATGTCACCCCTGGTCCCTCCCAAATCTCATGGTCTCAGATTTCAAAACCAATCACGCATTCCCAACAGTTCCTCAGTGTCTTAACTCATTATAGCATTAACTCAAAAGTCATACCCCACATTTTTCTTCTGCCCTACCCTAACAGAGGTTCTCCATGAGGGCTCCACCCCTGCAGTACACCTCTGCCTGTTCATCCAGGCATTTCCATACAACCTCTGAAATCTAGGTGGAGATTCCCAACCTTAGTCTGAGATCAGCTATTGAACTTTATTGTCTATATTACTATCAGGACTTTGGTCAAAGCCATTCAACAAGTCTCTAGGAAGTTCCAAACTTTCCACATTTTTATTTCTTCTTCTGGGCCTTCCAAACTGCTCCAAACTCTGCCTGTTACCCAGTTCCAAATTTGCTAGAACATTTTTGGGTATCTTTACTGAAGTGCCCCACTACCCAGTATCAATTTACTCTATTAGTCTGTTGTCTCACTGCTAATAAGGACATAACCAAGACTGAGTAATTTATAATGAAAATAAATTCAAGTTACTTACAGTTCTACATGGCTGGGGAGGCCTCACAATCTTGGCATAAGTTGAAGGAGAAGCAAGGACATGTCTAACACGGTAGCAGGCAAGAAAGCATGTGTAGTGGAACTGCCCTTTATAAAACCACCAGATCTCATGAGATTGGTTCACTATCACAAGAACAGCATAGGACACCCTGCCTGCATGATTCAATTACCTCCCACTGCCTCCCTCCCATGACACATGGGGACTGGGGACCATGCCATGTCACCCCTGGACCCTCCTGAATCTCATATTCTCACATTCCAAAGCCAATCATGCCTTCCCAACAGTTCCTCAAAGTCTTAACTCATTTCAGCATTAACTCAAAAATCGACAGTCTACAGTCTCATCTGAGACAAGTTTCTTTTGCCTATGAGCCTGTAAAATCAAAAACAAGTTAGTTACTTCTAGATACAATGAAGTTACAGGCATTGGGTAAATACTCCCATTCCAAATGGGAGAATTTGGTCAAAACAAGGGGGCTTCAGACTCATGTAAGTCAGAAATCTAGCAAGGCAGTCAAATCTTGAAGCTCCAAAATGATCTCATTTGACTCCATGTCTGCCATTCAGGTCACATTGATGGAAGAGGTGAGTTCCCATGGTCTTCAGCAGCTCCACCCCGTGACTTTGCAGTGTACAGCCTCACTCCTTGTTGTTTTTATGGGCTGGTGTTAAGTCTCTGTGATTTTCCAGGTGCACGGTACAAGCTACCATTGAATCTGCCATTCTGGGGTCTAGAAGACTGTGGCTTTCTTCTCACAGCTCCACTAGTCAGTGCCCCAGTGGGGACACTGTGTGAAGCCTCATATCCCACATTTTTCTTCTGCCCTACCCTAGCAGAGGTTCTCCATGAGGGCTGCACCTTTGCAGTATACCTCTGCCTGTACATCCAGGCATTTCCATACAACCTCTGAAATCTAGGTGGAGGTTCCCAAACCTCAATTCTTGTCTCCTATGTACCTGCAGGCCCAACAGCATGTGTAAGCCACCAGGGCTTAGGGTTTGCACCATTTGAAGAATGGCCTGAGCTGTACGTTAGCCTCTTTTAGCCATGGCTGGGTGTGGGGCACCAAGTCCTGAGTCTGTGCAAAGCAGCAAGGCCCTGGACCCAGCCCAGGAAGCCATTTTTCCCTCCTAGGCTTCTGGGCCTGTGAAGGGAGGGGTTGCTGTGAGGACCTCTCACATGCCCTGGAGACATTTTCCCCATTGTCCTGATGTTTAAGATTTAGCTCCTTATTATTTATGCAAATTTCTGCAGTGGGCTTTAATTTATCCTCAAAAAATGGGTTTTCCTTTTCTATCAAACAGTCAGGTTGCAAAATTTCTGAACTTTTATGCTCTGCTTCCCTTTTAAACATAAGTTCCCATTTCAAAACATATATTTGTGAATAAATACAACTGAATACTTTTAAGAGCACCCAAGTCACCTCTTGAATGCATTGATGCTTAGAAATTTCTTTTGCTAGATATGCTCAATCATTTCTCAGGTTCAAAGTTTCACAGATCCCTAGGTCAGGGGCAAAATGCCACCAGTCTCTTTGCTAAAGCATAACAAGGGTCACTTTTGCTCCAATTCCCAACAAGTTCTTCATCTCAATCTGAGATCATCTCAACCTGAACTTTATTGTCCATATCACTATCAGCATTTTGGTCAAAGCCATTCAACAAATCTCTAGGAAGTTCTAAACTTTCCCACATTTTCCTTCCTTCTTCTGGGCCTTCCAAACTGTTCCAACCTCTGCCTGTTACCCAGTTCTAAAGTTGCTTGCACATTTTTGGGTATCTTTACAGCAGTGTTCCACTACCTGGTATCAATTTACTGTATTAGTCTATTCTTACACTTCCAATAAAGACATATCCAAGACTGGGTAATTTATAAGGAAAAGAGGTTTAATTGACTTACAGTCCCAAATGGCTGGGGAGGCTTCACAATCATTGCAGAGGCAAAGGAGGAACAAAGACACATCTTACATGGTGTCAGGCAAGAAAGCATGTGGAGAGAATTGCCCTTTATAAAACCATCTCAGCTCCTGAGAGTTTTTCACTATCACAAGAACAGCACAGAAAAACCTTCCCTCATGATTCAAGTACCTCCCACCGGCTCCCTCCCATGACACATGGGGATTATGGCAGCTACAATTCAAGATGAGATTTCAGTGGGGACACAGCCAAACCATATCACTACTCATTAATTAACAGTGGCTCATTATAAACGTCTTTATCCTTGTTGTCTTCAACTTGTGTGGCCTGAGGAAGAGGAGAAAGAAGAGAGATCTGGTTGTCTCAGGGGAGACACAGATGGAAGAAAATCTATTTACAAGGGGACCCACACAGTTCAAATCCAAGTTGTTCAAGGGTTAGCTATACGATATTTATGTGTGTGTGTGTGTATACTGTTGCTGTGGTTTGAATACTTGTGTGCTCCCAAAATTTCTATGTTGAAATCTAAACCCCAAAATGATGATATTAGGAGGTGAGGTATTGGGGAGAGGATTAGTTCATGAGGGTAGAGCCCTTATGGGTGATGTTAATGCTTTATAATAGACCTGAGAGAGCTCCCTTGCCCTTTCCTCTAGGTGAGAACAAACAAAGAAAGTACTATCTCGCCATCTTTGAATCAGAAAGTGGGAGCTTGCCAAACAGCAAATCTGCTCGAGCCTTGATCTCAGACTTCTCAGTTTCTAGAATTTGTGAAAAAAAATATATATTATTAATTAGCTACCTAGTTTATAGTATTTTTAAAGCAGCTTGAATGGACTAAGAGAACTCATAAATTAATCTAGTAAAATACAGCTTTAGAAATCCACATAGAATTTGTTTCATATCTTCAGGGAATGATAGTAAGGTAATTTTCAAAGGATGTCTAATGGATATTTATCTAAGTAAAAGAGTCCTGACTTTCACTTACAAAAAAGATATATTTAAATACACTTTCATTCATTGAAAAAGCTTGTTTCTTAAAATGTGACATTATAAACCCAAACATCTGAATTCAATGAAGCTATATTAATAAAATTTATATGTTTATACAAAGTGAGGTAATAAAGTTAACTGGAGGACCTGAAACTTTTGGGTTACCTGCAGCAGCTTGAATAACCTTCCCTCTTGTCCAGACAGGGAAATTCCAAGGTACGCTCTTTCAATATGCTCACATCCCAGTTGAGCAGCCTGAGACACAAGCTGATGACTAAATGCAGTGGCTTTGCTCTAGAGGAGGGCAAGGCAGCTGGCAGGGTCACTGTTCCTCTGACATCAAACTCCAGAAGACCTCTTCCCTCTCCAATTCAATTCATAGACCATTGTATGAGCTATTACATTAAAGCAGACTCAATTGTGGCGTATTTTGTAACAGACAGGAAAAGAAGGTAATAATAAACAATGAACTAAATGAAATGCTTATCTGTTAATAAGTCAGAACTCTTACTCAGCAGGCTGAATTTCAATCTTTAGATGGAAAAGAGGAGTAAAATCTGCTCTGGTCTATTTAAGCTTCCTTTATTATTATTACTTTTAATGCTTTCAGCAATTGCTTAACTTCTCTACAACTCTGTGATGAAAAGAAAAGTTATTTAAACAAAAACACTCCATTATTTAATGTTTCAAAATGTATGTTTTAAATGCAGTATTTCTCTAATTATCTTAACAAAGAGGAGGTTTTCTCTAAATAACTCATAAAAGAAAATGATTTTTCTTTTATATGTTTAAACTTGCAACTTTGAGACTCTCTTATTCAATTTTTTTCTTTTTCTGCATTTGCTTTTGGCCTTAATGTGAAGCATATTTTAAGTTACTTTTATTTCAAGAGAATAATATACATTTTAGATAGGGTCTTGAGTTAAAATCAAATCTGCTTAAACATAAATATGGTTATTACCTGTGTAACATTATGAATACAGTTTCTGGTTATCACAGTTTTGTGTTTTTTAATTTCTGTGGGATGATGATGCATAGACTCTGGGAATTTGTGGACCATTTAGAAAAATGAGTAACCAGAGAATCACAGAAAGTTGCTCTTTTCTTTCCAGGTTAGTATGTTAACAACTAAACAACAAAAAAGGTAAACACTATTAAACAATGCTTGCTTAATTTTTTAAAAGTTATAGTTATGACATAGAATATTAAAACAACTCCTATACAATAATTAAATTCAATAAATAATGCCACATAATAAATGCCTATTTTAGGGCCATATTGTACAGAGTATACAATATTCAAGAACCGACTATATAAGAAACCAAGACCAAGGTCTTCAAGTTCCTGACTGGTTTATGAAAGATGCCAGAGGTCATCAAGACTAGATAAATTAGGATGATAGAGAGTAATTTTTAAAAACTAAGTCCTTATGATTTGAGAAATGGCCATCATACTGAACTTGCTATTTTTATATGTACTTTATGACTTTAAGCCATTCCATATTTATACCAGTGTTTCACTTTGACAGTCCAAAAAATGGTGTAGTAGACACAGAGCTGGTAAGATGGCAGTCTAATGGTTAGAAGTTTAGAATGGGTCTGATAGAGCTTAGTTGTATTCCAAGAAAGTTATGTGTGAGCTGTGTGAACTTGGAAAGTAAGTGTATACCTTCTAAGTTTCAACTGCTTGACTTATGAAATGGGAAACCTACTTCATAATACTATTGCCATTCTTAAATGAGAAATATATGTCTAACAAAGAACCTGGAAAAAGTGCACTTACAAAGTCAACTAAATATAGTGATGACTACGATGAAAATGATGATTATGACTAGCAGTCCCAATGAAAACAAAATAAACATTATAAAAATAGAGTTAAAATAGTGATTACATTATGTATGAGGCTTATCTCTATCCTTGATATCAGTGTTTAAAAAAACTGAAATGAATGGATCACCTGAGGTCAGGAGTTTGAGACCAGCCTGGCCAACATGGAGAAACCTCGTCTCTACTCAAAGTACAAACATTAGCCAGGTGTGGTGTTGTGTGTAATCCCATCTACTCAGGAGGCTGAGGCAGGAAAATAACTTGAACCCAGGAGGTGGAGGTTGCAGTGAGCCACGATTGCACCACTGCAATCCAACCTGGACAACAAGAGTGAGACTCCATCTCAAAAACAAACAAACAAACAAAAACAAAAACAAAATCCTTGAAATTAACTCTTAAACTTATGTTCAATTCAGGTAAAAAGTGACTTTCTATTACATATTTTTGTATGAGATATACATTTTATTGATGATTTTGATGATATTTGTCAACATATTGGAAAGTGTTTGTTTTGTACAAAATAAATGTTAATGCTACTAATACTAACCTACAGGGGTGCTAAATTTTTATAAAGATACAAAATAATTTAAAATCAATAAGAAATATATTTCTAAATGTAATAATTCATTGAAATTATGTATTAAATGTTGGTACATATAGACACATAAACATATACATCTGGGATATATATATATATTACACATAAATATGTATCTCAGATACCTGTCTATATGTACAAAAGTTTAGCCCTGAGATTGAAGAAAATATGGAGTAGGAAATTCTGAATTTACCAATGTGAATTTTGTTAGACTCCTTGGGTGAGTGAAACATTTATTTTAGATCTCAATGATCCTATTTACTTTTCTATAGTTTTAGTGTCTATGTGTATTATACCACAATTTTTTGTGAACTTGAATGCAATTATCTAAATGTGCACCCAAGGAAATATGACAACATGCTTAGAAGTATATTGTAATATGTGGGCCGGATGCAGTGGCTCAAGCTTGTAATCCTAGCACTTTGGGAGGCTGAAGCGGGCAGATCACAAGGTCAGGAGTTCAAGATCAGCCTGGCCAATATGGTGAAATCCCATCTCTACTAAAAATACAAAAATTAGCTGGGCATGGTGGTGCTTGCCTGTAGTCCTAGCTACTCGGGAGGCTGAGGCAGAAGAATTACTTGAATCCTGGAGGCAGAGGTTGCAGTGAGCCAAGATCGTGCCACTGCACTCCCGCCTGGGCAATAGTGCGAGACTCCATCTCAAAAAAAAAAAAAAAAAAAAAAAGTGTAATGTAATTTGTATTTAAAATTTTTACCCATAGAATTTGGTGTCAATCACACATATCTAGAAAATATGTATTACTTTCTTTTATTTTATATTTTGCAAAAACAAATTCATCATCAACATAATATTGCTGTCCCCCTTACTCTTTCATTTGATCATTCTCATTACACAGCCTCTGAATCTCACTTAAAACTCTCTTCTGTAATCTATCTATCTACTATCCATTATAATTACATCTGCTTAATTTATCTTAATTCTAACTCATGATCTTGTCTTAATAAAATTCCATTGTTTGTATACATTTTTGTTGGACACGCTTGATAAGATTTGGATTGTCATTACAGTAATTTTTTGAAAAGAGAAAGGGTTGAAGCCTGGCAGAACTGGATTAAAACCCATTTTGCATTTACTAGTTAAGTAAACCCAGGCAAACTATTTCAGCTTACTGGGTCTTGGAATCCTCATCTGTAAAATGAAACATTTTGTTTACATCACTGTTGTAAGGATTAAATAAGATGATCCATATTCAGTTCCTCACTTTGCTCCTGAACATAGAAGACCCCTGGGTCATAGACATTTTTATAATTATTCATATAATTATTTTCTGAAGTGGTTGTATTTCCCAATTATTGGTGTGGTACTCATTGTTTTATTAAGCTTGAGGGCTCCCTTGAGAAATGATCTAAGTAGAAAAGCTAAAGAATGAGTGTAAAGGAAGCAAGTAGTTAGGAGCACTGCAAATTTATAGTGGAATAGTGGAAGGGTTTTATTATGTGTAATGGCAGCCAGTAGCACTGAAAATTCAAATGTATTCTATTAAAATTATTGTACAGTCCTATAAAGATTTTTTTTTTTTTTTTTTTACTTTGGATAGGTATTTGTTAAGTTCAACTTTTAGCATAGACTTTACTCACAGAATTGTGAGAATGAAGCACCTTGTTTACATTAGAATTAAGGGATTAGTAGTGAGTCTAAACAATATTTTAATCAATAGTCTCAAATTTCTTCACTGGGTTCAGATTGAAGTGGAGACAGAGTTATCCCGTTATTCACTTTTTCTCCCACTGATTACAATTAAAACTTCTAGGGCTGGGTGCTGTGGCTCACGCCTGTAATCCCAGCACTTTGGGAGACCGAGGCAGGTGGATCACAAGGTCAGGAGATCAAGACCATCCTGGCAAACATGGTGAAAACCCATCTCTACTAAAAACACAAAATATTAGCTGGGTGTGGTGGCGGGCGCCTGTAGTCCCAGCTACTCAGAAGGCCGAGGCAGGAGAATGGTGTGAACCTGGGAGGCGGAGCTTGCAGTGAATCGAGATCGCACCACTGCACTCCAGTCTGGGCGACAGAACAAGACTCTGTCTCAAAAAGAAAACCTCAAGTAAATACATTTTAAAAGTTACCTAATGACTCTTAAAAGTATATAACAATGACCAGATTGAGATGGAAAGTAAAACCTTGAAGAGTGACAAGAACCACATGACCTTTTCCCCCTTATATATTCCAGCTTTGGTTTGAAGGTAGCTGAATTCCACAGATGCTTGTGTGCTTGGACGATACGTTCTCTAGGATAAAAAATATGTTTCTGTTCAACACTTTAAAGTAAAAGGCCTCTGTAAGACACAAGACTAAGTTAAGGAAAAATATCTTGTTTCCCTCAATCTCTCTCCCAGCCCAAGAAATGTCAGAATCAAAGTCCCACTGCTGCTGTGGCAGGGACATTGGCAATGCAGCCATGCCGGCATCTAAATCCCTATTAAATGGCAAGAGAATTTAGGGAAGGTAGGGGGAAGGTCTTTTCTGGTCCAAGGATTACTAGGTGAAGTTTCTGATTTTATTTTATTTTCCTTTTTTTCTGGCTGCTTCCTTCTGACCAATTACATAAATATGCAAACAGAGCAAGGGGCTAGAATCCTGAGGCAAATCAATTTTTCCTGATGAAAGACATCAGGAAAAGAAGCCCTTGGGATCAGGAGAGTGTGGGGAGGAAGGAGCAAGAAGCTAGAAAAAAGTATACCCTAAAGCTGCACATGACCTGACCCAAGTCTCAGGCTCACCTCTGAGCTCAACATGAATCTAACAGGTCACTAGCAACACATCAAAGGCATTGAGAACTGAGCTGCAGTGCAGACCACCCCTCAAGCATGCCCACCAACAGTGGCAGCAAAGTTCAGAGCATAAAACAGACCTTTTAAAGGAATTGAAAAGAAAGCACACCATCTGACAATAACAGAAATAATCTAAAAGTCAATTAACACAAAGATTACTGGAAAACCTGAAACATTTGTAAATATACCACAAATGTTTGTGGTATATTAAAAATATACCACAAAATAATTTATGGGTAAAAGAATAAACTTCAAGACTATTAGAAAATGTACTGAACTAAAAGAACATGAAAACAAAGTATTTAAAATTTGTGGGATGAAGATTTAAAGGGCGCTTAAACAAACGAACAAACAAAAAAAGGCTACCAGTAAATTCCTGTTAGAAATAAAGTTCTCAAATAAGTAATCTAGGATTTCACCATAAGAACTAGGAAAAGAAGAATAAACTCAATCTAAATCAAGCAGAAAGAAAATCAATTAATGAAGATAAGAGCAAATATTTTAAAATTGAAAACATAACAAAAAGTAGAGAAAACTCAATGAAACCAAAAATTGCTTAAGCAAGGCATGGCATTTGGCATCATGAAAATGATGAATCAAACATTGAAATTGTGATTTACAAAGAAATAAAATAATTGCAAGGAGTACAAAAATAATAAAAAGCAGTGGTAGACTTACTCTCTTAGAGCATTGAAGAAAAGCCCTCATTGATGGTTATTTGCAGAGTCTCGCTGCAAAGGGAGTTCAAGGAGAAGAAAGAGGTCATTCGACTGGGTGGAGGATGCAGCATATATAGTCTACCTGAAGCAGGAGACAACATCCATAGTTTGTATAGTGTAATTTGTACGAGAACATCAAGGTTAGATCCTATTGAGTAACAAAGATCATGGTGCAAGCTATGAGAATAAAACATTCATTTTTTTACTCAAGAAATGTTTATTGGATCTTCCTACTTGTCCTAGGTGCTAAGATTAGAGTATTAATAAAAAGAGTCAGCCAGGCACAGTGGCTTATGCCTGTAATCCCAGCACTTCAGGAGGCTGAGGCGGGCAGATTGCTTGAGGCCAGGAGTTTGAGACCAGCCTGTCCAACATAATGAAAACTCGTCTCTACTAAATATACAAAAATTAGCCAGGCATGGTGGCAGGCACCTGTAGTCTCAGCTACTCCAGAGGCTGAGGCAGGAGAATTGTTGGAGGCAGGAGAATTGCTTGAGTCAGGAGGCTGAGACTGCAGTGAGTCAAGATTGTGCCTCTGCACTCCATGATGGATGTCATGGTGAGATTCTGTCTCAAAAAAAAAAAAAAAAGAGTCAAAGCAGTTGTCCTAATGGAACTCAACAAACTTGCAGGTGAACACAATAAACAAATAAATAATAAATACATAAGTAGTCCAATGGTTTTGGGTGCTATGGAGAAAGTGAATACGATAAAGGAGATAGGGAATGTGAAGTATGGGTGAAGATTGCTATATTATGGTAAGTGATAAGGAACAACCTTTTTGATTATGTAAACTTTGAGCAGAGATCAGAAAGGAGTTAGGCAGGAAGATATTTAGCTGAGAAGGATTCAAGGTAGTGGAACAACAAGTGTAAATGACTTATGATCAGAGCACGGCTGATGTATTTGGAGTGAAGTGAGAGTGACTGGAGAGTGAAATAAAGAGAGAAGAAGAAAAGAGCCAGATCATACAGGGCCAACTGAGCAGACCATGCATATACTTTAACAGTGGATAATCTCCAAGAGAGCAGTGATGCAACCTGAGCGACCTTCTGAAAGGGTCTTTCTGTCTGTTATGGGGAGAACAGACTGGGGACTCGGGGGCAAGAAATCAATATTGGAATGAATTCAATGGGAAAAGGAAGGAGAGTAAGTGGAAACAGCTGATTTAAACAATTTTTTAAAACAATTTTGCTCTAAAGGGAAAGGAGGAATGAAGCAGTAGATAGAGTGGCATGTGGTGTAAAGGAAGTGTTTTTATTATTTTTCACAGGGAAAATATGTTAACAAATGTTTGTTTTGATAAAAACAATCCATAGAGCTGGAAATACTAACGATGTAGAATATGGAGGGGAGGATTACTGTAGTTTAGAGTTCCAAGTTGTCAAAAGTAGAGGACTGGATCGAAATACAGGACTGGGGCGTACATGCTTGGTTACAGGAGGGAAGACAGATGTAGGTAAAGATGTACATGGTTTGCTTCAATATGGTGTGGGGAACTTGTGGAATTTCTTTCCTGAATGCTTCTGTATTTGTTTGTTTCTTTGTGTTTTTCCCTTTGGAGTTGGAAATAAATTCATCAGCTGAAATTAAAGAGAATGGAGGAGATTTTGAAAAATTAACATAATGGGGAATAATGTAATTTTTTTTTTTAGGGAAGAAAGTCTAGTATAGAAGTGGATTATATGTGTATTTTTCGGTATGCCTCTCCAAAAGTGCTATTCGATTTGACTTGAAACTGGGGGAAAAATGGTAGTAAAATTACTTGGGTTTCTTTAGAGAAATAGAACCAATAGGAGGGGTACGTGTGTGTGTGTGTGTGTGTGTGTGTGTGTAAGGAGGAAGAGAGATTTATTTTAAGTAATTGGTTTATGCTATTATGGGGGATCACAAGCTTGAAATCTGCAGGGCAGGCCAGCAGTCTGTAGACCCAGGGAAGAGTTAATGTTGCAGTCTCATGTTTGAAGGCAATCTGGAGGCAGAATTCCTTTTTCCCTGGGGAACCTCAGTCTTTTCTCTTAAGTCCCTCAATTGATTGGATGAGGTCTACTCACATTATGGAGGGTAATCTGCTTTACTCAAATTCTACTGATTAAAATGTTAATCATATCCCAAAATTACCTTCACAGAAATATCTAGACTGGCATTTGAACAAATACTGAGTCCCATGGCTTAACCAAGTTGACACATAAAATTAACCAGCATATGCTGAAACCAGAAAGGAGGCTAAACTCAAAGTCTTCCAGCAGTTCTTTTGCTTTTTGCACTACTACATATTCTAGAAAGCTAAATCAGTACTTAGTATGCAAATTTGGGCTTGCTTTCTCATTTCATGGATATTCATCTAGCAAATTCTTGCTTTGATGAAATTTTAATAAAACCATCAGAGAAGATCAGTGTGGTGTGGGGAGGATGTGGAAGTTAAAACATATAAACAAAAGGTACACACAATTAAGTTTTAGCAAGGAACTGCTACTGCTACTTTATATCATGTAATTCCCACCCTAAGTTTAAAAATTTTTGTATTATAAATTCCTTATTACAGACAAGAAAATTGAGATTAGAAGAGGTGATGATGTATGCCGTAGAGTCTAGGATTCAAATGCAGAACTCTGTGACTTTAGGGTCCAAGCTGTTATATTTTAAAATGCTCTGCCTTGGGCTACAGTCTGAAAAAAAGATGCAGGCTTGAGTTCTGGCTCAACCAATGGCTAACCATATTCCCTGGCATATCTTGTAAATAATATAAGTGCCAGTTTCTTTCTCTATAAATGATAAAAATAACAATGTGTGCTCTGTCTGGCAGTACTTTTTGAGGAACAGATGAGAAACTTTATGTAAAAGTTCTTTTAAATTTTAAAACCGACCTCATACATAAGTTTTTACTTCCTATGATCTGAATGTTTGTGTCTTTCCAAAATTTACATGTTGGAACTTAATCTACAATGTAAGAGTAGATTAAGAGATGGGTACTTGGACAGGTGATTAGGCTATCAGGGCTCTGCCCTCATGAATGAGATTAGTGGTCTTATAAAAGAGGCCTGAGGGGGCTTGTTTGCCCCTTCCACCATGTGAAGGCATAGAGAAAAGGCATCATCTTTGAAGCAGAGAGTGGGCCCTCAGCAGACGCTGGTCCCCTGAATTTGATGCCCCAGCCAGCAGAACCCTGTGCAATAAATTTATATTCTTTATAAATTATCCAATCTAAAATATTTTGCAACAGCAGTCCAAATGGACTAAGAAATTACTATTATGATGTGAAAACAATTAGCATTTCCCCGATGTACATTGATCTGCAGAATTATTTTTAAAATGGAGCTACCCCACTATTGCTGGTTTTGGAAATCCATACAATTTTAGAAAACAGAGGGTCCCAGGGCTTAGCAATTTGGAGTGATCATTATGTTCTTTATCATATTTGAAGAAAAAGCAAAAAGTGCTTCAATTTAAATGTAAGAAATGTTACTAGTTGATAAGAATTCAAGCATGCATTCAATAAATTGCAGTATGGAATTCAATTCCAAAGAAAAATACTAACAAAATACATATTAATTTTAATATTCATCTTGTCCATTGAATGATTTTACTCTGATGACACACACTTGCCCTGTAACACCTAGAGCAGAATTAGACTCATATGATTAATTAGACGTATCTCACAATCCTTTCTATGCCATGGGCCTGCAGGTGCCCACTGATTTGGGATTCCTTTAACATCAGTTTTGTGACAGCCGAGCAAGACCTGGGAATACGGCGGCTAAAATTACAACAAAATTCCACAACTTACTTGAAGAGTGTTATTTCCTCAAAATACAGTAAACATCTCAGAGACTGTTCTTTGTACCTGGCACCAATAATGGAATCTATAAAGTGCTAAATTAATAAAGTCATTCAGCAGTAGAAATTACAAAAATATTCCATTATTTGTGGCTAATGATACTTTCTGTGGATGAAACATTTTCTCTATTGAAGAAAATTAATTATTAAATATAATACTCTTATTCTAATTATCTTCTTTAAAATATAATTTAATCATTTCATTAGAGTATTACTAGTACTGTGAAAATGAAAAGCTGGTGATATATAATGGAACCACTATACTTTTCTTTATTCCTATATTTTATTATAAAAAATGCATTTTATATTTTCTCTTATGCATTAAATTATATTCAGTTTCTACATGTACACACATGTACACACTTAAACAGAATGAAGAAACTGCAATGTGATTTGGATTGGTCAATTGAGCAACCTGTTATAACTAATTTTGTCTTCTTTTAAACTGTATATTTTTTTAAAAAAATTGAATTTGACTTTGGTCTTGTGCTTATCACTCCAAAAAGTGTGTGTGATATTTTACTCTTATAAAAATCTTCTCTTGGTTTTATTCCTTTTATTGTCTTGTCTACACAGCATGATTTACACACTTTTAAGCTATGCTTTACACTCTTGTTTGTTTTTGTTATTTTGTTTGCAGTACAGATGAAATTGTAGTACTCTTTTTGTTTTTTTGTGTTTCTCATTATATTTTGGAAGAAGTTGAAAATAAAGAATTATTTCTGATCTCCACTAATTCTCTCATTACAAAATATATGCAGTTCTTTTAGGTCTGGGTCACTTGGAGTTTTATGTTATCACTTATATTCAGTTTCCTAATACTTATTCAAGAAAGTGTGTTCAATAAGAGATGATATAATAATAATAGAAGTTAGTATTTACTGTGCTTATACTGTATAGTTAGTATCTCTTTACAATATTACTACTAATTAAGTTTTATTACTATACTTATTTTACAAATGAGAAATTTGTGGTCATGTAATTTAATACAATTTTCCAATGACACACTCCTAGCAAATGGCAGAGGTCAGCTTTGGTCCGGGTTGGCTTTGTTGGCTTCAGTAAAGAGCCACAGTGCTATACACTTTGTTAGCATGCTCTAATGATGCTCTTTGTAGAAAAGTCAGCTTGCCCTCTTGAAAAACTGCAGCGTCTCTCACGGTAGTTGCTCCCTGCTCTGAATCTTCTCTGATAGAAAATAATCTTCCTTTTCATGCAGTTCTACCCTTTGAAGACCACAAAATTTCAGAGACCCATGACATATAGAATAAATACATAGAAGACAGAGTCTTGTGCACAATTAGTGCATACTTTTATACTATAATTCTACATTGCTTATTAATAATGTCATAATGTAGTTTTAATTGACTGATGTCATATCAATTGTCAAAGTGTTTATTAAACTATTAACGGATTAAACGTAAAATAATAAGCTTTGATTGTTTTTAAAATTGTTTATGATCGCCTGCATTTTGTCCTCCTGCTACCAGGTGTTTGTTAATTTTAGAAAATTCAATTATATGCGTTTCCCTACAAGCCTAATGTTCACTTATAGTGACATTTGAAGATATTATTTGAATCTAATTTTTCCAACTCTCACCTGGTTTCATGTCACGAGATGGTTGGTGAGTCCTCACCTTTCGGACTTCTCTTTTTCACACTGGCCTCTCGGGTCTAGTTCCTTCTTTGACTCTGGTTTTCTTTTTTGTTCTACAGGTTCAAGCCCTGTTTTTTCAATGGAGGTATCTATCCGATAATAAGGAGGACTGTATCGGCGGGGCGCGTTGGCTCAGGCCTGTAACCCCGGCACTTTGGGAGACCGAGGCAGGCGGATCACGAGGTACGGAAATCGAGACCATCCTCGCCAACATGGTGAAACCCCGTCTCTACTTAAAAAAAAAAAACAAAACAAAAACAAAAAAACAAACAAACAAAAAAATTAGCCCGCCGTGGTGGCGAGCGCCTATATAGTCCCAGCTACTCAGGAGGCTGAGGCAGGGGAATCGCTTGAACCCAGGAGGCAGAAGTTGCAGTGAGCCGAGATTGCGCCACTGCATTCCAGCCTGGCGACAGAGCAAGACTCCATCTCAAATAAAATAAAATAAAATAAAAATTAAAAAATAAGGAGGACTATATCCCCTCTCTCAGCTTAAGCAGAGATAGGATTTGCAGGCATTTAGAGAGAATACTAGTAGAACATGTTCACATTCTTTTTTTTTTTTTTTTTGAGGCGGAGTCTTGCTCTGTCGCCCGGACTGGAGTGCAGTGGCCGGATCTCAGCTCACTGCAAGCTCCGCCTCCCGGGTTTACGCCATTCTCCAGCCTCAGCCTCCCGAGTAGCTGAGACTACAGGCACCCGCCACCTCGCCCGGCTAGTTTTTTTGTATTTTTAGTAGAGACGGGGTTTCACCGTGTTAGCCAGGATGGTCTCGATCTCCTGACCTCGTGATCCGCCCGTCTCGGCCTCCCAAAGTGCTGGGATTACAGGCTTGAGCCACCGCGCCCGGCCATGTTCACATTCTTGTCGCGCTAAAGCACTTACCTTCCCATGATTTGCTTTTTCCAACTTTATAAATGGTTCTGTAAGCAACCTAAACGTAAGCTTTGATTTCGGGATCATCAAATGCTTCTTCTATAAAGAGATTCAAGTTATATTTATAAAATGCAAATCACATTAAAACTTCATCTCTTCTTTCATTAATTTAATGTTAAATGTAATGTATTTGTTGAGCAATTGTGGAAGGTGAAGAACATTGTGAAGATTTGTGCAATTACAATTAAAGAAATGAATAAAATAAAAAGAGCATAATGCATGAAGTCTACATAGCTGAGAAATAAGGCGTCTAATACAAAAGGAGCTTGAGAACTTTCAGCAACTTAAAGCATAAACATAAAGAAGCTTCTGTAGCGATAAACACACCACCTCTCTTGGAAAGTTGATGTGTGTCCAGTCTATCCACAAAGCTATACATTCTAAATCCAAATGTGTCAGCAATCATTTTTACTTCATTCTACTTTTACACTCTATTGGATCTGTTGCCATTATTTCCTAATATATTTTCCAGCTTTCATTCTTAATCATTCACCTCAGTCATATCTCCACATAGAAATTTGAGTGAGTTTTAATAAGCATATGTTGTTCTTCTGCTTAAAGTCTATCAATGTCCATTATAAATGGTGTCCTGGTACTATGGTCTGAATGTCTGTACTCCCTAAAATCCATATGTTGAAACCTAGCCCCCAGTGTGATATTAAAAAGAGGTGCAGCTTTGGGAAAGTGATTATAACAAGAGTGGAGCTGTTATGAGTGGGATTAGAGTCCTTATTTTAAAACAAACAAACAAACAAACAAAAAAGACTCAAGGGGGCCAGGCACAGTGGTTCATGCCTCTAATCCCAGCACTTTGGGAGGCTAAAGAGGGCAGATCACTTGAGGTCAGGAGATCGAGACCAGCCTGGCCAATATGGGGAAATCCCATCTCTACTAAAAATACAAAAATTAGCTGTGTGTGGTGGTGCTCCCCTGTAGTCACAGTTATTCATGAGGCTGAGACAGGAGAATGGTTTGAACCTGGGAAACAGAGGTTGCAGTGAGCCAAGATTGCACCATTGGACTCCAGCGGGGAAGTCACAGTGAGACTCCATCTCAAACAAACAAGCAAACAAACAAACAAAAAACAAGACCCAAGGGAGCTCATTAGCTTTGCCACCATCTAGGAACACAGCAAGAAGGGGTCCTCTATGAGAAAACAGGCCCTCACTAGATATTGAATCTGCCAGTACCTCGATATTGGACTTCCCAGCCGCTAAAACTGTGAGAAATTAATTTTGGTTGTTCATAAGCCACCTGGCTGAGGAAGAATAAAATCCAAATGTCTAACCTTGATCTGCTTTGCTTTTACTTCCCTCTGTAATTCCATCTCCCGATATTCCCTGTTCCATATAGTAAATACTTGATGTGTAAAAGAAAAACAACATAGTTCTTTATAAGGTTGGCTCCTTCTTCATGTTTAGGTCTTAGCTTAAATTGTTTCTTCTCACAGACAGCTTTCCTGAACACTTGCTAGGATTAATTGTGGCAGCATAGAATCAAAACAAAACAAAAAGCAAATAAATGCATATGTTGAGAAATAAAAATGGACTTTTTAAATGTTATGAGTAAGCAATATAGGATTGAGATGGTGGCTAGTTCTGTCTTACTACTTGATTATCTCAGTGGAGACAGGGACAGGTTCTATTTTAAATGTTATCTCTTAGCAAAGAAGGCACACCTTCTAGCTGAGTTAACCCTGTTTTTTCTATTTTTACCAACATTTTACTCTGACAGATTTTTACAAATATCTGTTAGCCATTTGTATTTGTAATGTGTTATTAACAAATATAATTATTAATACTTTATATAAAATATTTATTAAAATGTTTGTACATTTTCGAACTTACTATGGAGGAGAAAAAGTTAGAAGGGTTACTCATCAAAAGTGACTTGACCCGGGAGTGGTGACTCAAACCTGTAATCCCAGCACTTTGGGAGGCTGAGGCAGGCAGATCATGAGGTCAAGAAATCGAGACCATCCTGGCCAACATGATGAAATCTCGTCTCTACTAAAAATACAAAAAAAAATTAGCTGGGTATGGTGGTGCATGCTGTAGTCAACTACTTGGGAGGCTGAGGCAGGAGGATCGCTTGAATCCGGGAGGCAGAGGTTGCAGTGAGCCGAGATGGTGCCACTACACTCCAGCCTGGTTACAGAGAGAGACCCCATCTCAAAAACCAAACAAAAAAACAAAGAGAGAGAGACTTGATGGATAATATTCAAAATATATAAAAAGAGGCTGATAGCACTGAGAACTCCAAGGAGAGGGTACTGGAACAATGGGTCAGCGAGACCAGTGCCCACCAGCTGATTATTAGCCCTGATTTGCCCCAAAGCAACCATTTTTAACTCAGGAGTATGTGGTTAAATAACAGCTCTACAGTAAAAGGTTCTGAAGAGGGTCTGTCTTTTATTAGTTGCCCAAAGGCAGAGGAGCATATTTGGGAAAAGAGGAGTCAGACTGTGGACTTCTCTAAGCAGACAATCCAGAGGAGCCTAGTAGAGAGATCTGGTATCCAGACGTACATTTGGAGGTCAGAACACACATTTGGTCACTGAAATTCTAAAGAGCAGCCCTGTTTTCCTGGACAGCACCTGTTAAATGGCAAATTCAGATTCAGCAGGATTGAGTGAAACCTGAAATTCACATTTCTTACAACTTCACAAATGAGGCCTGTGCTAGTCCACAGACCATGCTTTGGATAGCAAGGTTCCCTGCTGGAGGATGGAAGAGAAGACAAATTGGGACATTGAGGAAACTATTTTTAAGGGAGAAGTAGGAAAAGAGGAGGCAGCAAGAAAATTGAGAAAGTGTGATGTGAAAGAATTCCAGGAGAAAACGAGAAAAGAGGAAATGAGCAAGGAAATTGAGAAAGTGTGATAAAACAAAATCCAGGAGAAAATGGTGTCACTGAAGTCATATTTTTGTTGCTTTTTTCTTTCAGTTTATATTAACTAAAATTAAACTATTTGAGTAATTCTCTAGAGTAGCTTGACTTTTCTAAATAATTTTTTTTGTTGTTCTTATAAGGTCCAAAGACAAAAAAAAAAAATGCTCACTCTTTGTTGCAGACAGAATACTGGTCCTCGTGGGCTGAACACATTTTATTCAGCATCTAGCACCTGAAAAAGCATGGTGGTTTGTAAGTGATTAAAATCCAATTCAGACCAATTGTTCCCCAAGTAATAATACTGCATTAGAATTGACAGAGGAGTCAAAAACAACTGCAGGGAGGGTGCTGTTGCTGCTGGGCCTCAACATTAACTAAACATTGGGCCTTAGATACCATCATGACCTCAGAACACACATGTAATTCTGTCAGCCAACAGAGAACCTTTCTCTTCATGGAGTGATAAGGTTTCCAAGTTCAATAGTTTATATTTTAAAACTTTTGTCTCCTATATGGCAAAATATCAAGAAAACAATGATCTAATCTGTCATAGCTTGTATCAGGATTATGTAACAGAGAGAAGATGTCCAGGACTCATATGGTTAGAGCTTGAAAGAGAGCAGTTGTCAGAATATGGGAAAAATGAGAGAGAAATTAGGCAAATCAGGCAGGTGAATGCTGGGTCAGAGAACAAAATGTATCCACTATAACAACAACAACAACAAAAATACATGCACTATTATATCTCCTGATGTTAATCTTTGACATTATTAATAGAGGTTATATGGGTTTCCAAAAAGTATAGGATTAGGCAGACATACAGGAACTTAATACCATGCCATTGATGTATATGTGCTAATGAATGGAGTTACTTTGAAACAATGAATGTATATACACACAAACACCACCCACATTCACTGAGAATAAAATTATATACCTGTTCTGAAAACTCCTGTGTTTTCCATATAGCAGCAAGGTGCCAGAATATTTATTTTTGACCCCTCTATCTACAGTTACATCCTTAAATTCAAGAAAGAGCAACATTACCACCTGCATGCAATAAACGCAAGTGTAACTAAATGTATTTATAAGAAACAGTTAAAATTAGCATATAGTACATATAATCTTTTTGAATTTGTCAAATGAGCATTAAACAAAAAAGTCTGATGTTGGAATATTTTTAGCAGAATATTGTAGATTTTTATTAGAATATTAAAAGCTTCAAAATAGTTTCTAGTATATATCTATTAAAAATGTTCTTAAAATTTCCATTTAGACATTTCAGCAGCTCGGAAGTACTCATAGTCCATTTGCACTTCTTTTCTCTGCTTCCAGCTATGAGCTTGAAATTGTTTCCTTCAGGGAACTAAAAATCCTTCCTAGAACTTGCTTTTCTCTCCTCTATTTTATCACACATCTCATCTTGCTAAGAGACCAAATCCACATTTAAATACTAATGTGATAAAAATATATTTATCATGGAAAGAAAGTGGTATCTTTTATTTGAATTCGAATGGATGGAGACATTTCAAATTTTATCTGGCATAAGAGAGCATAGTTTGGAAAGAATAAGTCAGAGGAGAATCTCCAGAGCATACTTGTGTATGCCAACTGGAGGTTAGATTTAAAAAATTAGTGAAATCACCGTTCGTATGCTAGAAATGCTATATCTCTGCTCTGCACATTACTGCAGCAGAGATCAAATTCAGAAAATTGTCTTCCAGGAACTTTAAGATCCACCACCTTGACTGAGCCATAGGGAAATTTTACCTTTAAGAGTTAGAGGTTGTATTGGTATAAGTGAATCATTATAAAGGTGGAAAAAACAAACTTAGCCATCTCTATATGGAAAAGCAATACTTACTAATGAGCATGGAACATTAGTGAGAGCCATTTTTTTTTTCTGTTTTTAATTACAGGTAGCATGATATTTTATAGGTCCATAGTGTTTTATCTTCATGCAGGTCCACTCAGAATAGGAGGAATCAGTAATGAGGTGATTCTGGGGGAAATAGACACATCACTTTATAATTTATCTAGACATTCTAGGAGAAAAAGGAGGGTTAAGCATTACCAAGGAAGTAATATTGAGGTTTTCTGGATCTATGAAATTAACCAAGATGGATTATAAATCTATCAAGTCCTTCCTGCAGTGTCTCCTTGAGGCCAGATTGTATTATGGAAACTCAATGACCAGCTACTAATGTCCATATTTCCTCAGCTTAAACAAACCGATTTTTAAAATAATTCTTGTGACTTGATGGAAATAAATAGGAAACTTTCTTTTTACACTTGTTATTTTTAATCATTAGTTAAGTGGAGTTTAAGAACTGCTATAGGTTGTTCTATATATTTCCTATTTCTTCCTTACATGCCCATGTATAACACTACTTACAGTTTACCGTGTTTTAAAAATACTTATCCACATTCTCATCACCATCCTGCCTTTACCTCAGTAAGTTTGTCCTTGTAGCCAGGACATTGATTATTTTTCAGAGTGTTATTGGAAAACAGCTCAGAAAAAAATAAGATTATGATTTCTTTTTCTTGGGACCCTTCTATTTTCACACAATTTTAGCATACTTTTCTTCCATGACAGCTTGTGACATGAGTCAATCAATACTAACCTCATCACCATTTCCTCATTTGCCAGCAACTTTAAAATTATTGCACTACACAACTGTATTGATCCATAAATAAATGGCTGATAGTTTGACTGGCAGTTTTATCGTTTATAGAAATTATAAAGTAGACCCAAAGATTCTAAATGACTACTTCACTAGAGAGTAGATGGCTAATATTCCATGGGATACAAAAAGGAAGTAGAACATGACGATCTAAATTTTTTAGTATTTATATCCATAGACCCATATGTTATACTGTTCTAACAGTAGGATCCTCTTTATATATTAAAAGGTTGATGTAGATAATACTGCTTTCGGAAAATCAATACTGAAGAAAGCATGACTTACAAAAGGGAATGGTAAAATCCCAGGGCCTGCTACTGAAACAACTGGCTCTGAGTTAAGAAAGAAGGTGTGCACTTTAGACATTATAAACTGAAAGTGGTATATAAATTATAGACCTAAAATTTTCAATACATCAAAATCTGATGTTTCTACATCATTTACATGAAAGTTTAAACTTTCCTTCTTCTATCACCTCCCTGCCCTGCCTTCTAGGTAAAAAATGTGTGGCTCTCCACACCAATGAATGAAGTATGCTTGCCTAATTCCTATAACTTTCTGGGATAAAAATTGTTTCTATGAAGAGAGGGTAGTCAGTAGTATGTCTGTGGCAAATGATGACAGGAATTCTAACATGACGAAGGAGGCAATGAAAGCTGAAAGCTGTGGAGTACAGGGGCTCTAGGTTATTTATCAAAGTAAGATGTTGAGAAAGCAATTTACACAAACTAAAGACATTCAGAAAGTATAATTTTGCAAGAATCAAATATCACAGATGTCTAGAGGCTGTCCAGTGTCTCTTTGCTTGGCTAGAATTCTTACATGGCCACTGTTGAAAGACCATCAAGTGATGATATTAGGTTGGTGCTAAAGTAATGGCAAAAACCATACTTACTTTGTCATCAACTTAATAATCTGATGAATGTGTCTTCTCAGTCCTCCCTAATTCTCAGCACACTGCCACCTGAAATGAGCCAAAAGAGATATGTTATTCAGAGGTATAGACCACAAGAACAGAAAACCAAACACCGCATGTTCTCACTCATAAGTGGGAGCTGAACAATGAGAACATATGGACACAGGGAGGAGAACACCCGTCACACACTGGAGCCTGTCGGTGGGGATGGGGGTAGAGGAGGGATAGCATTAGGAGAAATACCTAATGTAGATGACCAGTTGATGGGTGCAGCAAACCACCATGGCACGTGTCTACCTATGCAAAAAACCTGCACGTTCTGCACATGTACCACAGAACTTAAAGTATAACAAAAAAAAAAAGAAGGAGTTACAATTTTTAGTACATAATTTTGGTCCTGAAATCACACTTTGTTGTCCAAGAATTAATTGGGAAATAACTAATGCCTCATTGGAGTTCTGCATATGTATGTGTTCATTCATATGTTTGAATAATAAATATGTATCTGTGAACCATGTGGAATTGCTCATATTTGATTATTGTTGGCCTTCAAAATAGGGTTTTTTTACATTCAACTTGTGGTTGATGAGTCCATAAAAATAGAAATATTGAAGAAAAATATTTTTATTCTCTTCGTCGCACCTTGGAGTTCCTGGCACATGGGGAGTGTTGCATAAGCACTTCTAATTCTAAAGAAGAGGCATATGTCAAATACAACTGTTAGCAGTGGTGTACCGGACCTTCTCTAGCAGAAAATTATTTATTTTCCTATTCAATGCAAATGCATCCTCCCTGCTTTCAGAAAAATAAAACATTTAGAAATGAACATGTTTTACTACTCTTTCTGATACAGGTTTACAGAACTAAGCTTTTGTTGTTGTTGTTGTTAGCATAATTATGTAAGTATCAGTGGATTTTTAACTCCATTTTTCAGTCCTTTTTCCTCTAAATTACTGTTGAATTAAATTGAATAAAGTTGAGAAAAATACATTTTTCAAGCATGTTAAATATGAATTGGTTACAGATATTATAGTCTGAAATTATTTAGAGTTACAACATTTTTCCTATAGAATAAAGAATGATATAAGGCATTTGTTTATCTCAAGCTTCATGTAATTCATAGAAGAAAGGGAAAATTCAGAAATAATAGAAGATCATTTCAAAACCATGGAACTAATTACTGGTTGGAATTTTCTAACTACTGCTTAGACAAACATGACACCTACCAATTAAATATATTTTGAAACATTTTTCGAATTATTATTTCCTCAAAAATTCTGACAACTCAATGTTGGCCATTTGGAGTTTCTTTTGCTTCTTCAACAGACATAACGTTCCCTCCACAGCAATGGTCATAGGATCCTAATTCAAGTGTTTGTTCAACATCCTGTTGACATAGTTTGTCTTCAAGGCAGTTCTGTATAACATAATCTGCATATCCAAGATTCTGGTAGAGCACTTCACAGTTGCAGAATCTGGGGTTCAGATACTCACATAAGAATGTAGTTTAACAATCTGAGCCTGTGAACCCCAAGCACTCTGGTATGCTTTATTGGTTTTGTGGTAGAAGGAACATACAGTATATCAATTGAGAAGTAAAAATGTCTCTTCATTCAGATCCATTATATCTGGTAAAGCTTCCTTAAATAAGGTAAATATATATCAACACTTGACAAATACTTGTCGATCTTTTTTTTCTAGTTTTTTAAATTTTTGAAGGTACATGGAATGTGTATATATTTACTGAATACATGAAATGCTTTGATACAGGCATGCAATGCGAAATAAGCACATCATGGAGAATGGGATATCCATCCGCTTAAGCATTTATTCCTTGAGGTACAAATAATCTAATTACAATCTTCAAGTTATTTTAAAGTATACAATTTATTATTGCCTATATTCACCCTATTGTGCTATCAAATGGTAAGTCTTATTGGCATTCTGTTTTTGTGTGTGTGTGTATGTGCGCCCATTAACGATCCCCACCTACCCTTTAGCCCCCTACTACTCTCCCAGACTCCAGTAACCACCCTTCAACTCTCTAAATCCATGAGTTCAATTGATTTGATTTTTAGATCACACAAATAAGTGCACATATGCAATATTTGCCTTTCTGTGCCTGGATTATTTCACTTAAGATAGTGATTTTCAGTTCCATCTATGTTGTTGCAAATGACTGGGTCTCATTATTTTGTATGGCTGAATCGTACTCCATTGTGTATATGTACCACATTTTCTTTATTCAGGCATCTGTGGATCGACACTTAGGTTGCTCCCTATCTTGGCTACTGTAAACAGTGCTACACCAAACATGGGAGTGCAGATATCTCTTTGATATACTGACTTCCTTTCTTTTGTGTATCTACCCAGCAGTGGGATTGCTGGATCATACGATAGCTTAATTTTTAGGGTTTTGAGGAACCTCCAAACTGTTCTCCATAGTGGTTGTACTAATTTACATTCCTGCCAACAGTGTACAAGCTTCCTTCTCTCTACATCCTTGTCAACATTTGTTATTGCCTGTGTATTCGATACAAGCCTTTTTAACTGTGGTGAGCTGATATCTCAATGAAGCCTTTCTTCTTTTTTTTTTTGTTTTTGGCAGGGTCTCATTCTGTCATGCAGGCTGGAGTGCAGTGGCATGATATCTTGGGTCAGTGCATCCTCCGCCTCCCAGGTTCAAGTGAATCTGTAGATTGCTTTGGGGAGTATGGACATTTTAACAACATTGATTCTTTCAATCCTTGAACATAGAATATTGTTTCATTTTTTGATGTCTTCTTCAATTTCCTGCATCAGTGTTTTATAGTTTTTATTATGGAGATCTTTCACTTCTTGGGTTAACTTTTAGGTATTTCATTTTATGTGTGGCTATTGTAAATGAGATTACTTTTTTATTTCCTTTTCACATTCTTCACTGTTGGCATACAGAAATGTTACTGAGTTTTGTATGCTTATTTTGTATGTTGAATTTTATCCAAATTCAACTTTACTGAATTTGTGTATCAGTGTTAATGGTTTTCTTCTGAAGTCTTTAGGTTTTTTGAATCATATGATCATATCATCAGTAAATAAGGTAATTTGACTTCTTCCTTTCCCATTTGGATATCTTTCGTATCTTTCTCTTGTCTTATTGAAAATGCTAAGACTTCCAGTACTACGTTGAATAACAGTGTTGACAGTGGGCATCCTTGTTGTGTTCCCAATCTTAGGGAAAAGGCTTTTTTTCCCCCAATTAAATATACTAGCTGTGGATCTGTCAAATATGATTCTTATTATGTTGGGGTCTGTTCCATCTATATCCAGTTTTTAAGGATTTTCATAATAAAGCACCATTAAATTTTATCAAACAGTTTTCCGGCATTAATTCATGTGATCATATGGTTTTCATTTGTCATTCTGTTGATATGATGTATCATGTTGATTGATTTGTGTATGTTGAACCATGCTTGCACCCCAGAGACAAATCCCACTTGATCATGATGAATAATCTTTATAATGTATTGTTGAATTTGGTTTGCTAATATTTTGTTGAGGATTTTTGCATCAATATTTTTCAGATATATTGACCTGTTGTTTTCTCTTTTTTTAGTGTGTCTTTGTCTGGTTTTGGTATCAGGGTAATACTGATCTCATGGAATGAGTTTGGTAGTGTTCCCTTCTTCTCTATTTTTCATAATAGTTTCAGTAAGATTTGTATTAGTTCTTTAAATGTTTGTTCAGCAGTGAAGCCATTGTGTTCCAGGCTTTTCTTTACTGGGAGACTTTAATTATAGCTTCAATTTCATTACTTATTATTGGTCTTTTCAGGTTTTGGATTTTTTTTTTTTTTTTTCTGATTTAATCTTGGCAGGTTTTGTTTATCTTGGGATTTGTTTCTTTCTCCTAGGTTTTCCAATTCATTGGCATATTGTTGCTCATAGTAGCAACTAATGATTCTTTGAATTTTTGTAATATCAGTTATAATGTCTTGTTTTTTCATTTTTAATTTTATTTATTTGGATCATTTTTTTCATAGTCTGGATAAAGATTTGTCAATTTTGTTTCTTTTCAAAAAACCAACTTAATGTTTTATTAATCTTTTGTGTTGTTTTCCTTATTTCAATTTCATTCCTTTCTGCTCTGATCTTTATTATTTCTTTCATTCTACTAATTTTGGTTTGATTTAAGCTAGCTTTTCTAGTTCCTTAAAGTGCATTGTTAGATTGCTAATTTGAAGTTTTTCCTTTTTTTATGATGTAGGCACTGAGAGCTATAAACTTCCCTCTGAGTACTGCATTTGTTGTATCCCATATATTTTGGTATATTGTGTTTCTATTATTATTTGTTTCATGGCATTTTTCAATTTTCTTCTTAATTTCTTCATTGACCAGTCGTAATTCAGACTCATATTGCTTAATTTCCATGGTTTGATTTATCTTCTCAACAAATTCAGAAAAAAAGACAAAATTTTAAAAAATAGTTTATGATAAAAATCAGCAACCTTCAAATAGAAGGAAAGCATCCTTAGTCCATTAAAATGCACGCAGATATCCAAAATTTTTCAGTGACTCATTTTCGAAACCAGTATCACATGTTATGTTGTTAAATAATGAATTGCTAAGTTGAATCAATGCCATCATTACATTATATTGCTATATTTTTCAAAGTTTTGAAGCTGATATCATTTAATTACCATTTTAACACAATTTATTTAAGAGACCATTTATCGTTTCTTAATATTAATTAAAGAGTATATTATTTTTCTAGGACTACTATGACAAATTACTATAAACTGCATGGATTACAACAGAAATTTAGAAGTCTGAAATCAAGGTATTAGCATGTCCATGCTTTCTCTGAAGACTTTAGGGAAGTTTTTTTATTGTTTCTTTCTAGCTCTTGGTGGTTTATTGTTGTTGCTGTTGTTGTTGTTGCTGTTGTTGTTTTTTGGCAAATCTTGTCATCTCCTGGCTTGTAGATGCATCACTCCAATTCTGATTCTGCTTACATATGTTTTCCTCATGTATTTCTCCGTGTCTTCACATGGCCTTCTTCTAAGGACACCAGTCACATACTAATGCAGTCTGACCTCATTTTAACTAAGTATATCTGCCAAGAACCTCTATCCAGTTACGTTCATTTTGAGGTTCCAAATGAACATGCATTTTGGAAGGACGTTTTTCTACTCAGTAAAAAGTCCTTTCATTTTAACTAAGTATATCTGCCAAGACCCTATATCCAGCTACGTTGATTTTGAGGTTCCAAATGAACATGAATTTTGGAAGGACGTTTTTCTACTCAGTAAAAAGTCCTTTCATTGAAATTCAGGACTATGTTTTTCTTTTTCTTTTTTCTTTTCTTTTCTTTTTTTTTTTTTTTTTTTTTCAGACGGAGCCTTGCTTTGTCACCCATGCGGGAGTGCAGTGGCGAGATCTCCGCTCAATGCCAGCACCGCTTCCAGGGTTCACGCCATTCTCCTGCCTCAGCCTCCTGAGTAGCTGGAACTACAAGCGCCCGCCACCACCACGCCTGGCTAATTTTTTGTATTTTTAGTAGAGACGGGGATGTCACAGTGTTAGTCAGGATGGTCTTGATCTCCTGATCTCGTGATCTGCCCACCTCAGCCTCCCGAAGTGCTGGGATTACAGCAGTGAGCCACCGCACCCGGCCAGGACTATGTTTTTCTATGCATTATTTTTCTTCAAAAATATAGACAGAATTTGTTTGTAATGAAACGAACGTAACAGTGAATGGTTTTATACAAGAAGATGCAACAGTAATGTCATGTGTTACATTCAAATATTCACTTTTAAATATTCACAACTATAGCTAAAATTTATGATATGCTAATAGTAGGTAGTATATTGTTAACTTTCAGTATTACGGAAAAATATATTTGTTTATATAATTGTAGCATAATTATTTTTCTGTTTTATTACAGGTTTATGAAGTATTTTCAAATTCTATGTATTCCTATGGTCCTTGATCCTAAAGTTCCCTATACAATTATTTGTGAATTTTAATTAAAATCCGGTATGACGAGGTAGCTAACTGTACTGTAGAATTACTCTTGATCTGGTTGTCTTTAGTCAAGGTGATAAGCTGTCATATTTAACATTATGTTGAATCCTATTTTTTATCTAAGTTTCTGCAAGCTCCTTTGTATATGAAAATATGCAGTGTTTTAATCTAAACTTTGTCATTAATTTTAAAATAAACTTAACGTCCTTTCTCCAATTCATTGTTTTAGAAACTTCATGTTTCCCAATACAATCCTTCGACATACTCATCTTGAAATAAGTGTCATGTTCATTTTTGTTTTCTAAAAATAATTACTCTATATTATATATGGATCACGTTGCCTCTTATGCATCTATTTATCAAGGCAGAATGCATTTAGGAAACGTACAAAAATAAAAAATACGTTCTTCAAAGCAGAATGATTTTGCCCTTAGATAAGTTACAATTCATTATGTAGTTCACAGCACCTATGTTCCCCAAGAGATGCCATCAAAGGTCAGAACTTCTCAGTGGAAACAAAAGTAAACCACTTAGATGTTTATTTTATTTTTATTATTGATATTTTAAAAATGATAGTGTAGGCGGAAAGCAATGGCTTACCTCATCTGTAATCCTAGCACTTTGGGACTCTGAGGTGGATAAATGACTGCAGCCCAGTAGTTAGAGACCAGCTTGGGTGACATGGTGAAATCTCATTTCTACAAAAACAAAACAAAGCAAAGCAAAACAAAATAGAAGAGTATGATGGCCAAATGAGTGGCAATTATGGTAATTACATACTCAAATTCACTGGTAAATAATGAAAAAAATGGCTGATTAGTGAAAGCTCTATTTTACAAGAAGCCAACTGACATAATGGAGACACAGTCACGTACACAACAGCAATTATGAAAACTTTGACAATCAGTGTAGCATACAACAGTAATTGGAGGTGTTTTGCTATCCATTACTTGCTATTCATTAATGAGAAATGTATATGTGATTTATAAACTTATCATTGGATTATGCATACATGCATTCCTCTGTCTCATTAAAAATCACTTTACAATTTTATTATTTTGTTTATTGAATTGACTTCCAAGAAATATTTGGTAACCTTGAAAGTACATTTCATATTTTATTTTTATAATGAACAATTTTATGAAAAACACAATTAATTGGGAATATATTCTAAAAAACATTTTTGGCATGGTTATTAATTTTTTATTCCTAAAACTCTAGGCAAATTTATGTTTCACAGCACAATTTACACCAAAAATTTTTATATCCATAAAAGCAGAAGATATTGGATAGTCGTGTGCTCCTTGATATTGCTTCTATGATTCAAAAATGATTCTGCTCTCTCTCTCTTATCTATCATCCATCTATCTATCTATCTATCTATCTATCTATCTATCTATCTATCTATATCTATCTATCTATCATCTATCTATGCTTTTACTAAATAAGTATCCAGAAGTCTTGGATATACCCCAAGGAAATACATGATAAATCCCAAATTTATAAAATTTTAAGTTTATGAGAAGATTATCTATTGTTTTTAGCTGAAAACTTACAATTGGAAGTCTTGGAATGTGAATACATTCCATTTTTTTTTTTTTTTTTTTTTTTTATGTAGGACTTTCTGTACTATGTTAGGTAGCAGTTGGGAAGATGGGCATCCTTATCTTGTTCCAGTTCTTAGAGAGAAAGATTTCAATTTTTCCCTGTTCAGTTTAATGTTGGCTGTGGGCTTGCAATATTTACCTTTCTTTTACACCAAATTTGTGAGTTTTAATTATGAAGCAATGCTGAATTTTATCAAATGCTTTCTCTGTATCTATTGAGAAAATCATGTGGTTTTGGTCTTTTATTCTCTTTATGTGATGTATTATATTTATTAATATGCATACGTTGAACTATCCTCACATCCCTGGTATAAAGCCCACTTGATTGTGGTGTATTATCTCTTTGATATGCTGTTGGATTCAGTTTGTTCTGTTCATCAGGGATACTGGCCTGTAGTTTTCTTTTTTGTTGTATCCTTGACTAGTTTTGGTACCCCGGTGATACTAGACATGTAGAATCAATTAGGGAGTATCCATCTTCCTTGAACTTTTGTAAGAGTTTCAGGAGGATTGATATTAGTTATTAATTTTTGGTTTTTTTTTTTTCTTTTTTGTACTAAAAGAGTTAGTACAAAGTAGAATTCATCTGTGGATCCATCTGATCCTGGGCTTTTTTTATAGTTGGGAGATTTATTATTACTGATTCCATCTCAGTACTCATTATTGGCCTGTGCAGGTTTTCTGTTTCTTCGTGGTTCAAGCTTGGGAGATTGTATGTTTCCAGGAATTCAACAATTTCTTCCAGACTTTCCACTGTGTAAGCATAGAGTTGCTCATAATAGTTTCTGATGATCTTTTGTATTTCTGCGGCATCAGTTTCAATGTTTCTTTTTTCAATTCTGATTTTGTTTATTTGAATCTTTTCTCTTTTGTTCTTGGTTAGTCTAGTTAGTGTCTAATCAATTTTGTTTGTCTTTTTGAAGAATCAATTTATAGTTTTATTGAACCTTTGCATTGTTTATTTTGGTCTCCTACATTTCTTATATTTAATTCTGTCTTGATCTTTTTTTTTTAAATTTTTTTCTGATAACTTCGGGTTTAGTTTGTTCTTGTTTAATTCCTTGAAGTGTGAAGTTAAGTTGTTGATTTATGATCTTTCTACTTTTTTTATATAGATATCTAATGCTATAAATTACTTCTTAGTATTACTTTTCCTGTATCCCAAAAGGTTTTGGAATGGTGTTTTAATGCTAATGCATTTAAAAAGTTTTGGAAATGTTTATTTTAATTCCTTTGTTGATGCAAAGATTGTCAAGGAACATTATTTAATTTCCATGTATTTGTACAGTTTCAGAACTGTACTGATACTTTCATGAGTTATTTCTTCAAAGAGGTTTTCTAAACTTTTTGAGTTTTCTTCCTGCTCAGCAATATTTATAATTTATAAGTTTCAGAAATGTACAAATAGTTTGCCTTGGTATTGATTTCTAGTTTTTATCCATGGTGGCCTATGAGGATACTGGATATGATTTTGATTTTTTTAAAATGTATTTATACCTGTTTTGTGGCCTAATATATTGTCTATCTCAAAGAATGTTTCATGTGCTGATGAGAAGAATGTATATTTTGCAGTTGCTGGGAAGAACATCCTGTGAAGATTTGTTAGGTGTATTTGGTCTAAATACAATTTAAGTCCAATGTTTGTTTATTGATTCTATGTCTTGATCATCTGTCTAGTGCTGTGAGTGGGGTGTTGAAGTCCCTTACTATTATTGTACTGCTATCTCTTTCTTTGGGTACAGTAATATTTGTATTATGAATCTGGGTGCTTCAATGTTGACTTTATATATATTTGTAATTGTTATATTCTCTGGTTTCATTGATCTCTTTATCAATTAATATAACATATATATAATATCATATATATAATAATCTGCCTTTTTTTAGTTTTTTTTTTTTTAATTTACAGCCCACTTTATCCGATAAATGTATAGCTTCTCCTACTTGGGTTATTATGTTTATTCATTCTGCTAGTCTGTCTTTTAAATAGAGGATTTAACTGACTTATATTCAAGGTTAATGTTGATATTTGAGGTTTTATCCTGTCATAATAAAAAATACTTTCTAGTTGTTTTATCAATTCTTTATTTTTTTTCTCTTTCTGTTTATATTTGAAATTTGGTAGAATTCTGTCTTGTTACCTTTTGATTCCTTTTCCTTCTGCATTTGTGTGATTTTTTTTAAGTCTTGAGAGTTTTATACTTTCATGTGTTTTTATTTTGGTAAATATCAACCTTTCATTTCCACATTTAGAAGTCCTTTAAGTATTTCTTGTAGTTTTGGTCTAGAGGTGATGAATTTCCTCAGTGTTTCCTTATCTAAGAAAGATTTTATTTCTCTTTCATTTAAGAAAGAATAAAATATAGCTGAAAGTAGGGGTTGAAAGTTTGTTTTTTGTTTTTTTTTAATTTCAGCATTTTGAAAATCTCATCCCATTTTTTTCTCGCATGTAAGGTTTCTACTAAGAGGTCCACATTAGTTTGATGGGACTTCCTTTATAGATAACTAGATGCTTTTCTCTTTTTGATTTTAAAATTCTCTCCTTAACTTTGACTTCAAATAGTCTGATGACAATACATTATGGTGAATCTCTGTTTTCAATGCATTTTTTCTGGAGATCAATGGGCCTCCTGTAGCTGGATGTCTAAATCTGTTGTTAGACATGACTAGAGGAATACTTTCATCAGTTATTTCCTTAAAGAGGTTTTCTAAACTTTTTCAATTTTCTTCCCAGTAATCTATATTTATAATTTATAAGACCGATTGCTCTATGTAGTCCCATACATCTTGAAAGCCTTTCTTATTCTTTTACATTGTTTTTTCTTTATTTTTTTGCCCGACTATATTGCTTCAAAACACCTGTCTTCAAGTTCTGAGATTTTTTTTTCTTTTACTTGGTATAGTCTATTGCTGAAGTTTTCAACTGTATTTTGTCATTCCTTCAATGAATTTGTCAGTTCCAGGATTTCTGCTTGCTTTGTTTTTTGGTTTTAAGTTATCTACTTCCTTAATAAATTTCTCATTCATATCTTAAATTGACTTCTTGATTTCTTTGTATTTGTTTTCAGATTTCTCTTGCATCTCATTAAGCTTCTTTAAAATCAATATTTTGAATACTTTGTGTGGGATTTTGAAGATTTAGTTTTTATTAGGATCTATTGCTGGATAATGATTATCATCTTTTGAAGATGTCATAATAATGTGTTTTTAATGCTTTCTGTATCTTCACAGTGATTTCTGTGCATCTGAAGTAACAATCACTTCTTCTTACTTTTGAATTACTTTTTCATATGGGAAACTTTTTTTTGAAGACGTGAATATGACGTATGTTGGGTAGAGTCATATACTTTTTCTGTTCTGTTTGTGCAGTGGGAAAGATTCTGCATGATTTCTTTGGCTATAAATACCCTTGCTGTGATCTCTTTAATGCTGGTTATAGTATCAATGTATTAGGCAGATGAGCAGGCTCATGATATGTTAAGTAGCTGGGGTGGGGGGGTGAGGCCAATGGGGTTAGCCGTGGTTGTGAGAAGTTTTTTTTTCCCAAGCAGTATGCTTTTGTGTCATTAACTGTTGTAACAGACTTTGCAGGCAAAATTCCAGGCCAGTAGGTTGTGCTTACAGGTAAGAGCCAGCTGTAGTGGTAGCAGTAAGTTTAATGTCCAACATCTGTTAATCAAGAAAAGTTGTCCAGTGTCTCTGGTGGTGGATTGGGCCATGAAATCCCACAGGCCTGGGTTCTGCTTTCCATCTTTGAAGGTAGGTGAAGCTGGCAGAGGAAGACCAAGGAAGCCTGCATTCAGGCCTCCCAATGGTGAGTTCAAGAACCAATTCTCATAAAGGGGGCAGGGAAGTCCTCAGAGGTCTAAGCAAGCTGCACAGAAGAAGGGTGACTGCTTCTGCACTGAGGTCTCAGAGCAAGAAGAAAGGGATGGTCTGAGCACCATGCCTTGGCCAGAATAAGTGAAAACTACCTTCTGTGCATAACCCAGGTCCAGCAGAGCTCACTTGCTCATCCTAGTTATGATAGGCAGTGAAGGTTATTCAGTTATTCAGTGCAATTTACCTCTAATCTGAAATGATCAATGCCACACCTCCCTGTCAACTCTTCTCCTGCTCCAGTTCCTGAGGTGGGGGGAAAGTGCCTGATTCCAGCGTCAGCAGCTGGAACCCACACTACACTCATATCTCAGTTCTGGCTACAGGAATCCCACCCTTACTTGAGTCCTAGTTTTTCACCCCCTGACCTCAGTCTCTCTAGCACCCAAAACTATTGCTGCTGCTAGCTCCCAAGACTCCATACACCTTGACAAGAGCTTTGATTATGAATAGAATTCTACTTTAGGCACCTAGTTATGGGGGAGTGCATGGAACACTTCCTGGAGCAGTTCCTTTTCACTCTCTCCTGGCCATTCTCCAAGTTAGAGTCATGCCTTGAGAAGGTTAAGGTACTCTCCCATGCCTTGGATTGTACACTTCTCTGGTGAGGAGTGAATGTCAAAGTGACACTCATTCAACTTTTCTCATTCATATTGCAGATTCACACCCAGTTTTCAGTCAGTTTTGGATACGTGGGCAGCCCACCTTTTTTGTCTCAGATTCTGAAGTTCCTTTTCATTTATTTCTTTTGGACTTCCTTGTTTTTTCTTTTTCTTTGGTAAGTATTTAAAGTGTGGTTGTCTACAGCTCTAATTTGCTTGTAAGTTAATGAGAAGCTCTGGAAAAGTCTTTAGTCTACCATCTTGGAAACAAAAGCATTTCTTAACACAATACTCTACGTAAACTACAGATTAATTTCAATTGTTGAGAAGAGAAGCACATTGATAAAATGTCAAAATAATATTTGAATTCTATGCCAAATTAAGTAGAAAAAGAAATTTTAAATTTTAATTAAATTAAAATGCCCTTATGTTTAAAAAAATCTTTCATACACAACAGAAAAACTCAATAATTGGAAACTTCCATTCAGGGAAGATGAAATAGATGTTCTTTGGCCTAATCCTCCTGCTGGGTACAAGTAAAAACCATGACTTTTAGATATAAATCCAACATCAAATGGCTTTGGAATGCTAAATAAGAAGGCAGACTGGCTAGGAACCTCAGGACACAGAGAAAGACATGGTTAGTTGAGTTTTTTATCTTTTGTCTCATACATCCCAGACTTGGAGCTAAAGAGGCCAACAATCTGGACATGCCAATCAATGTAGATAATAAAAGATCCAACAAAAACATTTACTCTTTAGATAAAGAACCAGAAAATGCTCACAAAGTAGGACAGAGAACATTTGGCACTGACTACTCTACTTCAAATACCACAGAAAACCTGTGTTTGCACCCACAGCCACTGCAGCAAACTCTAAGTGGGGAGCCTTGACTACTGTCCTGGCCAGCTCTAAAGAGATGCTCCAACCCTCCAACCTCAACCTCTTCCCTGGTCATGTCAGAGAAGGCCAGTCAGAAAGTGAAGCTTTTTATCCTTAAGTGGCATAAGAAAGTTACCTTGACACAATATGCCAGGAGAGATTGCATGGGGAACTGGACTTCCCCTTCACCTTGCAGTAAAGAGACATCTGACCCTTACTAGAAGGATAGTTTCAGAGGCAGCTTAAAACTAAGGTTTTAACCAATACTCACTGTTAATGAGAAGTGCCCCTCTCCATGTGTGTCCCATGGGGAGCAGAAATAGTGCACTCCTACCCTACCCTGCCTAGGAGTTATTGGTGAAGGCATATCGGGGATCCAGAATTGCTATCTCTGCCTAACACTAATAAGGACTCAGAGAGTGTCAATGAAGGCTTTCTGAAGAACTTAGGCTTTTACCTGCACTTGGCCAATTGCCTGTCTGTGATAGTGTACTATAGTTTTGCAAGCTGTTATATATGGAGAAAACTAAGAAAAGGATCTGCAGGACCTGTATTACTTCTACAACTATATGTGAATCCAAAGTTATCTCAAAATAAAATTTATTTTTAAAAAGTTAATTTTTAGAACTATTTGCTTTGTTTTTCACAATTTTGTCTTTAAATTGTATAAGCAAATTTTTCAAGGTTTAATATTTCCTCTGCTTTGATGATCAGATTTTGCTTTTCCAAATTGAAATGTTACTGTGTCATTTTGCAGGAAAACAGAACTATATTATTTTATTAACGTATCTTATAAACAGGAGGCCAATTCCCAGAGTGTACAATGCCTAATCCCTTTTAAAAATCCTTAGGAAAAAAGGGATTGTTGCAATCTGCATTAAGGTTGAGTTTGGACTTTGACACATTGTGGTGACGGTGGTTGTGACTGATTATAGAGATTGTGTCTACATAGAGATAACATTCAACATTAGGCCACGGAACCCCAAATATATGAATTGAAGACCCTAGAAAGAAAAAGAGAATCCTAGCACACAATTTTGGAACTAAAAATAAGGAAATCACATGAAGAATTACAAAAGATAAAACCTGAAGTGGGAAGTTGGGGAAAAACATCCTGACAAACAGGGTTGTAATAGTGGCTTTTGAAGAGATACCTCTGACCTCTAAAGTGAATAAATAGTGGTCTACAAAGGGACTCTGACTGGATTGAGAAGTAATAAAAATTTGTAGTATGACCTCACAGAAAATTATTCTTTGATAACCACGGATTATTCTGAAAGAGGACTAATAACTATAATACTGGTACCTATCTCACAAGATTTTTAAGAATTAAATTAGACAATTTGCTAAGATTTCCTTTGCATGGTATTGATCCAGTAACATTAATTATTTTTACTGATGGACAAATTTTTTCACTTACACATATAAAGGTTTTCTTTTTTTATTTCTCTTTTTTTTTTTTTTTTTTTTTTTTTGAGATGGAGTTATGCTCTGTCTCCCAGGCTGGATTGCAGTGGCACAATCTCAGCTCACTGCAACCTCCACCCCCTGGGCTCAAGCAATTCTACTGTCTCAGCCTCCCTGAGCAGCTAGGACTACAGGCATGTGCCACCATGCCCAGCTAAGTTTTGTATTTTTAGTAGAGATGGGATTTTGCCATATTGGTCAGGTTGGTCTTGAACTCCTGACCTCAGGTGATCCACCTGCCTCAGCCTCCCAAAGGGCTGGGTTTACAGGCTTGAGCCACCATATTCAGCCCTGATTTCACTTAGTAGTTTCTCCAAGGTCCTCTATAATTTTGGCATTGCACTTGAGAGAGTCAAGAAATTTTTTTCCATTTTCTAAAAACAGCATTTATTGCCATACCACCAAGAGTAGTTGTAATTTTTGGTTATCATTATTGCTATAGATCATTGCTTTCTCAACTCACTATTCTCTTTTTTTTTTTAATATTGTTTTTATTGTTTCCACATAGATCTCCAATTTTCCCAGAAAAATTTATTGGAAACACAAGCTTTGTCATAAGGCAAGTGACTTATCCATGCTATATACTAAGATACTTTTATTTAAATAACTTCTGTATTGTTTCTTGTTTTGCTCCAAAAGTACCTTGCCTTATGCATGTTGTGTGTAGCTTTATGCTAAGTCTTAAAATCTAGTAATGTAAATTTCCCAGTATTGTTCTTTTTAAAGACTTCCTTTGTTTTTATGAATCTTTTAAAATCATTCTAGATAACTTTTACAATCAGCTTGCCAATTTTTCACATACAAAAACAAACTTCTGGAATTTAATCTGTATTGCATTGAACATAATAATCAACTTGGAGATACTGTCATCTTAAAAATGAATTAACCAAACATGAATATGAATGTATCTTCTTTATTTAGGAAATCATTAATTTTTTTAGTAACATTTTCAAAATTTTAGTATAAAAATTTTACACATCTTTTCTATATTTTTCTAGATATATGAAGTTTAAATACCACTTAAAATGTGTTATAAATCTAATTTTATTGTACATATTTATACTGTCTGGAAGTTTAAGTGATTTGTTATATTGCCCTGGCATCCAGAGACACTGGTACATTCACTTATTACTTTTAATGATATGTTTATAGTTTAACTTCAATTTGTTGCACAATGATGGCTTAGAACTAGGCCAAATTCAAAATTTTAAATCATTTTTAAAATATCAAAATATGAGATATAACTTCTCCTATGTAAATGTGATCAGTCTCTTAGTTGCCTTTCTTGCTGAAGTTCTTACTTGAGAATCTGGTCTTTTGATGGCTTTAGAAACATTTTTTTTTTTTAAACTAATTTTCTCCAGATCTCTGGAACTTAATGTTTTTAGATGCAGGGCAAATTTTCACCTTCAGTCTATAATTTTCGTGGGTAATTATGTCTTAGTTTTCTCTTAAGAACTTGAAAAGTAAACTAAAATTTTTCCATTGATTGGTGCTACACTTGTGTAAGAGGTGGGAATTATCTGGAATGTTATGAAGAGCACTTTACATTATCTGGGGTCATTCCTAAAAAGTTGAAAACTAGAAAACTAGAAATGGTGACTTTCAAAAATTTTACCATTTTTTCTAAATATTGTTTCGGAAGACAGTTCTTTTAAAAATTTTGTTGGGTTTATTGATTGATGCTTTTAAAATAATTTGGGCTCTCCAAATCTTAAGATGATTTATTTATAAAGTGATTCAGAAACCAGTAACAATCTTAAGATTACATGATATCCAAATCTTTCCACAAGCTTCAGTTTTCAAATAAGGCTTAGTTATAGGGAAATGAAAGGTTTGTAATCATGAACTGAATATTTTTCTCATCATTGTTTGGGAAGAGAGTAGGAAATTTAGGCAGAGTCATCCATACATTTATTTCTCAATATTTACAGCGTGATTTTAATATGCCAATTCCTATGCTAAGTCATGCACAATGATGAAAAAGAGAATCTGAGCAAATGCAAAGACTAAAGCCCAAGCTGCACATAGGCTAATATGGAATTGCTTCTGAGTAACATAAGGTGTTGAGCACTAAGATCTGATTTTTTTATCTTGCTCAAATTCTTAACTAAGAGTAGACCCTTAGATCTAGGGAGTCATACTCTACAAACCATAGGTTCTCATCAGTTGGATTTTATTTGACCCTACATATGGTAATTTACTTTCCAATCTCACTCTGGCATGATATTATAAGAAAAAAAATCAAAATATTTAACCCCAATATACATTTCCTTGCCATACCTTGAATTTGCCCTACAAAGTCTCTTATGGGGAAAATCCACATTCTATAGAGAATGCCCTTTCACCTTTGTTTTTCTTCTTCCTTTCTAGATCCAGAAGATAATCAGCTAAGAGCCAGGCACCCTTTTAGGTCCAATAAGAAACATTTTACAACCTGCTCTCTCTCTGAAGTCTGCTATCTGAGAGCTTCCTCTGCACAATGAAACTTGGTCTCCACAAACCTTTATCCTAACCTAAACATTTCTTTACGTTAATCCCGCACCTTCAGATAAGCACAACCGCCAACCAGAAAATATTTAAATTTACCTATAGTCTGGAAGCCCCCCGCTTTGAGTTGTTCCACTTTTCTGAACCAAACCAATGTATTTCTTTAATGTATTTGATTTTTGTTTCATGCCTTCCTAAAACATATAAAACCAAGCTGTATCCCCACCACCTTGGGCACATGTTCTCAGAACCTTCTGAAGGCTGTGTGATGGGACATGGTCAGTCATATTTGGTCAAAATAAATCTCTTCAAACATTTTACAGAGTTTGACTCTTTTGGTCAACAGTATAGAATGGTAGGCATGAGTGAAATGTTGGGAAGTGGGACTGGAGTCCAGGCTTCCACAGGTCATGCTGTGAGCATATGAATGAGTTTTGCCTAAAAGGCCACTTCTTCTAAAGAGAAATATGATATTTTCCCTGAATGGTGAATTCAGGGTAGAGGATCATATATTCCTATTGATAGCAGAAAAAAGAAAGTTTCTTATTACCCACTAGTTTTGAAATCATTGCAACAGCTTTAAGATTTGGAAGTATAATGGTTGATGTGAAATTGAAAGAAAACCTGGCCCTGCATGATGGTGCTACGTTTCTCCCCCAACCCCTATTCACATAAGCATCCTCTTTTCAAGATGCTGTTAGGGGAAGAGAGTGCCACAAATTGCCATTCCCAGACAAAGTTACAGAAGGAGTAATCTTCCAAGATCTTGAAAAACATAATCAGTTTTCTCAAGGAACTTTGGAGAATACACTGCATTGAAAAATGATGGTAAAATGCACAGCATATTTTAAATATTCAGTGGAGAGTATCACTGATAATAACCTTTAAGTTTTTATCATTAATTTTAAATTGTCTATTAGAAAAGAAATGCATCCTCAGCATATGAAGGACATTGCTATTTTATTTACATACATTTCAAGGTAATTTGAAAAAGTCCACCTTCACTCTCCTGCTCTCTTTGTGTCCAGTTAAGAGAAATGGCATGGTGTATAGAATTGTACGGAGACAGAATACAAATTAAAAGTGGTGAAATATCCTATACTAATCACAAGAATTCCTATTAATTTTTTATGTCAACTATTAGAAATTGTAAACCAATCTTGGAATAGAGGTTAAGATAAAGCTATCGGAGACCTTTCTATTTAGAAAACTTAGTAAAGTTAACTTAATTTTGGTAAGTTTTAAGCTAACCTACACAGCATTAAAGAGGTCTTAGTAATGGATCAGTAAGATTATTTCTTTTTTTGACACGATATAATTTTTTTAATTTGTAAATAAGAGTAAAATTGATAAATATAGAAATTGGTTTAGTAGGAGAGGTTTCTAAAGTTGATTTTTTTTCCCTGAAGATAATGTTTTTAGAGTGCATCTATGTTTATGTCCTTAGTTTAGCTTTAGTTCAGGGGTTGGCAAACTAAAGCCCACACACCAAATCTAATCTTCACAAGTTTTCACACTTTTAAATTGTTGAAAATTAAAAAAAAAAAAAAAGATGTCTTATAACACATGAAAATTATATGAAGTTCAAATGTCAATGTCCATAATTAAGTTCTATTGAACCCAGCCAGGCTCATTTATTTATGTATTGTCTGTGGCTACTTTCATGCTCTAATGGCAGAGTTGAATAGTTGTAGGAGTAGAAGATGGAACATATTTTCATGTGTCTTAAACTCAACCTCTTAATGCAGATGTTTTAATTCTTTACTAGACTCGCCTTACTCCACACCTACTAACTCAAAATATTCTAGAATGAAAATTCCCTAGGAAATGGCGTCCTCATTGAAGCTGCTCTCTGTTTTCTTCTCTTTGCTTTGTCTCATCTCCCAAAGAGTCATCTCTGTTTCAAGATTCTACTGGCCATATCTCTGCTGCCTGCCCTCTGCTTTCTACCCACTCCAGCACAGCAGTATTACAGAATTGCACAGAATTATTGTTATTATTCCAGTTTGAATTGTGTTAATAAAAATTATAGAAATTTGTTTTATCTGTTTTAAATAAGGATCTGAATAACCTACTTGATTTTGTGGCTTGGATCACAAAACATAAAATATTTTTTACCTGATCATTTACTCCTCACCTCCCGCCCCCAAAAAATTGCCAATACTGGCTTTATTTCATGCTACTTTAATTATTATTTTTATTGTATGAATGTGTCATCAGTTATTT